>NC_045638.1:67565740-67879803 GCF_009829145.1 Chiroxiphia lanceolata | reverse complement strand
TTTTTTTATTGTGCATTGGTAGTAATTTAGTCCTTCATAGATGTAATTTTAGCCAACTAAAATGCCAGAAAATTTAGCAGAAATCATTCTTCCTCCCCCCTTAAAAACAAAGCAAAGCAAAGATTTCAGTAGGGTTATAGTATTTTGCTCACTATTTTTAATGCATCAGTGAATTACAAGTGTCATAAAATGATTATCTTGAACTCCAGTGCAAACTTGTCTGCAAGATCCTTGATCCCAGGTTTTTTTATAATTATTCTTAATTCTGTCCTGATTTCCCTTAGAAGTTTTCTTCACTCAACCTATCTCTCTTTTATGAGTTTATTTCTGTTGATATTACATAGCTGTGTCTGGAAGCCTGTTCTAGGTTAATTGTCTAGGTAGATTCATTTCGCATCAAATTACACAGCTGGTTTTTTTTTTTCTTTGATACTGTGCTGAATTTTTTTGAGGTCACACTGAGTGAATTGCATTTGGATACTTTTAAAATAACTCAGGAATACTTTTGCAATATTTATTTTCTTAATCTGATTCTAAACTCAATCGAAATCCCTTTGAAAATAGTGGCTAAATTCTCATTTACTTGATTGGGTAAAGAATTGGGCCTGACACTCCACATAGACATATTTTAGGTGGCACATCCTGGTGCATTAAAAAGTGTATGCTGCCTTTGGGCTGTTTGAAATACTTGCAGAGCAGTCACACTCCTTAGTTTCACTCTTTCTGAAAACATACATAGATACCAACACTAAACTTTTAGTTTCTACAATTTCAGTTGGACACTGCTCTTCAAATACATATAAAGACATATTTTCTAACCTGTATGACCAATATTTATGTTTCTATACATGTTATTTCTAGATTTTGTGAACCAATAGAAATTACAGGAACAAACTATGCATTGTAATATTGGTATTACCCTATTGGCATTGAAATATACTAATTCTCTGAGAGAGAGCTGGCACTGTTCAGCCTGGACAAGAGAAGGCTTAAGGGGATCTTATCATTGTGTATAAGTACCTGATGGGAGGGAATGAAGAAATGGTAACCAGACTGCTCTCAGTAGTGCCCACTGATGAGACAAGAGGCAATGAGCACAAATTAAAAAGGATGAAATTCCATCTGAACTTAGGAAAAATCTTTTTTTACTGTGAAAGTGACCAACGGTAATAGCTTTTCCAGAGATACTGTGAAGTCTCCTTCTGTAAAGATATTCAGAATGCAACAGGTCATGGTCCTGAGCAACCTGGTTCAGTTAACTTTGCTTGTGCTTCTGTACAAGCATTCTGCAATTCTCTGATTTTCTGATTTTGTGGTTCTTTGACTGCACTCACAGATTTTAATTATCTGAGGGAGAAACATGGGGAGAGGGAGAATTTTTTTCATGTATCCTGTAAGAGTGCTTTGATCACTGATGTTTTCAGAGCATCACTTGCTTTTCCTACAGCTATATTTACGCAATAATAAAAGCGTTAACTCTAATAGCATATATTTACAGATGATTTAACAATGATTCCAAAATGCCTGACTATTAGGTCTTGGCTGGGTGACTATGAGATAAACTCCAACAGAATTAAAATTAGGATGCATTTGGCCATAAACTTAAGGTGTCAGGGTAACTGAAAATAGTAAATTGATATACAAATATAGCTGGTATCCAAAATTTAGTTACCAAAATAATCAGTCAGTTTAATAGCAGCTGCATAAGACTTTTCAGAATATCAGTTTGTATTTAGATTTCTATATTGCACCTGTGAACTTTGTGGTATATTTATTTAGTTTTCATTTATGCACCAAATTTCCTACATTGTCAATAATGAACTACACAGAAGTTAATTGTATTTAACTGTTTGTACATTTCTAATATATTTGCAATAAAAAAGTTGTAGTGATAAAAAGTGAAAGAGAAGTAGCATCCAGATCTAATTCACCTCGTCGCCCCAGTTTAGAACATCTATACTAACCCTTAGTAGCAAATGACTGTTTAAATTTCTCTTGAAGTCCTCCAATGGTGAAGATTTAATGCACTACCTTGGCAAATTAAATGAATTTGAAACTTAACTCTGACAGTTAATCTAAATCTTTGTCACAACAGTGGACATGGACAATACTTCTCTGGTGTTCTATACTATGCGTTTAAATCTCCAGCCTTCTTGTCTTTCAACAGTACAATTTGACATCTTTTCACCTTGCCTGGAAGTCATATTTTCTAAAAATGAAACTATTTATATGGTTCCTCTGTATTTTTAATGTAAATTTGTTTATCGAATTTATGCATTTACGTACAATGCTTTGTATCTTCCAGATACTTTGATAACGGATTTTCCAGGAAATTCAAGCAAATTATTTCAGTCCCATTTTGAAAACTGGTATTCATTATAAAGTTAAATTACCCTTAAAATAAAAAATCAAAAAAAATGACTGAGTCAAAATAGGACCCCATTTTCATAACTGTTTCAACTTTTTTTCATGTAGTATTAGTACTTAGCAGAAGGATACATAAAAAAACATTTCCTTTTTTTTTGCTTTAATTTTTGAAATACATCATTCTAATAGATCACCTCTAATAAAAATATTGCACAATTTTCTCTTTCCTTTAAAAATATGGAAGTAACAGTGTATAATCTATATCACTTAAGAATCTGAATTCAGACAAGATTCAAGGATAGACAAGATGTAAACTGCTATTATTATTGTTATTATTTTCAATGAGAAAAAAATAGAAATGCATGAATACATACCTTGAATTTCAAGAATATATATATTATGCAGACCAGAACACCTTAAAAACAGAATTTGCAAACCATGTTTTCAGAAGATAGAGTATGAGTTGTCTATATGGAAATAAATCTGTTATCCGTCATTCCTTTATTTTCCTATACTTTTTTCCTGTCAACATTAGCAGTCTCTTGTTTTCAAACAGTGTCTCTTTCAGCCAAGATCTAGAGACTCATACAGAGCTTACATCTGAGTAATTCAAATTCTGTAATGATTAATCCATTATGCTTTGCTGTAGTTTCATTTTGATTCTAAATTTATTTACAGTCTTAATTTGAAGTCTTTAATCAGAATATCAGGCATATTTTCCTTCTGAATTTGCATTTTATGAGCATGTATATTCAAATTTCTTCCACATCACAAGTACCAAGGTTAGTATCCCTCTAACAAACAGAATATATCAATTTTTCAACTGTATTAAAATCTAAAGTGTTTTCATGGCTAAATTTTATTACTAAAAAAAATTACAAAACAAGAGCTTCAGAGTCATGTTATGCTCTCCAATAATTGATTCCTCTTTAGTGATTCTACTTGTCTTAATAATAAACTTCCTTTCATACTTCTAAACAGTAAACTTTGAAAGATGTCTGCTTAGAAATAATTCTAAATACTAGTGGTGCCTTTAATTAAGAAAGTGTTACTTGTCATTTTAAAGTAAACTCTGCCAAAATGATAGAAGAGGTTTTCTCATATGTTATATAACAATATACATTGATTATAATCCTTCATCCTGCCTCAGAAATGCCATCCACAAATTTAAAATATATTTGATCTGTGTTGGACTTCCTACAAGTATATGAAAGAATCTGCATTGCATGCTCTATAAAATACCCAGTCCGTGAGCCCATTAAGTTTTCAGTACCATCTTGGATATTGAAATTATCTTGTCCTTTTTCTTCTCAACCCTCTGTTTCTCAAGGCTGATAAACTGACTTAATAAGCTTAGCCTTCTAAAATTATCTGCTGTAAACCCATAGGACTAAATGTTACAGATTAACAGTTCTGGTCTTTTCCAAGAAAAGTGTTTATTTAATGTTCATAATTAAGTGGACCATTTGTATCAATACTTTTTAGGGGCTAGTCTTCCACCTTTTGATTTTTGTCCTTTTTTTAAGGCTAAGGCAAGGATATCATGGTGTTTTCCTTCTATTTCATTTGCTCAAAGTTACTCTAAGGTGATCATTGCTTCATTACCCACCAGTCATTCTTTGTAATGACTTATATTCCTTTTTCTAGTTGTTTTTTGGGTTTTTTTAGATCTGCTTGTTCAAGTAAGTTGTACACTGTAGTTTGTATTTTTTGACTGAGTAAAAAGAAAATACCTCTAATATTTCTAATGATATTACTTGCACATGAGACAAATTTGGTTTCTCTGATAATCTGTGCACATACACCTCAGTTGCTATGAACATCTATGGAAAAGAGAGAAAAAGCATGAAGCTAGCCAAAAATATATTTTTTAAAGAGTCGACAAATATTCGTATTTATTTAGCATTATTCTATCACGCCAGCTTTCCAATAATCTAATATCATACTAGTACTTCCACTGATTCCAGTTGACATTGTTCAAAATAATTTCCAACACTGATATCCAACCCAGTTCAGTCTGTTGAGCCAATAAAAATAATGTGCTAGTATGAATAAGAATTAATTCATTTTCATGTTTCGTGATTGTGACTTAAATATTCAGCATAAAGATATAAAAAGACACAAAAAGGCACAAATTTACATCTGTTAGCAAATCCTTTGTTACTTATTTTTGGAACCACCATTCTTATGAGTATTTCTTTCAAAAATGCCAATTTGGAAAGAAATAGTAGATTCTTTGTCATTTAAATTTAATGATCTTTAGAATTCTGTGAATTTGAGATTCTTTTTGTTATTTTTTGTTATCTTGTCTTCTGGGTTTGAATTAAGCGGCTGGGTGGGGTTGTTTTTTTCTTTGGGTTTTTCTAACATGTATTTTTCAATTAAGTATGACACTGTGATATTAGGTATTAAAATGATCTCTTATTGAATCAGTGTGTAGGAAGAGCTGATAACATTTCACCATTTGTTACTTTTTTGAATATTTATTCTTATAGCAAAAGCTAACTTCAATGGAGATTTGCGCCATTTCGAGTTTAGAGAAGGTTGATTATAACAAAAATGTGTTTCTTAAGAGATGAATGCTGTATATTGGGGAAAAAAACAATTAAGAATCTACTAAATCTGAGCTAAGTGGATAATAAGGTTTACTATCTGGAGAAGTGTTTTTTTCTGTTGATGGTGAAGGGATGAGTTTAGAGAATTAGTTATTATCTAAATTTTAATATGTCACTTAGTCTAGATATTTCATCCTTTGTTCTGCACAGTTTTTTATCAACTGAATCTGCCATAATGAAGAGTCACTGGGACACAGTAAATTAACCTTGATGGATAGCCTGGATAACAGCAGCTTTCCAGTAGTGACTTCTTAAAAAGGACTTAATCAGACCAGGAAATAAATTACATTTGACATTGTTAAGCTAAGAGGTGTTATGTCATTCACTGTTGTTACCCAAAAAGCAAGATTAAAGGTAGCCCAGTTTCATCTGTACTCTTGCAATATTGTATTGAACTGAACTTATTACAATATTATGGAAAAATCAAAACCAACCAAACAACCACAAAAAACCTTACAACTTTCTACAGAAAGTAAAATTTTCATAACATTTCACCATTTTTATTCTAAGTTCCCAATATCGTTAGGTTGTTGGACATATCACTTTGCTTGTCATTATTACTACACTGGATCACTGAATTGGAGGAGGGCTCTCAATAGCTAAAGAACATTCTAAATGTTATATTATTTCATAATGACAGATTATTTCATGTGAAACATGCGAAACTGCTGTCAACTGATCTTCTAGGACATTAAGCTGCATTATCTCACGCAAAGCAGACTTCTTATAAAAGCAGCAAGGCGAATCTAGTGGGTAGTTGTCAGGAGATAATCACCCCCCTTGGGAGTTACAGATATTCTGCTAAATCTCATATCTTTTACAGCCTTAGTGATATGATTATATTATGACAAAAATACCCCTGTTGCATTACTTACATTTTTCAGTGAAGGACTACCTGCAATCATCTAGTTGAAATACCTCAAGAGAGCATTTCCTTATGATATTAAATTTCAAGTCTTAAATAACCACGAGAGAATATCCATCATTCAGCTACAGAATTCTAAAAGCTTTTTTAAGTTCTGTTACTGGAAAGTATCAAAGTAAGAGGCTTCTGTAAGAATATTTATGTTAACATTACCAAAAAATCAAATGAAACCTATGCATGACCTTAATCATAAAAATAATACATATAATGCTGATAACAACAATGTAAAAGAAAAAAATTAGAAAAAGTATTAGAATCAGAAAAAGCACTAGTTTCAAAGCACTAAGTATATATTAACTAATTCCAAGATCAATGCCTGTGAGCTGAGTAGAACATAGTGACATGAAAACTGAATTGTGGTATTGTGATATCTTTTTTTGACCATAGCTAGCTAAACAATATCCTTCATCCTGCAGTGATTTTAAATAAATTTAATCTTAAAAATAATCATGTATGAATTTGGCTTAATATATTTAATTAATATATTTATGAAAATTGTGGGATAATTTAGTTATTTCTTACTTCAGCAGCCGAACAGAACTTGGAAGAGTGGGGAAGGAGACTTTTTACTCTCTTTGTGGAAATGAAACACTGTTTTCTTCATTTTGCTTATATACAACAGTATTTTAAACTTAAAGACTGTGTTTCTTTTGGGCATCTGTGAAACAACACATGGAAGAAAGTTTTCGAAATGAAGGTTACCAGTGGAGGAATAGACATCATCTATTCCACAGCCCATGGGACACAGCAGCTAACCTCAACGGCCTGAACCCACGTTCACTTTTCCAAGAGTCAGGATTGAACTCTAAGACTACATATTATTGTGACCTTGCTTCACAGTGTCTGTATGTCCAATTTTAATAATGAGCACCACTTAAAAACATCTAAACTAGCTTTTAAAAAACTATCTTTTGTATCAGAGTTATGTGATAGTGTAATGCTACAGGCAAGAAAATCTTTCTGCTTATTGAAACATCTAAGACAAATTAGGAGTACAGACAGAATATTAAACAAAAAAATTGAGCTAAACCTGGTTGGTCAAGGTATCTCATTGTAGTATTGAATTCAAAATGGTATAGACATGCCTTTAATATCAACTAAAAGTTTACTTGTATTTTTACATAAAGAGGCATTCCAACTAAAAGAAAATGTATTTACTGTATAGTTTTGAGATTAGAACAGACTTTCTGAGTTGAAAGTCCAGGTTAAATTTAAGTAAGATAAGAACCATAGGCATTAAGACAAATTTGTCTAAAAATAAATACATCATTGTGAAACTAGATTTCTAGGATCCCATGCATCTCATTACATTTACTAGAAAAACAGTGGAGAATTAATGCTTTATTCAATTCCTTATGATTTGTTTTTCAGAGATGGTACCAAGGAAGTTAATCTGTGTCCTTTACATCACAGGAGAATATCTCCCAAACACCTGAAAGGAACGTGAGTGCAATAATGGGCTTTAATGTCTGGGGCCTTCCCCACCCTGCCTGTGACTCAGGACACCATTTTAGTGCCCAGGACCCTCTGCCACTGCCCCGGCAATGCTGCAACAGGGCTGGACTCCGGTTCCCCGTGCCAAGACATGGGCCTTACCGAGCTAGGCCCACTCACATTCCCACATTCCAACACCACCTCTGCTCAACCCTGAAGACCTACCTGTCCTTCCATTTTTTTGACTGACTCTGCTTCCCTTCACCAGGCCTGACCCTGATCCCCAGCCATGGGCCGATGTCTTGTCCTGGCCTTGTCCTGGTCACATTCTCACAGATACGACTCATGGCCTGGGCTGGAGACTTCTAGTCAAGTGCCTCGGCTCAGAGAAACGACGGCTATAACAGGTTGCTTAGCACAATATCCAAACAAGTTTTGAATATCACCAAATATGGAGGCTTCACAATCACTCTGGGCAATTTCTTCCAGTGCTTGACCATACTCACAGTGAAAAAGTGTTTTATTGTTTTGGTGGCATTTATATTTTTTCCACCGTACAACAATTTTATCTTGTCTTGTTAGCGAGCGCCAGTGAGAAGGGTCTGGTTGTGTCTCTTTTAATGATCAGATTTTTGCACACATTTGTAAGATCCCCTGGTGCCCTCTTCTGAATAACCGCATTTGTTTCAGCCACTCCCCTTATATTGGATACTACAGCTATTTAATCATCTTAACGACACTGAAGTCTGGTCTTAAGGAAAGTGTTTATGGGGTTGTAACAGGTTTCTGAATATATTCAGAAGTTTTAATTCCAAATTTGCTCATGAAAATTACAGGATTCTGGATTACATCCATTTTGATGAGCAAGTTTAATTCAGCATTAAGATCCAGAACTGCTTAAAAAAAAAAGACATCCAAATGGTGGAGCAGTTTTTCCCATTAAATATTTGTGCAGTATTTCGAACAGGATCTAACCTTCTTCAGGAATCTACAAAGCAATTGTCAGTAAACCTTATAAATTGATCAATATCTTGCCGCTTCAGTTTTTGTGCTTCCTGTCCATATATCTGATAAAGAGCTTGATTTTGGATTAGCAGCAAAATTCAGCCATCACAGAAAGCCTGAGTAATTGTTTCTTTCTTGAAAATTATGGGATTGGCAAGAAATTTATTTTTACAGTTTGTAATCAGGATTCTATAATTTTCTTTATCCAGCACTTCTATTCCAGTCTGTTGTAATAAACATATCCTCAGATTATAAAACCTTAAGGAGACAGTGATTATCTAGCCTGACTCAGCATAACACAAGTCACAGATTAATTCTTTGAATTAACCTGATTCTACACTAGAAAAACATTTCCAGTAGAGGACACATTTTAGTGATGAACTCTCCACCATAACTTGCGAGTACAGCAGATTATTATCACCAGCATTAAAATTATATTCTGTATTTCTGATATAAATGAATATTTTGCCAGCATTCGGGCACAAGACCTTATTATACGTCAGCCTGTTAGTCTGAAATGGCAGGATACTGGTTACAGAATGTTTATTCCAGATCAGTGTAGTTCAAACAGAGTCTCAGTTTTGAAAATGATGGTGTGATCAATTCTCATTGTAACTTTGCTTATACTTGCTATTCTCTTTTCTGGAATTTTTTAAGTACTTTAGACCAATTGCCACAATATTGATCAGATTATATTCTTAGTTGGAATGTATGACTAAACATCTGGCCTCAATAAATGGTATTCAACAGGTTAACACTAGCACAGGACAAGAACAGGACTAGAATTAATTCCTGTTATACACATGCAGTCATTATCTATGGATAATCCTAATTTTGAAACTAGTGGTGAGTCAGCTTTCACTCCATTTAGTATTTACAACACTGATACATGCCTTAAAGTATCTGCTTTCACTACATCCTCACTATTATTTATATTAAATTCTCATAGTATCTCATTTTAAAAGATAAGTCTGTTGTCCATACACCAACCTGAGCTGTCATCTTTTGAAGTCATCTTGATTTCAGCTTTCAAACTACTTTTTAAGTCCTCTCAAAAATTTCCCAATAGGAAACTGATTTTGTTCTGACTGTGAGTATAGAAGAATCAGAGTTGCTTAGACTGAAATATTAACAATAAATCGTTTTTAGCTTTCTCATTTAACAGAATTTTAGGCCTCTAAGCAACTTCAGGATGAATGGGAAGGTACTTTGGCTGTCATTCTTTTATTTTGAGGTACTTCAGTGAGAAAACTGAGGTTTGAAGATTTACTCTTAAGAAACTAAAATAGAAGTTACTTGTCTGAGTCCTTCATAAGCCCCTTTGTAAACCAGCTCTTACATCAATCGTATCAAGAGCACATGATGATATCCACTGCTACAGGTTTAATGGGAGGCACAGCTTTAAAGAGTTATAGTAGGCATAGCACCTCTGAATTTATCATTCTAAAGGGATTTGCATGGAACACTTAAACTCTCCTAGGACACAGATCAGACTGTAACGAGTAGCTTTTTTGCTTCATAGACACTTTCCAGTCATGTATATATACAATGGAATTTTCATAGCAGAAGCAACATGATCAGAAACAAGCTCATACATAACTGTATTTGCACAATTCAGTGTACTACATTTTAAAAGAACAGTACAACCCTTTTGGAGTGAAGATCAGGGCAATAATAAAAGTGCTTATGTAGCTTTCCACTCAGAACTTGTGTGAAAACAAATGCAGTAGCCAAGTTTCTTGTATTTTAAATTTATACTGTCTCTGTATCTTTACTACTCTTATTTCAATGTTCTCTGGGTATTGAGGAAGACTGTTCCAACTCCAGACA
The DNA here is from genome assembly GCF_009829145.1 of Chiroxiphia lanceolata. Classification (NCBI taxonomy): domain Eukaryota; kingdom Metazoa; phylum Chordata; class Aves; order Passeriformes; family Pipridae; genus Chiroxiphia; species Chiroxiphia lanceolata. Next base: position 67,869,627 of record NC_045638.1, on the reverse strand, counting down.
AACCAATTTTGCAGCATTATTTATTTATAAAAGTCTGCAGCCTTTAACACCACATATAATTTAATTCAGTTGCTATAGAAATCTCTATAGGAACACACAAAATAAAAAGAGGCAAAATTATTCTGCCTTATAGTCTAGTTACCTAGAGTGCACCCCCTATAGGAAGAGTACAATAAATAAGTCTTGTTTATTGTGAGTTAAATTAAGCCTTTGTTGTTACTGATTAAATCATTATCTGATTAATTTGTCAGGTACGGAACACAATAAAAAACTAATTGCTTTAATCTTCACAATCAAAGATGTGCCTTGTGAGCAGCAACACAGAATCCTTCTTGAACAACTGGAGCCTTTCTACTCGCTCTTCATTCAGTTTCCCATTGTAACAGTGAACTGCTTTTGAGGTAGGGGATATTGCTTTTATCCGCAGATTTGGATTTGTCTGTGATCAATTTAATAGAGAGAATGAAAGGATTCGTTCTTAAATTAATATAATACTTCCATGTTATAAAGTAACAGCAGGAAAGAAAATGTTTTTCATCACCAGGAAATGTGTTTAAGGAAACTAGTGGGACAGTTTTCACACTGTATTAAATTTCAACTGGTAGTAAAAAATGAATCAAACAAGATAAATGAATTTCACTATCTAGTTTATTGCTTCATTAGAAGAATTTTACGTACATGTTTACTTGAAGAAAAGGTATATATTCTATATCTCAGATATCTCAGGGGGTTTTAATGCTCTACTGTTATTTGCAATATGAACTTAATTACCAAATAAATATTTGATTCAGACACTAAGGGTGAATGTATTATCAGTTTATTTTAGGACATGGTATACCATTCTTAGGAAACTTGTACAAGGTATGAATATTGGAAGTGCCTGAAATGCAGATTTAACAAAAAGACAATACTATTTTCTGAAAGGTAGTTATAGTTTGACTATTAGAAAACAGCACAGTGCAATGTTTTATTTAACCAAGTAAAGTCCAATATTGTGTACTATGCATTCTATAGGTAATACATTGCATTTTCTACTCTTCAGTAAACTTAATTATGCCATTCCACTACATATTAATGAGGAAAAGCATATGTGTGGCTGTGGGAGAGTCAGTTTATCAGATTATCACCTCAACATGCTTGACCATAGGTGCACTTTAGGGTCAAGGATATGTTCTGGATTTTCACACTAAGATCTTAAAAATTGCAACAATCAATTCCAGCATTTATTAAGACAAAATTGCAACTAGTCACTCAATCACAGCAAATAAATCTACAAGCAGTGGCAACTTAAAGGAAAATTACATTATAAGGTGCATGCGTTAGAATACTTCAAAAGCAAGAACTGTGAATTCCAGCTTGAGCAGAGGTTATGTTTTTATTTCATAAGATCTCAATTTGGCAAAACCAGTATGGTACCTAAAACTCTAATTCACAGTTTAGTTTCTTTTTCAAGAATATGCTCTTCATATTTGAAATCTTATAATCTTAATAATAGATTCCTATGAAGAAGTCGTTTGTGTTGATATTTCTTCAGAATCAAAAATAAATTTATCATAACTTTTCATGGCATATGTAGCAGCTTACATGCATTTTATTTGCAGGCTTTTCAGATTAAGGGTTGGCTAAATGCCATGACTAGATATTATAGTTTACCCTGGTAGACAGCACAGCCCCATGCAGCCACTTGTTCGTTCCAATCCAGTGATATGAGAGAGATAGTCAAAAGGCTAAGTGAGAAACAACTCTTGGGTTCAGATAAAGACAGTTTGGTAGGTAAAGCAAAAGCCAAAAATCAAAACAAGGAATTAATTCACCACTTCCCATGGGAAGCCAGGTGTTCAGCCATTTCCAGGAGAGCAGGGATCCATCACACATAATGGTGACATGGGAAGACAAATGCAATAACTCCGAAGGTCTTACCCTTCCTTCTTCTTCCCCCACTTTTATATGTTGAGCATGTCACCATAAAGTATGGGATATCTTTTTGGTCAGTTGGGGTCAGCTATCCCAGCTGCATCCTCTCCCAGTCTCCTGAGCAATTCCAGCCTCCTCACTGGTGGGGTAGAGCGAGAAGCAAAAAAGGCTTTGACCCTGTGTCAGCATCTCTCAGCAATAATGAAAACATCTCTATGTTATCAAGGCTCTTTTTCAGGACAAATTCAAAACAGACCACCACACATGCTACTGTGAAGAAATTAACTCTATCCCAGCCAAACCCAGTGCACTAAAGAACCAGAAAAGACTGATTTTAAAATATGTTTGCAATTTTGTTGTCTGTTGTTTTACCTCTAAAGAACACACCTCTTAAATAAAATTTAAAAAAAAAAAAAAGAAAATAATTGCATGATACAACTTATTTTGTACTGTGTAACAATTAGGTTATGTAAAATGCATTTGGCAGTGGACATTAGACTTGACTAAAAAGATAAAAGTAAGATTTCTGACCTGAGATTCCAAATATCAACTTCGCTGATTACTTCACGCTGTCTTATATCATGGAATTTTGTGTGTGTGCATTTTTCTATGAAACTACAGCACAAATCCAATCACATCAATTTTAGTAATAGAGATTATAGTGAAATCAGACTGAAACAATAGATGTAATTAGAGGTAGAAGACCTTAAGAGTCCAGAAGAATGGAAGAAGTTTGCTCATGTCAAAACATATTTGACACAAAGAATGATACATACTATACTGAATAATAGCAACAATGAAAATAATAACAATAATGGCTAAAAGCAAAGTGAACCTGACACAACTTGGCATAATTTAATTCTTAACTGTAACATACTATACAAAATAAAATGCAAATTTCTTCTTAACCATAAAATATGAAGATGTTTTTGCTTAAAAACTGGTTTGGTTTGCATTATTTTCTGCTCTGCAAATACTACGGGTCTTTTTTGCGTAATGTAGATATACTCTTGAAACTTCTGTTCTTCAAAGAGCACTTTAGCTGTGTGATGAACAATCAACATGCCTCTAGTATTCTTATCAAGCCTTAAGTATTTTGTTATACTGTCGCTGTTCCGATTTTTCAGTGTCCTCCAGTTTTGTGCCAAGTTCACCAAAACACACTTTGTGGAAATGTCTTACAGATTTTGAAAGCTATAATTTCAAATATGCATCCCACAATACAGCTAAAACATTGACATTAGACTTTTATTATACTTTCCATGTGAGTCAATTTATAGCTCAACAGAGTATTAATTCTGTTTTTCTTTCTCTAAAAAATACATTCCGCAAAATGCACTGGAGTAAATTACACATGAACTTTTTACTATTTGTTCAGATTGATTTTAAAAACACAAGGAAATATGAAAATGCAAATGAAATAAGCTGCCGGGCACTGATAAGTGACTCAGAGCAACTTCAAACATTTCTATTAAAGTAAATCACTGTACTTCTCACTGTTGACATGCGTTATCTATTCAGCCACTGCAACATGGTGCCCTTTTTGTTCCATGGCATGTAGTACCAGCCTGTAGATGTTTTTTTGGTAGTAACAATAGAAACCAGGAGCTAAAAGTTGCCCTAGCAAGCAACTGTGTTATCTTCTGATAATGCAGAAGTGTTATACATACTTACTGTGACAATGAGCATTTGGTGTTTTTAAGCAATTCAAATTGCTCTGTGCATTATATTATTCTATATTTACTAATTAGAGATTAGTGCCTAAAAATGACCAGTATAAACCTCGAGGGACAAAAACACAGAAAGAAATTGTAAATTAATGGTATAAACTGAAACAGACAACAAATTATGAAAATTTTAACACTTTTCAATGTATTCAGCTAAAACGAAACAAACAAATAAATAAAATTCGACCTACATTTCCTTTGTAAAAAATTATTGTATTATGCTGAATGTTGAAGTAACAGCCCTTCTGCTGTATAATCTAAACCCACTGACAAATAAGAAAAACGAATATTATGAATACGGAAGTCCTGTAGAAGCCTTATGCAGTATTACTGGAAGGTCAGCTTATTGAAGGTCCCTTTCTGAGTAACACAGCTCTTACATTTCCAGAGGTTCTTCTGTCTGGTTTCCAACAAGTTTGTTGTCACTTTCCTGACAGTTAGAGTGTCCACCACATGATTGTTGGGATGTTGAGTTTGGGGCTAGGAATTAAAAATAATATATAAACTGTTAATGAGGCACTGTATTGATGCTTTACTAGTCTTGTGATTACAGAAATATAAATTTAATACCAACTTATTTAAAAGGTTTCCTGGTTTATATGGAAATGTATTAATCAGCTTCCAAGCTCAAATACTTGCATTATACACTGAAGATTAGAATGCTAATTTGACTATTTAAAGACAGCAACACCGTTACAGAAAACCGCAATGGAGTTTTTAGATGGAATACGTAAAGTGATATAAATACAGGAATCAAACCCCATAAAGTCTGAAGAGGAACATTCAAGTATAGGGGCCTGCTTGGACTTTGTTAAGTGGTGAATTTATTCTCTTCCTTGCACAGCAGTTAATTCCAGAGTCTTCAAATGAAGAATCAGAATCAATTCCACTCTTCTAAATTAAAATCAACTCCCACATGGAAATAAGTTTTGTGTTGTGACTACAGTGGCTACAATTATTTTCAGCCTGAGATACTTTTGCAGTTTTCATAGGTACAAAGAAAACCATCTAGCTATTCTGATATAGCCTTGATTATTTCAGCAGTAAATTGAAGTTGAAGGGTAATTGTCATGCTGCTTTTCATTTTCATGGCATATAACTAGCCTTCTCTTTCCTTGTTTCCTTCCCTTTCACTTTCCTATTTTCTTGGTTAATCCTGCATTGTCTCTCAAATGGTACACCTTAATTTCCAGGAGATCAGTGTATGTATTAGTTAATTTCACTAAAACAGTATTTCATCTAGACTTATTTTTGTTTTTAAACTCACTTCCCTTTCTAGACTCCCTTTTATATCAGTAGCAAGCTTACAAGATCTTACTATAATCCCAATAACCCTAATCTCTTTTTCTTAATTTGCTTTTGAGAGCTAGATTTTTTTAAAATTTGTTCAAGGCATGACTCAACCTCCTTGTTGTTGTTCCAATCATCATTAAATAACTCCATCATGTTAACTCATGTCAAAACTCATGTCAGTGAGGCAATGTTCCTAGCAACTGGAAAAAGGGAACATCACGATAATTTTTAAAAAGAGTAAAAAGGAGGACTTTGGAAACTATGAAAAGTCAGCTTCAGCTTGTGAGCAGAAGATCATGGAACAGATTGTCATAGAAGATACATAAAAACATATGGAAGACAGGGAAGTAGACAGAGCAAACATGTCTTCGCCAAGGGCAAATTGTGCCTGACTAATCTAGTGCCCTTTATGATGGAGTAACTGCATCAGTGGGCAAGGGAAGATCTACTGATACTATCTACCTGAACTTCTGTAGGGTCCTTGATAGGGCCTTCAACAACATACTTCCTTTTAAATTGAAGGGGTATGAATGATGGACAGATTGTTTAGATGGATAAGGAATAAGACGGATAGCTGTGTCCAAGAAGTTACAGTCCTTTTAACTTGCTCAATGTCCAAGGGAAAATCAGTAACAGGTGGTGTCCATCAGGGGTCTGAACTGGGACAAATACTATTCAATACTTTGGAATCTTAGAATCAAGGAAGGGTTTGGGTTGGAAGGGACCCTTAAAGATCATCTTGTTCACCCTCCTTGCCATGAGCACAGACATTTTTGACTAGATCAGGCTTCTCAAAGTCCCATCCAACCTGACCTTGAACACTTCCTTTGATGGGGAATTCTATGATTCTGTGATTAATTAAACACAAGTTTCTGTTCAATACCATGAAGCTTACTTAGCCAGTGTAAAAAGTGAACATCAGAAGTGAACATTAAATCATTCACAATATTTGCAATCTTCTCATTGTAAGTATTGTAATAAAATCATGTATACAAATGTGTATTTTAAAAAATTTCTGGACTTCTTTTTGTCTTGATTTAAGCTTTATTTTCTTCTCATATTGCTTTAATGTCCACTGACTGTCATTAATTTATTTGCTCTGAGGAAATCTTCTTGATCATATCAATTTACAAGTAATAGAGACAAAAATGTCAGAGGCAGGCTGAGAATTGAAATAATTGAAGAAATCAAGATCATATTCAGATTTAGAGTTATATCTAAATCTTTGAAAAATCAAAGTAGATATTAAACTAATAATGGCACACTTGAGAATGAGAAGTTTTTGAAGGATGTGCTACAATAGAAATCCGAAGAGGAAGAGGAAAAGAGGAGAATACTCCTCTGATAAAGCAGAATCAATCACAATTACAGAAGAGATAGGAGAGAGAAGACCTGAAATTATACGGAAAAGATTTGAAGGAAAATTAACTGTCTTAATAATTCATGATTTAAAGGAAGAGTTAGACTAGTGAAGTAAAGATTGTTAGAAAAAACTTATTAGCCATGATCAATCAAGAGAGGAGAAAACAAATAAGAAATGTATTAAGATGGAGTTGTAGAAGAAGTAGTAATTTCAGGTAATAAATAAAAGTCACATATAAACAAACAAGATTACGAGGTGTTTTGTAAGGACTGATAAGACTTATCTATAAAACACATCTACTGCTTACTGTTAGCTACTTTGCTTCTTAATAGGTTTAGAATGATAAAGTAAGGGAAATGATAGATATGTTCATACTGCAAACGGTTATGGAATAAGCTTACTTCTGAAGAAAGAAAACTACAGGGTGCTGTTAAAATTCAGTAGTTAATATATTGATTTTTAAACACTGAATGGTAAATAATAATCAGCAAACATTAATATTCATACCAAAGCTAATATTTTATGTAATATAAATGGTGATATTTGAACAAGCAAACAAACAAAACCACCAATAAACTGTGGTAAAATAGAAGTGGTAGATGTTAAACAAAAGCTCCACTGAAGACAACATGATGTTTTTCTAGGCTCAATTACTCTTTTTCAGAATAAAATCACTGCTGTTAGAATTTATGTTCAACATGTTAATGAAATTACTTGTATTTGAAAATTAATATTGCTAAAATTAATATTAAAATTATATAAAATTATTAATATTATTTAAAAAATCAACATGAACATGCACATCACATCATATTTTTCTTGTCAAGTGGTCAGTCCCAGTTTAGAATGACTTTTTGTCAGCCATGATCCTACTGGGTTGAGAAATTATCAACACTTCAGTAACTAGAAACATTCCTTTTTTTTCTAATTTAATATTACAGATGAACAACTTATAAACCAAACTTTCTTAATCAATTTAAAACTCTATGTCCCTGACCACTTTGGCTGTTCTTCCCTTCACATACTGCACATATTTCTTAGCTGTGGATGCACAGAATTTCAAATGAAATCCCATCTTTCTTTGTATGCTGGCACTGATATTTCTCTAGCCCTACCAAAACAGAACATTTTTAAGTTTCCCTCTAGTGGTTTTTCTTATGTTTCTTTGGTGGTCTTTTCATAATCTGTGATTTTCAGATACACTCAGAAGAGAAATCATGACTTCAGTAATACTGGGTGATTCAGCTAACCAACATCATATTTGACGGAATAATTCAAGGTTTCTAGCAAGATCTAGTTAATATTGACAATTGGGTCCAAAGTATGATTCTTCTCATTCTGAATTGACATGACCTTGACCCTGAAAATGCCTCTTTCTTGAGTACTGAAAGAGTCTAAACTAAAATACAGACTCCTGCAACAGTCTGCATTGCAGATGTCCGAAATAAGATTAGTTGAATCTCACTTTTTGATGCAATATATTCTGTTACTTAATTAGGTAGTTTGGTACTTTTAAATATTACACATTCTTTTGGTGGAATTTTGTCTTTAAAAAAGGGAGAAATATAGACGTTTGCAGTATTTTTATTGTGGGTTATTTTCCTACAGCATAGTTGGAGCTAGCCAAATTATTTGATCTTCCTTTCCAAAATCATGTGAACACAGCAGATATAAAATTAATTAAAACAAATCAAACAAATATGACTTATTTTACACTATTTTGATTCCATCAATTAAAATCCAGGAAGTGCCAAAGCTTAACTTTTCTGATAGATCTTTAGTGCCTTATACAAATTAACAGCAATTATTCGTTATGTTAGTTCTTAGACAAGGTCAAATGTGAATTCTGTGCAAATAGATAACAAAATGTGCAGGACTAGCTGTTTTGAACAAGCCCTTGAATGCAAACAGTGTCTGTTTTGATTATGCATTTCTAATTCAGTTAGAAAATGAAAGAAATATGTGACTTGTAGCTCAAGAAATGTTAACCTTGTTGGTCCTACTTTCATTTTATAGAAAATTTGTAGAAAAATTAATTGTATTTATTGCTATAAGTTTAATAGTGTGGATATCTTAAATTGCTTTGGAATAATGTAATCTTATTACTGTATGTATTTACACACTTAGCAATTATGATGTGCCTTTGGGTGTAGTGTGATGAATATATTCTATACCCTTTGTATAAATAGGTCCACAGCAGATTTATGCAACAAGATGTTTTGTTTAAGAGATTATATAAAAATTCTGAATAATTTTTTTTACTATACATGATTTTACTCGTGAATTGATTTTGCTTTTTCCATAAAGAAAGCAACAGTGGTTATACAGAATAAGATTTTTTCAGCAGATATGTACTCCATATGACATGTAGTCTTGTTCCATCCATACTTACAAATCAGATTCTGAGGACAAGAGAGAGCTGGTTTGCCTTAGATCTTTTCTGTATATTCTGGATCTTTGTATGTTTTCGGGAGCACTACCTTCTTTGCAGGAAAGGGTCTAAAAATCTTCTGTGGTATTCTCTGAAATAGTGTCCTAGTCTTAGTATGTAACTCACGTCTATTGAGAAATAAGTCCAATTATCCATAATTTCAAAGCAGATCCCTGTTTATAAAGCATGATATAGTCCATCAGGAAAACACTGGATACCTACAAAGAAATCGTTGTTGTATGGCTATGTCTCATTGATGGTGATAAGTCATTAAAGTAGGAGAGAGGGGCACAGTATGAGGAGAACAATCCGGTGAGTCAGTGCTTTTGGAACACTGATAAAAGATTCACTTATGTATGGAATCATCAAATTTTTTTAAGCAATCAATTTATTGCATTAAGTTCATTTTTCAGCTTTTGCACTGAAGAATATTTCTTGGATGCTGACAAATTAACAGAAGTTTTTTGAACCTCTTGAAAACAGGAAACTGAAATATATTATTTAGTTCCTGATATTATAGTATTAGGACCTCAGAAGTAATTGGCACTTCGTCACATGCACCTTCACACCTTCCTAATGTGACACGCGTGTAACAAATATCTGGCTTTTTCCTTTTTTTTAGGCCTACCCAAATTTTTATTCTGATATGTATTTTTCAACTTAGATTCATGAAAAGCTCATGAGGCTTGTAATAACTTTACATAGAAGGAAAGGAATCAAACCTCTTTCTATTTTATTAATTATACTTAACAGAGGTTTCAAAAATTTTCTCATTCTAGACAGGTGTTTAAAACAATAATATATTATTATAATAATAATAATAAAAATCTTACCATCAGTTTTTGCCTTGGTAGATTCTATTGTATACTAATGTCTCCTGCTCTTCAGAAGACATATTTGGACTATGGATCTAAGTGCATATGTAGATACTTTCCTTTGATCTTGAGTTCTACCTCAAGATCCTTAAAACACTGCTACACAGAGGACTCCAGACAACTTTCTGTAGCTGTTAAACATTTCTTACTGACTAACTCTAGGAGCCTTCCTATTGCTAGTTTTGTACAGTTGTGACAAACACTTAAAATTTTCTCCATAGATAACTTGGCATTTAACTGTGAAATTTATCTCTAGACAGACATCTAAAAAGTAGTTGTTTTGCTCTCAATATGGAAACAGCTGTATCCTATTTTGAATGTATTCTTTAGGCTTTTATTTGACCTCAAACAAAATCAAGAAGGAAGTTCAAGGTCAGATATCTTCATCCTAAAACTCTTTCTCTCACTCTTTTACTAGGTAAATTGAACTGGGCTCTGGGAGATAAATAATTTTCATAGCTAACTAGGAGATAAGTTTATCCTCAGTCTTTTTTCCAGACCTAGAATGCCTCTAAAGTAAAAAATTATTCCCAAGTGAAATTTGCTTATTTTGCAACAGTGTCACACCGTCAGCACTTATTTTGTGTATCATACATGGCTACCGGTAGAACTCACCTCTGCTGTACTGATGCCTACTCAGATGTTCCCCATTAGTGCTTATTCCCATTGAGACATAATGCATTTTAACTTTGTATAAGTTGAATTTCATCTTCCTGATTGCAGATCCTGCACAAATTTGTCAGGATCATTTAGAAGTCTGAGCCTCCTTATCAAACTGACATTTCTTTTGGCTGGATGTCATCAGCAAATTTTAGAAGTTAAACTCACTTTTCTATAATACCATTAATGAAAAACTGACTTTAAGAGATAGCCTTTTTCAGTTTAAGATGCTTCATAATTGTACACAAACTCATTGATAACTATAATCAGAGAATCATTTTCCAGCCATCTTGAGTGCCTACAACAACTAGACTTTAGTTTATTTATGAGATGGTTTTTGGGACAAAGTCAATCATTCTTCTGTGGTTTTGAAATGTCACATCTAGTCCTACAGTCCATAAAAAACCGAATAAATCTCCATTCCCTGCCAAACATCATAGACAAATATATACAATTTTCCAGTCCTCTGTGACCCCCATCTATTCTCTTGAGTTCTTAAGAGATACTGAAGTGATCTTAAGTGACTTCCCCTAAGTCCTCTGACATGCTTGTTGAATTATTTCATTGGTCCCTGAGGAACACAGCAGAGATACCATACCAAGACCTCCTTTAATGTGATTTTTATATATACATTTTCTTTTTTCCCCTGAACTCCAGCTTGAATCCCTATCTCCTTGTGAAGTTTAACTGTATTATGCACCTTGTCACAGATTACCTTTCATGCTCACCTAATCCAAGAATGCAATGCAACACCCCCATAACTTTTCCAATTTGAAGTAGGTCTGTTTTTTTTTCTGTATTAAGCACTTATCATTCTTCTTGCTGCTTTTCTGTCTCTTGCTACTTCAGACTGGTTGGTTTTTTTTCCTCCTGATTTTTCTTGTTTGCATTATTGGTTTGAAGTTAGGGGAAAAGAGCAGTAAACAAAAAATATATTTCCAACTTAATTTGTTGCCTGAAATAGAAAGTAAAACAAAATTGTTGCTATATCATTAAGGATCTTCCCTTGAGGTAAACAGTTGGCTTTGTTTGCTAAGGAGCAGTACACTAGAATATAAAGTAAATGATGGAAGAAATTTTATGCTTCTCTAAGCCTAAAGAAATCAAAGGAGTTTTGAGTGATTTTTCACAATCAGTTTAATTTTCCCTAATTTTTAGCTAATTAATTCTTGCTAGTTAATTAGAAAGTGTGCACAATATTTTGAAGATGAATATTCCCACATATGTTCACAGTTCAAGTAATCATTTGGTTGATTAAAATTTTTTCATGTTCTTTATTCTGTTTAATACACACAAAAGCCACTATCACTGAATGTCTCTCTAGGTATTTTTTACCAGATGATTAGGTGGAACACTGGAACATCATAATCCTGACTTCTAGACTTGGTTAAACTAGGGGTGTTTCTTTAGTTTGAAATTGTTATATAAATCTCTGTTCTACATTATGAGAAACAAGGGAGTTGTGGATTTTAGTTGGAAATTTTGCAATGTTCTTGAATATTTTGGGTTCTTTTTGTGATAATTTAATGTTTAGTTAGAAGATTCAGAATGAAATAAGCAAGTTTAAAATTGTTACCTAAATTCTGAGTAAAACAATAAAGTGTGTTTTTGCTTAGTACATGCGTAAGTTTTTTTATTCTGATGAAGTGATCCAAACTTTTACAAAAACACTAGAAAAATGCATTTGAGAGGAACTAAGCAAATTCTATAGTTCTTCAGGGCATTCTCTAAGTCCCAGTATAGCAACATAAAGAGGGTCATTGGAAAATCAAATAAGATTTTCTCAACACGCCAGATGAACTTTCTTTCTAAAGCACTCAGAATATGAATGTAGTTAATTCACAATAACAATGTGTAAGACTTAATAAGAATGGAGTGTCAGTAAGTATCTCTTACTAGGAGATTCTCAACTGAGATTGACTGAGGGAATCTGAGTGTGTAATCAAATTTATTCAGGCAAAGAAACAAGGAATTTCTATAACCATTTATAATAGTTGAAAATCAGCAGGAAAGAACAACTGGTTAAGGTCATTCTTCAGCGCACAAAACTGCCAACAATTCCAAATCTCAAAAACAAGTTCTCTTAAAAATGCATGAACTTTACATTTCCAAGTCACTTTCAGTCATTTCTTGAACACTTCCAGGGATGGTCAGTCGACCACCTCCATGGGCGTTGCAATACTAAACAACCCTTCCAGCAAAGAAATTCTTCCTGATGTCCAACCCAAACTGCCCCTGATGCAGCTTGAGGTCATTTCCTCTTGTACTGTCAGTTTTTACTTGGGAAAAGAGACCAACCACCATGTCTATAAGCACTGAATTTTCCTGGTTTCTAAACTCTCCTGTGACTCTAAATGCCTGGGTACTCCTATTCATACAAGGATATAATAGAAGAGTTTCTGTAATAGAGAATCAACTTTTCTAGACTCTCAAAAACAAATTATCTGGTGTTGCAAAATCTGAACATACTCCTTTCTTAAAATAAATAATATAAGGTACTGTACTGCTCCTAAAGATTTTGGGGAAATTTTTTAGGTATTTTGTTTAGTTTGGTGGGGGTTTTTTGTTTGTTTTTTTTTTTGGGGGGGGGGTTGTTTGTTTGTTTCCCCAAAATGCAGCATGTATATACACATTAAAGAAGCTCCCCAAATATACACTGTGTTGAAAGGACATTCACAAAAACTAAAACTACTTGATCAGCATTTGAGTGTTACAAAAAGATAAAACCCAGTAATCTAGCAGCTGCAGCTGAAATACAGGTATTGAAGAACAGACAAATTTTCTGGAAAATCAAAATAAATTGAAAACTGTAGATCTGCATACAAATGAATGGATGAAACATAAAGAAAGAAGGGAAAATATACATAGTGAAAAGATTTTTAAATTTAGGAGAAGATTTATCAGGTTAGTTTTAGAGCCACAATGTTGGACAAAGAAACAGGACAAAGAAGAAGAACTGTTAGATTCAGATATTGATATAATTATTTTTTTTATTAGTAGAAGCAGACATAGTACTAAAAATGTAACTTAAAAATGGAGATTAAGATGTAATATTAATAATTTTGGAAACCTGTTTATCCCAGCATTAAGAGAATACTCCAAATAATGTATTTCACTTGTATTTAGTAAACAGAAAAGATATTGTAAAATTATTTGCAGAAAACAAAATATTCTAGAGATCTGTGACTTGATTCATGTAAAAGGGCAGCCATAGCAAATGTAGGGATGCAACGGTAGTTCTTTAAAAGGGCAAATCTTCATAAATTAGATATTTTAGTAAATAGCATCTGCATAATGAAAGCTGACCTTCATTTTGAGGGGGTTTTGCATTTTTGCTGGGGGGAGAAGAGGATTTGTTTTCTCTTATGGCTAAAAAAATTCAGTGGATTTAATCTATTTGAATTTAAGCCCGTGATATATGCTTGCACTACAGATTATATGCAATAGAAACTATAATGATAAGTATCATAATTGTAGTTAGGAAAAGGATTGGTTAGAAGAGCAGTGAACAAATATAGGGATAGAGAAATACTAACAGTGAAGGATATCCTATTATCAAAGATACGTTTCAAATATATTTTACAATCTTATTATTATTTTTGTTAATTAATCTGGGAAAAATAACAGGGATATATTAACAAATTTTTCTGATGACAAAAGACCAAAGCAATTTAAAATAAAAAGGAGAATAAGAGTATTACAGAGGAAGAATTTCTTGATTTTGTAGCAACTTACATTATAGAAATGGGATTTAAGAAAGATCTAAAAAAATCAGGATCATTTGGCATTGAATTAACCAAGATATTTTTCCTGTTTATTGAGAAGAACAAGGAGATATTTGAAGATACTGAAAGACAGGATTATGCATTATCATAATGTTTGTTTGATCTTTTGCATGTGAGCATGGGGAAATTTTGCGCGTATTTCAATCACATCTGACTACAGACTCCTAATAATTACTGATACAAGGCACTTGTAATCAACAACCAGTTTTTTCTCTCAATGTAGACTGGAGCATGGAATAATGTGTTTCTCCCCACAGCAATTATTAGCTCAGGAAGTACATAGACATGCCTTTTTTTGTTGTTGTTATTGTTTAGAGCTAGCTTGCATTTAGTAGGGCACAATGATACAGAGTGTTTTGGGGTTTTCTATATCTACCTTTGAAAGATTATGGGTGTTTTTGTCTTTTATAGAACAGCTCTAAATCATCCATATATTGTAGTCATAAAAATATATATGTATGTCATGATGCATCAGTCAACATTTTCAATAGCAATGAAAAAACATTAGTGACATTACAGAAGGCATATGATTTTGATTAACCACATTAAAGACAAATTAAAACTGGAACAAGGCTTAGATAATTGTCATAGAAATACAGAAGCTATACTGAAGTTGATCAGCAGATTTTGGGGCTTCTCACTTCTCACTATAATTTATACCATACTAAAGTCATAGGACTGCAAGATTTCAGGTACTATTGTAATTTCAGGTAATGTCTGTTTTGTATCTCTTCTTAGAACTGATGCTCATAGAGAGATGCAAAGACTTCTTATATCAACGATGCTCGATGTCCATATGTTATGAACATGGTGGTTTTTTAGAGGTCAATTTAGCATATTCAAATAAATAGAAATGGGTGTTAAAAAATTATGGTTGCTTTCCATGGGGAAAATTCAAAGACTGTTAGAAAGAAATAAGACAAAATATGTTTGGGATTTTTTTACAAAAAGATGTTTTCCATTTTCAGTTTACATGGTTTTCATTAGTTACAGAAGTTTCATCAAATAAAACCTTTGAGATTTGAAATGAATAGCAATTTCTCCACCATAAGCATCTGAAACAAGGAAGAATGCATCCTGTCTGTTTTCAGACCAAGAAAATCAGGGAACTGGCTTTTCAACGGAAGATAAAGCTGAAGCACAACATGAATTGATTCAGAAAGCGGAAAATTCAGTGCCTCCTTTAGAAGGGAAGACGTGCAGTAGCAAAGGATGCGAAGACTAGTGTTTGTGCTTGCCTGCAGGTACAGACAGCAGGAGAGTTCCCTCTGCTGAAGTAATGAATAATTAAACCATGCTTAGAACCTAGCATATGGAGCGGCAGGATGCTCTCAGACTAGCTGTTGGAGGTGACAAAAATGGCATCCTGTTGGCTGTTAATGTGGAGCATGAGTCATGTTGGATCTTAGTTCAAGAGAGCTGAGAGCATCAGAGTTGAGGACTTTATTTTCTGATGGTTATCACAGAGATTCAGAATAGCTAGTGCTACCTTGAGAAAGAGATAGAATAAATGATCTATTGTGGTTTTTTTCAGCCTCATTTTAATTTTAATAATTTGATATTTTTCCCAGTAAGAATTAAAAACTTAAGTTGATAGAAGACAATTTTTTCCACCTTTATATTCATGCTGATGCATGAGGCATATTAAAGCTTGGATAAACACATACATATTTTCCATTAGTACACAAGGACTTTATTAAGCAGAATCAATAGCCTAACATCAACTAAGTGCAGCTCATTGCATTGCTTCTCTGATGAACCAGCAACATAATGTCCTGTTGAGCTCTAAAATACACAACTTGCAATTTCTAGTTAATATTATATGAAACACATATAAGGCAGACATTGACCTGTCATTTTAATTTGTCAGTTAACAAATTAGAGGAGTATAAAATTATATTAAACAGGATATTGGATCATATAATAGGACATGTAAGTACTTCCAGGAACCTTTAAAATTATTAAAACTGAGTGTAGTTTGTGTAGATGTTCTGGAGAACACCTTTTTCTCAGTTCTCTGGCTCAAAGTGATCAGTTCATGATTAAACAGGCAGACTTAAAACTGAGGGACATTATGACAATTTTGTAGCCTGTACTCATACAATTACTCTTGTATTACTGGAACAATGATAGTTCCCTGAACTTTATACAGATTTCAAGGATCTTCACAACAGAGGTGTGATTTTTACACCAAATTACTGACTGTGTATGGGAGAAATAACTTACTGAGTATGAGGGAATATATGTAAAAGTTTGGATTTCTTATAAACTTTGTGTTCAGTGAGGGGAAAGCATATCAGCTACCACCGCAAACAGGTTATTCTCTCACTTTCTCACCTTTGTCCTTGTCTTTGCTCTTTACATTTATCTCTTTTTTTTAACCTTCTTTTTTTTCTTATTTTGCATATCTGTAATGCACAAATGCAAGCTTTTAAAGGCTTCATCAAAAAATATTCTAATAGACATTTGACAATCCGCCATGGGCTAAGGCATATTTTCGTGATAGACTCTGTCTGTTTTCTGTGCTTGTAAAGAATTTAAATAGCTCCAGTATTCTCCACCTTCACTTTTCTCAATGATTAACAATAAAATAATGTCTCTCAACATTTTACATACTTTTGCTTTATTTATGTTATTGCATTTTACTGGGGTTTTTTTATGATGGTCATATTTATCCCCTTTCTTGAAAAGCGGACATGAATTGAATTTCAGCTTCTACTTACTTATTATTGTTTCCACTGGATTCTCATTAAAACTTGACACAAAGAAATAAAATTAATTGATAATACTGAAGATAGGCTTACAAAATTCTCAAAACAACATACAGAAATGTGTACTAATTAGCTAAATATAGTGGCAAAGAGAGGAATTGTTTTACTGCCTGATATATTTCTACTATTAAGGTGATTTTTTAATACATTAAGTTAAGCCAAGGTTCAGCTTAATTCTAATTTACAACCTGTGAGATTTGCTTTTAATGTTGAGAAGGATAGACCTGATCCTTAACTTTCAATGTGAAATTAAATCTTCATTTGAAGGTTTTATTCTGTGTACAGTGTGGGAATCCTAGGTCCCAAAAGTTCTTCAAAACTCCTCTTAGGACAAGGACTTCCTCCCCCTACCCCAAAAAAGTCCCTAATAACTAGGCATCTTTACTTTTACTATTTTGTGACTTGTATAAAATTGCAATAATGCAGCCAAGGCACAAATTTGTTCCTGAGCCTGCGACTAAGGCTTTATCTTCACAAGTCTAACTTAAATACATTCATTAATATTTTAATTGTCAGCAATTTGTTTATTTGTATGGGATCATAGACAAAACATGTATCTGATTTATAAGTTATAGTGCATTACAGAAACTGATTGTTTAGATATTGAAGGACTGAAATTAATTAATGAGACTAATTCAGTATTACTGAAATTAATATTGTAACTGGGTACCTGTGTAATTGTAAATTAATATTGTAACTGTGGTGAGATGCTAATAAAAGAACTGCTGCAAGGATCATCTCCATCATACTAGACTTCTCCTTATTTCTATGTATGTGTATATATATATATATATATATATGTAAATATTCATGCACACTATTTAGTTGTTATTTTCATCATATACTTCATACTGAGAATATTTATCTCAAGTAACCAAAATTCAAAGATGCTGACTAGTCAAAAATGTGTAACAAGGATGAATCAAGAATTTAGATCAAAGTTTTATTCTGTTATCTTTCCTTCAGTTTGATAATTGGGCCTGATCAACACAATCAGAAAATAGTTATTTATTTATAAACATTTAGTCTAGTAGTACAACTGATTAACTTGGTAGCCTTTGTTAATAATTCAAAAATTTATGTAATAATTAAGAACAGTAAGGTGTATTTTTAATGATCTATGAAAATAATCACTAACTAGTTATCTAAAAAATACATGTAGTGTACGTGTGAAACTCCTTATTCTGATCAGCTATAATAGCATGTTCTCTTCTAAATCTTTTCACTGAAAATTTCCAAGCTGTTTGTTAGTAAAAATAGATACTAGCTTTGTTCTTCAGTCTCCCAAGCTCAAAAAGATAAATTGTGAAGACTTAAAGTGAATTTGAAAAACATGTCAGAGAGAAAACAAAAATGTGAAGTCATATAAAAAACCCCATAAAATCAATGAAAAATCCTTTCTTCTCGTTCCCTTTCTTAATACAAATCTGTTTCCTCTGGTAGACCATTTACACATTAATATTTTCCTTACTTTGTTACACTTCTAATGAGAAATTATGTATTGAGCAATTCTGATAAGAGTAACTTTGCTCAATTTCTTAGATGAAAGGGGTTGAAATAAGAAAGAGAAAAAGAATGCAAAGAGACACCACACAAAGGGTGTAGAGGAGAAAAGAGGAAGGGAAAAGTTTATCAAAGGCACAATCATTTAACTTTAATCATGTCATCTGGGTCGGATTCTGTGCCTGATAATTGGGAAAAAAAAAGGTTGATGTAATTGTGAAAGAGTTAGAGCCATAAATGTTAAAGTCAGAAGAGATCCTTATAGCAAGGCCACAAATTCTGGGGGATGAGAGCATTCATCAAGAAGAAAGTAACACAGAGGAATGAGGAAAGACGGTGTGGTGGATTGACCTCAACTGGCCACCAAGTGTTCACTAAGCTGCTCTATCACTCCCCATTGTCAGCATGATGGGAGAAAAGGTTAAAAACTTTTGGGACAAGGTAAAGGCAGTTTAATGAAGAAAAGCAAAGACTGTGTGGAAGTAAAGTAAAGCAGGACAAAAAGATTTATTCTCTACTTCCCACCAGCAGTTGATGTCCAGACACTTCTTGGGAAGTAGGGCCTCAGTAGGGCCTTCTGAAGCAGTTGCTTCAGAAGACAAGCACCTTAATAATGAATGCCCCTCACCCCTCACTTCTTGTTTCTCTGATCTTTTATTGCTGAGCATGGTGTCAAATGATGGTGGTTGAGTATGTAGTGTCAGGTTTATGGTTGGACTTAATGATCTTAAGGGTCTTTTTTGACCTAAATGATTCTATGATTCTATGATATGGAATATCCCTTTGGTCTGTTGGGGTCAGCTGTCCCACTCATGTCCCCTTACAAACTCTTACCCATTCCCAGCCTACTTCCTCTGGCAGAAGATGGGGGAGAGATTGGTGGGAGAGAAAGCCTTGATGCTATGCAGGCACTGTTGAGCAATATCCAGAACACTGATATGTTATCAATACCATTCTAGATACAAATAGAAACTAAAACACTGTTAAAGGCCACTATAGGGAAAGTTAACTCTGTCTCGGCCAGACCCAATACAGACAGTTTGGTAATTTCAGCAGGCTGGGATTCCTGAAAATATAAAAGTACATTTCTTAATTTGGCCATAACAGCTTCTTCAGGATGTGTTAAGGAATAGTATCTTTCTGGATGATACACATTTGCTACTCACGTGTTCTTCCATCCTAGGCACAGTTCTTATAGAAAGTCTGAGAGGGAATCTCATAAGCAGAATGGCTCTTTTTAAAGCAAGGAACAGCATGATTGTTACTCCAACCATTCCTTTTCCAAGATGAAGTGATGAAAGAATAAGAAGTCAAGCTGTTTAAAAGCTAAGTTTTAGTTTTTGCTTTTTATTTTTTTTAATTCTACTTTTGATTCTGTATGAGGTAAAAACAAACTTTAAAAAACTAAAGTGTATATTTTGCTTAAAAAACAAGCATGCCCTGGTTTCTCCAAGATAAAAGCGGTCCTGTGGACTTTCAGCTGCTCCATGATGTTGATTCAATAAACATTTTTGTTCAGCAAATAGTCTATAGCATCAGTGAAAACCAAAAATATGCCAATACTTTTCTACAGCATCTTCCATTCTTATCTACTGCTTCTTATTATGCCATGGGTTGCATGAATCCAAGACCTGTTAGGCAAAGAACTTTCAAATATTCAGCTCTACAGATATCCCAGGATTGTTGACTCTGAAATTGTCTCTTCACTTACAGATTCTGAAGTAATCTGCTAAGATACATCTGGACAGTCCACTTATGAACATCCAGGTTCAGGTGAGAAATGCCTTATTCCTAAAGTTTGAGTCAGGTCGGCATTAGTTCAAGGAAAACTTCATGGAGAATCTTCACAGTGTTTGGTGAACATTTTGGGGGAAAAAAGTTAATTCTGTTTTCAACAAATGGCTGTAAGATTTTGTATAAGGAAATATCTGAGCTGTTTCAATACAGATACAATTCTTAGTCTTAAAAGATTTAGTACAGAAGTCAGTATCTCTCTTGCTGGCAGGTTGCCCTGGTTAATTACTTTCACTGTCATGGGTGGACTTTTACAGTATTATTTCTTTGGTTTACTTTTTGAATGTGTACCTCACAGTATAGAGTTTGTAGATTCTGTCTGTGAAATATGTTTCTCTGCTCATAAAATCTTCCTCAGTGTTTGTTTTCCGTTAATATTTTGGCCTTACTGGTTATCAGTTTTGAAGTATGAGAGGGAAAGTCATCATATTCCAAGCAACCCCAAATTTAAAAGTTTTGCATACTGCAGTCTAGACAAATACAACAAATAAGAAATGCTATAGGCATATCTTCTAGTGTTGATCTAGAGAAGTGACTCTTGTTTTGAAATAATTTTGGGAAAAAAAGGTATCTCTGGGAATATGTAAACACAAAAAGCAATTGTTGTTATCTAGGACTATTTTGCAGCTAAATATATAGGGTAAGGAGAGGTTCAAAAAAAGGAAGCCATATATATTAACAAAGTATTTAGGTTTTTGTCTCTTTGAGTAGTTCCCTTTGGATGTGGGAAAATATGTCCAAAAATTTGAATGTGGATGTGTAATTACTAGAGTGGATTTAATTTTGAAAAGTAAATACTATTCTTATAATTTGAGATTCCTGTCTCATATTGCCATAAAAAATATGTTTCAGTATTTCACTTTCAGAATCAAAATATTTTCATCTGTTACGGATGTCTTCTTGTTAGATAAGCTTTTTGATAGTTCATATCCTCAGAATAAGTCAGTGTCAGGTACAATGTGTCTTTTTCTATGAGGAGACATGCCTGTTCATTGCATAACTCTTGTTCAAATGATTCTATCTTTGCAAACTGTCATAGATTTAGATTTACAACTTATACCCAAAGACTTCTCTTGGAAGTATTATGCAAAGTAAACAGAAATTCTTACAGGCAATTAGAAAATCTCATATGTAGTCTTTGAACTTTATCTTACAAGAAAAAGAATACCAGAAGTTAAAGCCAGGTAGAGGGAGGTTTCTATTAGATATGTATAAATGCACGTAGACAAGTCTAGAATTGCTTTAATTTGACAGAAATCAGTAAGTGCTGGAAAAATAGCCTGAACATTAATTTAACTGACTTAATTCATTCCAGAAGGAAATATAAAGTGTAACTTATAGAACTTATATTTATAACAACTTACATTATAAAAATTAATTAGCCTTTTTCACAAATAACCATTTTCCCCATGAATTATGAAGTCCTCACCTTTTATGTTTTATTTTTCATGTTATTTTAATAATCCAGAAAATAAAGACCAAATCAAGTCAATGTGAGTCATCTGAATAAATAATAACTTTCCTTCTGGATCAGGTCATTACCGCAGTCTGTATATTAGTCTAACTGGCAAATTAAATAACTTAATTTAAAAAAAAAATAAAAATATTTCTGTAGATGTGTTCTGAAAAAACTATTTCTCCTGAAAAATCTGATGCTGAAACATTTCTATCAGCACCTCTACCTCTGCCTTATGCTTTCCTTGAAAATGCTGCTTTTAAAAATGTTAAGGTCATGAAACCCCAGCAAATTTTTGTTATTAGAAGTGTCCTTTTATATTAACTGGGCCGGGGAGAGGGGTAGAGTCAAAACACTAAAATCCTAAAGAGGACAGACAATTTCGAAGATAGCTTGATTTAAAAACATATAAATCTCTGTTCCAAAGTGGAAATGAAAGCTTTCTCTAAGTGAGAAAGCTCTTTCTCTAAGTGATCTTAGTCCTTGGTAGCCTTGCTACTTAAAGGAAATGGTAAATCTAAATTGCATATGTACTGAACTGAATCCTTCTGGAAATACTTTAGATGACAGGAAGTAACTTGACTGTGTCTCATTTATGAGTTTTTTTAACAAGAAAAAATAGGAAGACTAGCTATGGAAAAATAGGCAGTTTCTGGGTAGTATTAGATACATAAAATATTTCTCTGTATTAAATGTATCTATCATGATTCTTGAGAATATTTCAGGGGAAAAAAGTTTTGAATTGTAGCTCAGTTTTTGTGTAGTAAGTAAACCTGAATTCTGTAACATTATCTTTGAAATATTAACTGTATTAAACTTAAATTTTCCTGAGTAAATCTTGTATTATGAATGATGAATATATGAATGTGAGCATTACAGGCACAATTTCTTTCTAACCACTGAGCTAAAACTGAACAGTGATTTCTCTGACATTTGATGTGGTGCCGTTATTGAAGTATAAATGACATTGCGCAATACTGAAGAGTTGTGATTTTGGTTTTTATCTTTGATTTGGTGCACTTAGATATTTATTTTCTTTGCAAGGCCAAATTTCTTCCCCATTTACAAGTATGCAGAAACAGATCAGATATTATATGGAAACCAAATGAGCAATAATAGTTGTTGACTTCTTTTACTTAGATAGTTACTGTGTTGCAATCGGAAAAAAAAACAAAGGAGTAAAAATGTTGTAGTGTTAAGAGGTGCTTTGGAAAACATAATGTTCATCTTATCCTTGCCACTCTATATAATCAATATATTTCAACCTGTGCAGAATTCAATTTTCATTTCTCTCTGATTTAGAAACAAAGGACTTCAAACTGCACACTTTGTGATTTTATTCAGTATATGGAAATAATTGATATTTGTTTTCCATGAACAATGAAAAATAATTTTCTAAGTTCCTTGCTCTACCAAAACCCAGTACCTTCAAAAAGAAGTCTTAAAAGGAGCAGATAGTCCATTTCTGGATAAAGAATTCAGTGATTAAAAGTAATCCAGAATAAAAATATCTGAGCATTTTTTAGTTGGACTCCCAGTGCTGAACTGAATACAGACTTAAGTGATAAAAATGTTCAAGGAAATTTGACTGAAGCCAACAACACATATTCATATATATTACTCAAGGTGTTAACAGGGACCACAATGATAGAATCACAGAACCACAGATTCATAGAGTGATAGATTCCTAGAATCATGGAATGGTTTGGATTGGAAGGAAATTTTAAAGATCATATAGTCTAACCTGTCTGCCTTGGGTAGGGAAATATTGCAATAGATCAGGTTGCTCAAAGCCCCATTTAACCTGACCTTGAATACTTCCAGTGATGGGGTATTCACAATTTCTCTGGGCCCAGTCCAGCATCTCACCATCCTCATTGTAAAACAAAATTTTTCTTATGTGCAATCTAAATCTAATCTTTATCAGTTTAAAACCATCCCCACTGCCTTGTGTCTACAGGCTTTGTTAAAATGTCTTCCTGAATCTTTCTTAAAAGCTTCCTTTAAATACTGAATGGTGTCATTGTTTAAACCCAGCCAGTACCTAAGCAAGTGTATTTTCTTATTTCGTTCATTGCCATGTCCAAAAATATAATTTTTTTTCCATGCTTATTCTCCTGTGACATTTCAAGGTAAACTAGGAGAAAGTAATAAAAAGTAATCAGGACAGACAGGATAATCTCTTCTCATATACAGTCATATCTGTATTGATCATTTACTGACAGGAATCTGTCTTCACTGACATATTCCAATTGTATTTTGTAGCTTGATGTAGCAGCAGAGGGAAAAAAAGGTAAAGAAATAATATAAGGGAATTACAGATTGTTGTGGGAAAGTAGATTTAAACAAAAATCATTTTAAGATTTAGTTTAACCATAACTGAACTAGCATTAGCTAGGCATCAACTCTAAGTCAATTGACACTTTAAGTGATAGAGCTGCTGACAGCAAATAGTGGAAAAAAAAAAGTTCTGTTCTTTAAGTGTCATGATCAGGCTTTTTGGAAACAATGACAACCTTAACTCTATGTCAGAATAAAGCTTACAGTTCAGTGATAGTCCATGACAGGTGACAAATCTTGTCTGAGACAGTAAAAATCTTTCCTGTACTCATTACTTTTTTACTTCTGTCCACATTGGTTTCCATTTTTCCTCTATTTATTTATATCTATAAAGAGCTTTCTCTCTTTTTTCTCCCATTTGGCAAGCTGTGAATGTAATACACTTTTCTTTTAGGCAGCGTATAAATAAGCCCACAACATGTTCAACTCTGAATGTTTGTGTCTCTGTTATCTATAATATAAGCGTAAGTCTTAGGATGATAGTTTCTGAGTTGAGGTGGAAGAAATTATTTATTTGAAATCATAAAATTGGGATACACTCTGACTTTTAAAATAGCAGAAATATATACTTAACATTCCTGGTTTTAATTTATGACAGTGAAAAACAGTGATGAAAGTACAGTACAAGCTCAAAAATGTGCTTTCATCATGTTTCTCTTCTAGATGTATAAACAAAAATAGAGAAAGTGACAAAGACTGACAGACAAAACACCAAACCAGACCAAAAACCCCAATAACACCTCTTAGGGAAATGAATTTTTGACTGAACCGGTATCAAGTCTTTTAGAGAAAACAATGATTTTTTTAAAGTTTTGTTACTGTTTATGACTTAAAAAATGCTAATGTGGTGTCTATTATAGCCTATAATTCTACCAGCACTGACTTATATAATTCCCACTAGTGCTCATAGTAGTTATGAACATAAATCTCTTTTGATCTGAAGGGAAAAAAGATCTCTAATTTTTGAACATGAATATTAGTTAACCACTAGATTATAGCAAGTCTTAAGGAGTCATAACAGTTCATTGAGTAAATTCCTATTTACGTATTTCATGGTGGTGAATTTTAACTAATCAAGCAAAAGCTCTCTTCTTAGTTTATAGTTTTGATTTTCATTTTTCTTCTGAACCATTATGATCATTACTAATCTGGTTCAGGTACACAATTACATAGTTCCTGAGCTAAAACTCTGAACGCAATTTTTCTAAAGTAAGGGCAAGGTTCTACAGACTCTTGGAAGCATTATTATGTCTCTGTTTACTGAAATTCACCAAAGTAAAAATATCCTAGGAACAAGACTAATACCTTTTAATCACTTACAGCTAGCAGAACACCATTTTTAATACAAGCTAAGCACTTATAGTGAAGCATTTAAGGTATCTCTTCAAAGTTTTTCCCTGATTATCTGATTTTGAATCTCAGTGGAGTAAAAAAAAAACCAGGATAAAGATTTTGTGCTAAGAAAATTACATTGCTGGATATGTTCTTTGTTTTCATTTTTTCATTTTAATAACCAATTTTCAGGTCAAATTTATTTTTTATTTCAACTAACATCTTTCTAAAACTATTAGAAAATTTAAAAAAACTAATATCTAACATCAAGATTCAGTTGCTCTTCCTTCCTAATTTCCCTGTATTAGGTTAGAGTGGCAAGGTCTTGATAACGTGGGGACTAAAGGGTTGGCTTCTCTAACAAGCTGCTAGAAGGCTTCCCCTATGTCCAACAGAGCCAATGCTAGATACCTCTAAGAGAGAGCTGCTGCTGGCCAAGGCTGAGACCATGAGCAACAGAGGTAGTACCTCACAGATATACATTTAAGAAGGGGCAAAAATGCTGTATCACAGTAGTCAGAAAGAGGAATAAGAATATGTGAGAGAAACAGCCCCTCATACACCAAGTTCAGTGAAGAAGGAGGTGGAGGAGATTCTCCAGGCACGGGTGCAAAGATTCCCCTGCAGCCTGTGGAGAAGACCGTGCTGGGGCAGGTCGAGGGGATCTGACCTTGCAGACTCCTGACAGAACCTGTGGCCTGCAGAGAGAGGAGCCCACACTGACAGGTTTGCTGGCAGGACCTGTGGCCACATGGGGGACCCACTCTGGAGCTGCCTGCTCCTGAAGGACTGTGCACTGTGGGAGGGATCCACGCTGGAGCAGACACTGAATAAGCTCAGCCTGTCAGAAGGGCACATTTTAGAAGTTCATGGAGGACTTTTTCCCGTGGAACAGACCCCACACTGGAGCAGGGGAAGAGTGCAAGGAGTCATCCCCTCAAGGAGGAAGGAGCAGCACAGCAGCAGAGGAAGGAGAAGCAGAGACATGATGAACTGACCTCAGCCCTCACTCCCTATAACCCTGCAATGCTGTGGGGGAGGGGGTAGAGTAAATTGGGAGTGAAGTTGAGCCCAGGATGAAAGAAGGAGTAGAGGAAAGGTGGTTAAGATTTGGTTTTATTTCTCATTACCCTACTCTGATTTGATTGTAATAAATTAATTTTCCCCAGGTCAGTTTTGCCCATGATGGTAATTGCTGAGTGATTTCTCCCAGTCCTTATCTCAACCTATGAGCCTTTAGTTATATTTTTCTCTCCCCTATACAGGTGAGAAGGGAAGTAATAGAGCAGCTTTGGGGGCACCTGTCACCCAGCTGAGGTCAACCCACTACATAGTCTTTTCCAGAATAACAGAAATAGCTACCACTAGCATTATTTACAGGACTGCAGCTATATAAAACTGCAAATGCATATCTGACTACCTTTTTTAAAACATACCTTTCCTATAGAGATGTTTCCCTCTCAAATAAGGATTTCCATTTCTTAATCTTTTTACATTAGCATGGTACTTATGCACACTCAAAGACTTGAAAAGCTCCTTCAGTACTGTATTTCAGGAAATAATTGCATGAAAACAACAGTAAGAGGTAAAACCTCAGATTCATGTTTTTGGCTTGGTACAATCTGACATAATTTAAATGAGAGTAATTTTTTGGTAATATATTACCTGACAATATAATTAACCCCATTTCTACATCTGTTCCTCTGTTACCAAAACATCATATCTGAAGTAAATACAATAGAGATCCAAAATCTTTTTTACCGTGCATGATATCTTTTCTGATCTCTTTTAGGAGTGAAGAAAGCTCCTAAATAGAGCAGCTGAGGAGCTTCTGAATTAGGGTTGTGGTCCCATAGAAAAAGGCCATAGATTTGACTGCCTGAAAATAGAAGTCCTGTCCATTATTTCCAGGTGTTTAAAAGACTTCAGGAACCCATTAGAACTCAATGAAATATATAAGCCACTCAAAGCTCTGGGCCTTGAGGTGCAGTGCTCCTGAAACTGAGTTGATCCATCTGAAGACAGGCTGTAATAATTGACATATTAGGGGCTATCTCATCTCTTCTCTCTCCTTCAGAGGACACAAATATCCATTTCACACTAAAGGGAATAAGGGGACATTTTTGTGATAGAATGTATAGTGATGCCACC
Source organism: Chiroxiphia lanceolata (assembly GCF_009829145.1). NCBI lineage: Eukaryota > Metazoa > Chordata > Aves > Passeriformes > Pipridae > Chiroxiphia > Chiroxiphia lanceolata. The sequence goes on along the minus strand of NC_045638.1, from coordinate 67,842,232 downwards.
ACAGTTGCATTCAGAATCAACAACCGTTTCTCAAAGCAGATAACCACAACCAATGAAATCTTAAATCAAATGCAAAGAAACAATTCCCTTCAATAATAATAATTCTAAGGTATGTGGCACTACACCAGAGGGTATCAGAGAGAACAATACAGCACACCTGAATATGAAGCAGCGGCTACTGTGCAACTAGTTGTTTTGGTGGCAGTTACATATGCTTTAGAGACAGCTCTACTAACTATGCTGTTAGTTAATGTAACTTCATTAGGCTTTTGACATAACTGTAACATCAGTCATTTGTTCATCAGTCCAGATCTGTGTTCTCTGGTATTACCTTGGTGCTGTAATTTTAAGGCTCCTATTATCTTGCACTCCTGGGGACATATGATACAATCTTGTGACTGTTTGCTTATACGTTGGTATTCTAAAGCCATCAGTGCTTAAGTAAACAAAAAATATTTGAAAACAGAGAAAAACTGAGTGCCCATACAGTAATTTCTCACCAAACTGTTAGCATCTAATTACAGCAAAGTTATTGGTATGGATTAGATTTCTTTTTTTTTCCCCTTTGGGCTATAGCACTACTTTTTGTAAGGGTCTTAAGATTTGACATAAAGTGCTGCTTCTTAATGATGCAACTTATATTGATTTGCATGACAGCAACAACATAAATTAATTATGAGTTTCAGAGGAATTATTTGCAAACAACTACAATTAGTATGGGAAATTTAATAGTATGAAATCTTATAGTATGTGACCTAATAGCTAAGATGTTCAAAATTTTTCATTTATTTATCACCTTGGAAAGATCTGAGAGAAAACTGAAAACACTCTAGATAATTTTTTTGGAGTGGCTATGCCTGACACAAACACTCTTTACATCAAATAAGACAAATCTTCATTGAATTAATTTATTGAGGGTATTTAATAATGACGAAACTTAAAATCATTCACTCCAAAAACACCTCAGTTCTGTATCGATGAGGTAGTCTTCACACATTTATATGTTAAATTCTAACTCACAGTAAAATCCCCCAAAACCTCCTCCCCAAAAACCTGCACTTTTGAATACCTTAGCCCAGTCTTTCCTGGCAATTTATTCTTTAGTTCTTTTCCTTGCTTTGTTTCTTTCTGAGCAGCAGAAATAAAGTTTCTTGATTTGTTATTTGTACCATACTGTTGATCAAAGTATTCAAAGTAACCAAAATTATGATTAATGCTCTAACTGATCTCTTCAGAAGACAACTGTGGATGTTAGATTTTCTAAAGTGTTCTTTTACATAGTGTGATTTGTTTTGATTCTTTACTGTGATTAGCTATGTTTCACTTTCTTCTTGTCCTAGACATCACTCTATTCTTTATAGTTATATTAATAAAAATACCTCATCATAACTTCACTAAATCTGGGAGATATCCTGATTCGAATGGAGGCAGTTCCAGTAGCCATCTGGCCACGATCTTGTATGATCCTATGTAAGTGATGTCTAAACCATGACACTGCGGTTGAAGCTTGCTTTTCTTTTTTCTTTTCCATCCCCTATTCAAGCAAATGTAACAGTAATCTTCCCAGTAGTAGAAAAATACTGGCATTTCTATGACACATCAACATTTAGTATCACAGAATTTGTGCAATTGCATTATGTTTGAAGAAAAAGAGAACATGTTGTTATCTTGAATCAGTTTCTGGAAGACAGACATTTTTACTACAGAGACACCATAATGTCTGTCTTTAATTACCCCAGTTATTGGCAATTCTAGCAGAAAGGCTTATGACCAAAAGAATGCAGGAATCCAGCTATTTGAGGCAAGGCCTTCAGAAGAAAAAATCTGAAGCTTGTTAGAACAATAGTGTGAAAGGAAATCTTATATTTTCTCTCTCAGATTAATTTATTACTTCTGTTCAAACCATGGGCTTTTAATGAGCAGGGGTTTTAACTCTGTTCTATATTTCTAGTGCCTGACTAAATATTTCTCATCCAGTACTTAAGAGAATAGAATTATATATTATTAATCCCAATTCTAATGTAAAAAAACATATACCATGAATAGGAATCAAAAGCAGTTTATCATGGTGCTTTGTATTTGTTTGACCAAAATGTTTTTTCATAGAGTTCAATGAACACTAGTGAACCTGGGAATGTTGTCAAAATCTGATACACTTTTATGTGCTTCCAAGGTTCACATCTGCATTCCGATCCAAGCGGAGAACTCCACATTCTTTTCAAATGTATATTTGCAGCTATAGAACACTGCTATGGAAGCCCAGACACTGTGAAGTCTTTCTTGACATACAATATTCACTAAGCCTGAAAGCATTTGAAATGTCTCTGTTAATGGATAAACACTGGGTCTGAAGATTGAAAATGTTCTTTCTGCAGAAAGTGATATACACACAAATAAGCACAAGATGTAGCTATGAAAACAGTCCAATTTCAAGGCAATCAAGAGGAAAACGGTTCGATATATATGACCCTCCTCTGAAAAAAAAGTATTAGCTTTATTCAGTGTTTGTCAGCCTTTGCAGAGATGTTCCAGTTTCAATCAATGAATGATAACACCTATAAAAAAGCATCTCTAGGTTTATCAAGAACATAATCAGAAAGGTGAGTTAAAATGCAGTATTGAAAAATACCAAATTCCAAGAGCTAGATGCAGAGCTAGATGCAGTTCTGAGGTGCATAAGGATGCATCCTGGTTAGCAATAAAACATATCAAGGTTGTAGGCAAGTATAACAACATATAAACCATTGTTTTTGTAATGGTTATGTTGTTATTATAATCACTAGTTAAAAAGACTAGTTTTAAAAACTATACTTACCTACCTGTGATGTACATCTTGGTTCCGAGTATTAAATATTCATTTCCATTTTTCATGTGAATTAAATGAAATAGATACTTACATTGTAATTTCAACTTGTCCTTCTCATTTAAGTTCATTATGTATTTGCTCCTTAAACTATTTTTTTCAGCAATAATTCCTTTATTTCAGAATTTATACAAATTGAAGTTTGCACTACAAAGTATCTAACATGCAACTAACATACCTAACACTGTAGATGAAATAGTAGAAGAATTATATTCTGTGGGTATACATACCTACATCACATGCTAGATAGCCTAGTCAAGACAGGGCTTTCTTACCAAAATAGAGAAGGAGAAGTGTTTGATTTAAATGTCCGCATGTCTTGGACAGTTACTTTGACAATTTCATGATGTCCTTTCCATCCATGCTTATAGACAAGCCCCAATGATCACAGCAGCTGGTGAGCAGATTAGAAAGACCTGAAAGAAGGAAAACAGTGATATATTTATATCACTGGGTTTTTTTAAAATATATTTGTGTTATTCAAGAAATACATATATTAGGAGTTATTTAACATTCTGTAGAATACTTCTTGACAATGAGACAACATCATTAATGTCTTTTATTCCATTTCATTTCACTTCCCTCTGTTAACACAAGGCAAAGACATTTCAGAGATTGAAGAACAGTTGAAAGTTTTGATTATGTCAGCATATAATAATGCCTCTCTTAAACCTCTCAAAACAGAGTATCTGCATATCTGGCCCAGCTGGTCCATTTCATCCCCTTTCTGGACTGTCGCATGTACCAGAACTCTTCTTTCTTACAGTACTATTAAAAAAAATAAAGAATTTGTATTTCCTTGATTAAGCCAATCATACCCAAGAACTTCCCTTTCTAGTTCTACTTCTACAGAAAGAAACTGCACTCAGTTCTTTAAGTTAAACACACATTTAAAAAACAATTTTCACCTTTTACTTAAAACTAAATAATTTATTGGAAAAGATTTAATCATAGTTTTGTGTAACAGGCTTTTTCAAAGTATTTCAGACTAGCCTATTCATGTAGAGCTCTAAAATGTGTTCTTTTTAAATGCAAAACTAATGAGATGTACTATTTACAGCTACTCTTGTATGCTATTTTGTCAGGATAAATAGAAACAACTACTGTACATTATCCTTTTCATTGGTAGCTGTACAACTACTGTGATACCAAGAGCATTGTATCTGTGTTTCTAGGCTTGAAAATTGAATAGAAATAGCTTTGGCAGGGAGCTTGCTGAGTACTATGAAGACATTATTTCCATAAGACTTGCTGCTTCATTACTTTGGAATACGGTACATAATTCAGACTTTACAGGATTTTTTTTCTGTATAGGTGGTTAATGTTTAATGTTGAGGGCAAGCAACTCTCCAGCTCTGAGTCCTTTCACTTCAGTCAATTTGCAGCATCTAGACAGAGTTATCTGTCTGGCAAACATATCCACCTGCTTTTTTCCCTTTTTGGAAATTTTTCAAGTGGCTATTTGACACACAAAAATAACACACAGCTGTTGTTGTTTGAGACCCCCCCAAATCCAATTCCTGAGTCCAAGCCCCCCTCCCACACCTCACCCCATTGTGAGATGGGTTTTCCAGACACAACACAAGACTCAATATGGGGGAAAAAGGGAATTATATTACAATCACTGTACAAATAAATATTACAATACATCATATACATAATCTCAACTATCTCTCCTATGATAAGGCAGTATTTTTACAATGGATCAGATCTCTTCTCCCTCTAATAAAAGTCCAGAAGGGAAAAGGAAAGATCCTTTCCACTTTCAGGGCAGCAGCCTCTCTTCTTCCATGCAGCAGCTGTAGCTGGACTGCTGTAGCTGGATCTCCTTCCATTACACAGAAGGCGGGGTGTCTCCTCTCACCCCCCCTCTCTCCCATGGACTACGATATCAGGGACGAGCTCGCATCACCACGTCATATCATGAAGTGCAGGAATCTTCATGATGGTCCCTTTCCTCAGGGGATTCACCCCTGAGTCGGAATGTCTCGGGCAGCTTTCAATTGTAAGCCTTTGCCTCAAGAGTTCTATCAGAGCTCCTGTGCTCTGTCTCAAAACTGCCAGCTTGGTAGCAGCAGCGGGGGGGCCAAGGTCACCCCCTCCGCATTCTGTCTGGCCGTCCCGGTCCAGCTCCAGGACGTCTTGAGCTTCTTAGCTCCTCTCTCCATTGCATGCTACACTCCAAGACTCCTCTCAAATAGGAGTCCTTCTCCTCCTCCTCTCTAGGAGGTCTCAGAGGGGTTTGGGAGGTTTGTTTTACTTCTTACCCCAAACTCCATCTCTCTGTAGAGCTTAGTCCTGCTCTGTCTCCATTAGAGATCTCTGTGTCTTCCTGCTTGGCTGCAGGCCAACTCTTCTGCATCTTATCTCTTCTGGCTCTCCGCCACTGTTCTCTGGTCAGTGCTGTTTCTTGCTGCTGCTCCTTCTGCCTGCTCACAGTGGAGAAAACTCCCACCTTCTCAGTCCAGTTTAACACTGTTTCCAAGTTTCTGTGACCCCAGTCGGGGGCTGGGAGGCCGTGGCCCCCCAGAGGGGCTCCTGCCCCTTGTCCTCATGGCTTTACAACATGGTCACTTTCCTCCAACAACAACTACATCACCCTTCTTTTCCGATCCGGTGTGATCTGTTTATATTTTGCAGGAGCGCTCATTGGCTCAACCCCAAGGGACACCACCCCCTTGGGGGTTACCATTTTTTTTAACTCCAGGGGGCAAATCTTTTTTTCCCCCACCACACACAGCTTAAGGAGAAGACTGGCTGAAAGCTGATCTTTATGGGACTGGAAATTCTGAAAACATGTACAAGAGATCTCTGAAAAATGAATTTTTTCCATGTGCCATTTTGTTAGTTGGATTTGAGTAGTAAAACACATTTTTCTCTGCGTTTAGATATTTAGAAGAGAAACAATGTCTCTTTGTGTGTGTAAAGAGAGTAGCATCCCAAGCAAGATTGGCTGTGATAAATTTATCTTCAAAGCAAGAAATATAAAGCATGTTTTTATATTTTCCTTCATATTTTGTTTGTAATCAAGATTTATCAGCATCTTTGACACTCTGACAGGGAAGGGGAATGGAACATGGTTTACTTTGAACTGCATTCAAAATATTTCTCGGTCAGAAATAAAAGGTTTCCTGTTGAAATACATGATAATGGCAAATTCTTTCTACAGTTCCATACATTTACACAGTGTTTATACAAATTAGAAAAGACATTTCCCTGACAAAGAGTTACTTTCTCCACTGTCTCCGGATTGTTTACATTTAGACCACCCAGAAACACCCAGAGTAAGATGCTTGCTTTAGCTTTTATTACAAATATGAACTCTATAAAATCAGCTATTTGTGAACTTCACCTGCGTTTTTAACTAATTTTACTTTCCTGCAGTATCCATGCTGCAAAACATACTTATGCATGGATTCATATTACTAGCTTCAAGAACATGTTTTAAGAGTGCCTTTCACGATTTGTACTATTTGTAAAAAGATATATGAGTCAAGGTAGGCACAGATTACCTAAGACACAGGACCATCTGAGGAAGCCTAGGATACTTAGTGTCTTAAATGAGGTGTCATGAATAGATATTTGTAATTATACTGGATGAGCCTGAGTCATATCTTGCAGTAACATCTGGACATAAATTTCACTGAGAGATGCTGTACAGGAGCATAGAGTATATGGTTTTGCAGGTACAAATGAGACCTGAATATACATCCTGAAGCATTCCTATCTCCATGTAGGTGAATGCTTTTAATACTACAAAGAATTGGACAAACTGTTCCTGGAAAGATGAAGTCAAGAGCACATCAGAAAGTAAAAGTGCTAAGGGTGGCTGACTGCAATCACAGGAAAACAGAAATTTCTTTTAAAGGGAGATATCAGAACACTAGTGCTAAACAACAAATGGCATTGACAAGTTATTTGAAATGATGGAGAGTTATCACATCAATAAATTAAGCCAACGCAAGGTTATTTGTAAAATCAGAATTTCACAGAAAGTCTACCTAATATTAAGTTACGTCCTTAGAGCAATAGAAATCAAAATGTTAGTGAGACTATTTAAGGAAAAAGATTTAAATTATTTTTCAGTGAGCTGCAGCTCTTGACTCAGTGCTCATCACTACACAAATTCCAGAACTATCACAAACAAGGTGGCACTGACAATAGCTTTTAAACAGTTAAGCACTAAGATGCTAAGAAATATTTTATAGTTTAGCAGTAGTTCTCATCAAAGACACTGTTATTTCAATCTCCCTCTTCTAATCTAGTTTAAAGAATTTGTAATATTAGATTAGAGACCTAACATTTTCTTTCTGTAGAGAAAATTTTAATGAGATAAGCAAATGATGTGTGTTGCATGGTACAACTGAAGCACTAAAAAATCAGTAATAAATAATCAAGTGTACTATATATTTTGAAAAATGAGCTTGAACAAGTCTTTAATGGAGTCATTATTTCTCTTATCATAAATCACTAAAGCTTATTTTTGCCCACTAGATATAAAGCAGTCAAAGACAACTGTTTTAAATTTGTCCTTGCTTGTAATTTACTCTATAAGAAGTTTCTCATAACTTTTCTTTGACCAATACTGAACAGTACTACCTGATATATTATTATAATGTACAAAATATTTAGTTAAATGAACAGAACTTCCAATCTAAAAAGAGCTTTAAAAATACTAGCTAATATATAAAAAAGTGGTTACAGGGATGGGTTTGAATTACCAGTATGGCGAGGTAGAATCAAAGATTTTATAGTCATAGAAATACTTTATAAAAATCGTATAATTTATCTATCAACTTGAGCCAATGACCAAATATTCACTGCGCTGCAAGAGTTTCGTATTATTAGAGGGGCCAAGGATGCCATCTCTAGTGATTGCTACTGAAACATCTGTAACAAATAATGTTGTCTGAGCCTTTAAGTCTTTTTTAAGCCTATTTTTGTCTTTGACTTCTTCCACACAAGAACAAAAAGGCCCCAACCAACCAACAAACCAAACAAAAAACAAAACAAAAAACACCTCTCAAAGCAACCAAATTAAAAGAAACCCCCCAAGCTCTCACAGAAACAATAAAAAGCCAGAATAAATCCTACTTTTCTGTAGTACTACTCTGGAGAATAATTTAGCATTCTGAAGACAAGAAGAGTGAATTCAACACTTTTATCCCCATATTTTGCTGTAAATATATCGCAACTATGTACAGCTGTCTCCGTACAATCTTAAACATCCACTGGTCAGATTATGTGACCAATACATCTGTTCTAGAACAAGCAGCAGTCACAAGTATTGAGGCCATGTTGCTGAGAACACAGCTGTGCTGGGCAGGGCACGTCTCAAGGATGAAGGACCACTGCCTCCCTAAGATCCCACTTTATGGTGAACTTGCCACTGGCTGCCGCATGAGAGGAGCCCTGAAGAAAAGATACAAGGACTCCCTGAAACAACATCTCAGCCTTGGCCATATTGATCACCATAACTGGTCTACTCTGGCCTCCAATCGGGAGGCCTGGAGACACACCATCTATAACGCAGTTGTCTCCTTCGAGAACACACGCAGGATCACTCTTGAGGAGAAAAGGCAATGCAGAAAGAACCGTGTCTTGCAGAATATATCATCTAAGGAGTCTTTCTGCTGTGCCTTTTGCAAATGGATATGTCTGTCTAGTATTGGCCTCATAAGCCACCAGCGTGCCTGTAGCAAATGTGGATAGTGCCTTCCCAAATCTTCGTTCGCGAAGCCTGGACATGATGATGATGATGTACAGCACACAAGCATATAAGTACACACATCAGATCTACACAAGTATCAGTTTTATCTCTCTTAATCATAATATATTTGATTTTTGTCAGTTTATAAGAACCTAACATGCTTCTATTTTCAAAGACCACAGATAAATATCTTAATTTATCTTCTTAATGAATAACATTGGACTAAGCTAAACTGTCAAGGTAAAAGTGTCTGCTCTGTAATTTTAAGGACTCAAATTAGACTCTGTAGCCTTTTTTGAGCATTTAACAGCTTAACACCATTTTTCTAGAGAGTTTCAGATTCATTCTAAAAAAAAATCTATAGTATTGGAACAAGGAACCATTGCTATAACCATTATATCACAGAATCAAAGAATATGCTGAGTTTGAAGACCCCCACAAGGAACATTGAGTCCAACTCAGCCCTGCACCAGGACCATCCCCTAGAGTCACACCTTGTGCCTGAAAGTATTGTCTAAATTTTCTGTCAGGCTTGCTGCTGTAATCACTTCCCTGGGGAGACTATTCCGGCACCCAACCACTCTCTGAGAGAAAAACCTTTCTTAATATCTAACTTAAACCTCTCCTGACACAACTTTAGGCCATTCCCTTGGGTTCTGTCACTGGTCACCACAGAGAAGAGATCTGTGCCTGCCCTCCTCTTCCCCTCATAAGAAGTTGTAGGCTGCAATGAAGTGTCCCCTCAGTTTCTCCAGGCTGAACAGACCAAGTGACCTCAGCTGCTTCTCAAAAGGCTTCCCCTCAAGGCCCTTCACCAACTTTGTTGCTGTCCTTTGGACACTCTAAGAGCTTAATATCTTTCTTATATTGCAGTGCCCAAAACCGCACACAATATTCAAGGTGAGGCCACACCAGTGCAGAGCAGAGTGGGACAATCACCTCCCTTGACCAGCTGGTGATGCTTTGCCTGAATTTTAAAAAGTGAGGAATCATACAGGTCACCTTAGAACTCCACTGTGAGTCACCTATCATTGTGCTATTACAGAGGAGGAGAGCAGCAAGTCATAAGCTCTGTAGGTCTGCTTTTCTCTTTATTGAAATAAATGCTGTTAAGGCATTAGATATTGTCTCAGCAAACATATCAGATCCCAACTCTCATGGATAAAACAAAAAATCAAACAAAAAACTATGGAAAACATACTGCATATTGTTAAACTTTATAATGGCTAATGATTTGTAGTTTTGTTGTATTGAGAGGGTTTTGTTGTTGTTCTGCTTGAAGCAGAGCTAGTGTCTGTTACTGTACATTTTGTCCACTTAAATGTGGAATACTGCAAAAATAAGACTTTTGTCAATGCAAACTGAATGTATTCAAGCATCCATTCTTAGTGTTCAATCATAATTACCTCAGGAACAAAAGGGTTTTTTTGTTAACAGCATTTAATTTTCTAACTAAAGAAAACTCCCACCCTTCCCTCACTCTCCCCCCACCCCTACCCTTTTAAATGCAGAATTGTATGACAAGCATCTAGAGTTCTCATCAGTTTGGACACACCAGGAACAACAAAGCCAAACCTGGAACGTTCCACCCTTTAGGTGACAGTATTAAGTGTGTCACATAGGAAACTGTAGATCAGCATTTATGGATCAGAAAGCTATTCTCATTCCTTAATTTCATTTCGTTTCATATCAGTCATTTGTGCGTTACATTTAGGAAGTTCCTATAACAGAGAACAGTAGCCACGGAAGCAGCTCCTCTGTTTTTAACAGACACAATCAAGACTGCAGAGTTCCATCTACTTGAGATTCATAATACAGTCAGACCATCCTTGTCTCTTTCACCTGTTGCATTTCTTATTTGGAAGAAGCGGTAAAAGTCTATACACACATATGTAATAATAATTTTTTATATACATACACACACATTCTGAACCTTCTTTATCCTATCTCTAATTCTACAGAAAGCATGGAGAGTATAGTCTGTAATTCTTAACTGAAGTGTTTACACAGAGCTAGCTTTTCTGGTGATAAGAACCATGAAACACACATTACAGAAATGCTTTATAACATAAGAGACTTGTCTGATGAAGGACTATTCCTCATACAGCTGCCACAAACAGCAAGACACTAATCATCCACTGCAAAAGTTTACAAAACAGCTATGCTAAATGCTGGTGTATTACTCTACTTCAGATATTGTTTAACACTGAGGGAGCAAGAAAATACACTTTGTTTGAAGCTACTCCTCCCACAAGTTGTACTGAAGATTCAAAATTGAAATAACTGTACAGGCCAAGAGTTATGATAATAAGCTAATAAACCTTTGTTGTACACTTTAAATTAAAACATCAAAATACTATTCAAATAACGAGTACATTGTTACTTTTGTCTACTGAAATCATTAATAAAAAATACCTGTGAACAATAATTAAAAAGCAAAAAACTTATAGAGTAAAGAAAATACACAAATACGACCCCATTAATTTATTAAAACCCTGCTGTAGCACCATCTCCCAAGCTGTATTGTCTTTCTATCCATCTAGCAACCAAACTTTCAAAAAAAAGCAACCAAAACCCAACCAAACAAATAAAAATAATAAAAAAAGTTGCTACCTGCAAGATGGCAAAACTTAAACATTAACAATATCCTTAAACATCTACATATGTGCACTATACCTACCAATTTATTTCTATTAGTTCTCATTTCTGTTCCTATTGCTTTAACACTCTTGCCTGAAGTGCATCTGCAATTCTGCTGCAGACCAGTACTAGACCAGTGACTGGTATGGCCACTCTTGATGACTGCACCTGAGACTCCTTAAGATCATTACAGCTGGGCAGGGTCTAGTGTAGTAGAAAGCAATCGTCAGGCAGAAGCTAACAATCGCACTCTGTCTCTCCTTCTATCTCATACATCAAATTAGAAACAGACAAAATTCTCTTTTTTGCCCTGGAGGTAGGAGTGTCTACAGTTCTGATCTTAGTGTGAGATAAATAACTGAAATAAAATTTACTTTCTTTTGGAAGGCTTAAGTTTTCTTTCCTCTGGTACGTTTTTTAATTCAATCTGTTCAGCAGAGCTGATTCAGAGCCTTGCAACAAAGCAGGCAAAACTGATTTTTTCCATCCTGAATATAAGGTGTTAGGTTCCGTCTGCTACTGCAACTAAAGAGGAAGATGGAGTATTGTTGAGTCAGAGGAGAGGAATACAAATTGTGTCTGGAAGAACGGATTTTGTTGTGCCTGTTGGGATTTTCTGGTTAGTTATTACTGCTGTTGTTGGAAGATCAGTTTGCTTAGCACAGCACAAACCGTTGTTCTGCATCCCTGAGCTATTCCTCCAACAGGACTCATACCATTTGCTAGCTTAGTTTCCCAGCTGTTCTGGGAACTGTTCATTCTGTGAACTGTGATACTGTTAACACATCTCCCCTCAGTACTGAATTTTCTAGATTTCTAGATGTGGTTCTCAGGACTGCCTATTCATAAATCTGTAAATTCGGAAGGTATTGCCTTAGTGAACTTGAGAACTGTTGGAATAGTTGACAGTGCCAAAACCACTAGCTTGTAGAGAAACTGGAATATGCTTATCTATGGGAGCTGAGCTGCAATTTAGATAGCAATTAGGGTCTTCTGTTTGGTGAAGCACCTTGCTGCATCTTGTCAGAAGAAGGTCTCAGCTCTGGGGGTTGTTCTTCCTGGTTCTGGGCCAGCAATTTTGCATTTAGGTTTGCTTTCTGGTTTATTTTTATTAGTGTGAAAGGGACATGATGGGGAGCTAATATAGTGATATTCTAACATAAAATGATTTTACATTTCAGAAGGAGTGCTAAAAGTCTATGCTGGTATGTATGACTTTTGATCACTAGAGCTGGCCCATTGCTTTGATCATTTGTTATCCTTAAGAGGAAAGCCTTCAGATATGCAGAAAATATAGATTAAGTTTGCTTATAGGTAGAGTTTAGATTGCCCAGATACTTCTTTTTTTCTGGATACTATTCAAATAATTTGATTTTATTGTAATGATATTGTCAACAAAGAGGTAAGGAAAGTAAATGGAAGTACTCATTATATACATTGATTTTCTGTAGTCATACAGATGTGTTATTTAAGGATTTTGAATGGCCCACAACAGTTTTCCATTACGTTAAAAAATAAAAAAGGGGGGGGGGTGAGGGAAAGAAACTAAGGTATTTATTCTATGTGTGCTGGATTGTCAAGAAAGATACACAAACTAAAATTTTGTTGATACAATTTAAGCAAACTGAGCTCCACGATCTTGAATTGACTTTTCTTTTTAGTCAAAGTTGCCTTTATAGTATCCAGATAATACCTGAGATTGTTATCAAGCTTCAAATCAGTTAGATGTAATATCTTTTTCTCCTTATCCGTAGAGTCTCCATTGTATGTATGTGCATGAGCATATGCTTGATTTTCACTTTTGATGTAGCATACTAGACGAAGGCTGCTGTCGCTTCCCAGTCAGGCTGGCTGATAAAAGGAATACTTCCAGATTCCATCCACAAGCTGGCTCCCAAAAGAATAAGACAAGGCAGTGTGTGCAGTGAGGGCAAGTATTTGTTCCAATGAACTCTGACACTTGTAACTACAAACAAATGGATTAGCCAGTCATGTAAAGGATGTTGCCTCTCAGAATATGCTAAATTTACTCTACCGATCCTGCGAATAAGCAAAAATACTGTTAAGTGAGATTTGATCAGGTCAAGGTTCTTGTTTCTCAGATCTTTGTGTTGTTCTTTAGTGTTATCAGGTCAGGACCTTCTTTCTGTTATGCTGCTCCTTCCTCTGCTACATCCATCAGTCACTCTTTATAGGCTTTTAACTGTTATGTGCAATGAATTTCTTCCATCTAGTCACAGTCTTTATTACATTTGCCACAGACAGTTGACCTTTGCTTTGCATTCACTTCCACATGTCTTCAAACTGCCTCAATCTACTTTATGAGTTGGGTTAAATGCCAATAGCATAGTTTCTTGTTACAAGGTCAGTTTTTCTCATTTTCTTGCTATTTTATCTGACTGGGTTGTTTTAGGGTCTACTTTCCTCTCGGAATAGCAATCCCTACTATAGCTTATGTAAAGTTTATTTATAACACGTGATATGGTTAAAAAATCTGTTTTGCACTTTATTTCTTCTCTTTGATTTCAGATTAATTTTCCTATTTACTTATTTCATTTAAAATATTCCTCTTCTTGTTAACGCATTTAATCCACGTTGAGACATGAGAAAATTTTTAATTGTATGGATCATTCACATTTTTGGTGATTACATCAATCATAAGTTAAATTACTCCTTTAATATTGTGCTTAAAATACCATTTCAGTTTGATGGGGAATTGCTAGCAATGACACTTAATGTCATTGCTAGCAATGACAGTTGATGAAATCTTTTTTTATTTTGGTGGTGGTGGTGGTGGTGGTGGTGGGTTTTTTGGTGTTTGTTTTGTTGGGTTTTATATATATATATATATATAATTAACAGGGTTTCTGCCTTAGCCATTTATTCTGAATATATTTTCCTAGATTTTATGGAAGAAACATGAAAAAAGTATTCTGAAGTTAAATCAAGTTATTTTACAGGAACACTGCCTGTTTTTCACTATTTCTATTGACAACTTCATATCATATTCGTTGTGTGTGAACTCTTAAACGCTTTATGTGCACAAAAGCCAGGTGACCTAAATGAAACCGTAATTTCACTCCTAGTTGTGAGTTGCACCAGGTCAAAATGACTTCCCTTATTTGATATAAGCTCCTATTAAGTATAAAATACATCATGTAGGAATAAAATGTATTTCTTAATTAGGAAATTCCATTATAATTTTTGTTATTAGGACTCTCGTAAAAGAAAAAAAAACAAGCAAAAAACCACCCAAACCCCCCAAAAAACCCCAAAAACAAAATTAAAAAACAAAAACAAAGAAACCTTTGCCAAAAATCCAAACTTCTCATTGAAGCTGTTTCTTTCATAGCTGATTTAGTTTAAATTAAATTGAAAGAAAAAATAATCCTAAAAAAGGAATCAGGCTCCGAAACTGCAAATGGAGCCACTGAAACAAGAAAGGAGAACTTATATGATCCTTATGGATGTTTTTTATTTCTTATTACAGTTTATTCTGTCACCGTTGAACCAGCTGTTGCTTGATGAGGCACTCTGTTAGCTATACTTTGTCACTACATTACTAGCTCCTTGGTAGATTCCAACTTGCCCAGACAACTAATTTTCCTCAGTTTTTCTATTTTTAATATTTGAGGAAAATATAAATAGTCTTTTCCCAGAATCACTGATGCTCTAGCTAAAAGAAAATCAGAAGCAAAAAAAATATAGTAAGTAGATTTAATAATAATAAAATAATTAAAGTTTTATAATTTTATACAAAGTTTTCTTTTAATCAATTACTGTATTAATCTTTATATAAAATTATGATTTTTTAAAGAAAACCTATTTGAAGATTAGAAAGGTAAGAAAATCATCTATCAGGAATGGCATAACCATAGTTGGGTATGCCTCAGGCTGAGACTTTAACTACTGTCTTTTTTCCTGTTATTCTGAGCAACTAAGAGTGGAAAATCTAACTAAGAAAATAGTAATTCAAATAATTATAAGATGAACAACACATTGAAAGTTAAACAGTAAACAAGTTATTTCCTGCATCTGTACATCACATATATTGAGTAAAGTTCTTTTCCTTAAGACTACCATCGTATTTTTAAAAAATGTTTTACCGATTAGTATATTAGTACTGAGTGGTTTTTGACTTTGAATACAATCTTTAGCACAAAAATGATGACAAGAATTTTACCAAAAAAAAAGTCATACTCTTGAAATCCCTGTCCTGGAGTTCAGCATTTTTGTTGATGGATACATCTGTCTTGCTACGTTATGGTGAGGTAGCCCTTTTGTGTGTAGTAAACTTCTAAGTGTATTTTGTTTTGGAAAGCAATTTAATGTTTGCTGATAACGTTGATTGGTACCCTGTCAGTGTTAGCTTTTAAGCTTCTGTTCTGGTCTGCTTAATTTTTTGAAATAACTTATTTGATTAAGTGATGCTTTACTACCAACATTTCAGCTGGCTTTCTGCTGATAGCTGGATTTTCTTTCTTCTGCGCTATATTGCACTTGCTGAGTCTCTTTATCATTAGAATATAAAAGTGTAGGTTAGATTCAGACCTCTTCTCCCCCACTCTGCTCTTCTTTTTCCAGATATATGCTATCAAACTGGGACAGAGAGTACCCTCAGCAAGTTTGCTAATGACACAAAACTGGGAGTAGTAGTGGCTGATATACCAGTGTCGTGCTGCCATCCAGAGGGACCTCAACAGGCTGGAAAAATGGACTGACAGGAACCTCATGAAGTTCAGCAACAAGAAGTGCAAAGCCCTGCACATGCGAGGGAAAAAGCCCTGCCACCAGTACATGCTGAGGGCCATCCAGATGGAAAACAACTTGGCAGAAAATGTTCTGGGGTTCAAGTGAAACATGAGCCAGCAGTGTCCTTGCAGCAAAGACCAATACTATCATGGGCTGCATAAAAAGAAGTATTGCCTGCAGGTCAAGGGAGGTGAATCCTTTCTTCTACTCAGCAGTGGTGATGTCACACCTGGAATACTGTGTCTGGTTCTGGACTCCTGGACATATTGGGGAGAGTACAATGAAGGACCACAACGCTGGTGGGGGGGGGGAAAGAGGCAGGAGGAACGGGCAGAGGAGGGAACTTATTAATGACTATGAATACCTAAAGAGGCAAAGTGGGTAGAAACAAGTTCTTCAGAAGGTTCTATCTCACCACCAGGAAACGCTTTTTCACTTTGAGGGTACTTGAATACTGGCACAAGTTGCCTAGAGAGGTTGTGGAATCTTCCTTCTTGGAGATATTCAAAATGCTGTGCAGACATGGTCCTGGGAAACTGGTTCTAGGTGTCCCTGTATGAGAAGGGGGTTGGACCAGATGACCTCCAAAACTCCCTTCCAATCTTAACCATGTGATTCTGTGATTGGGTAGACTCAATAGTTGCAAGAGCAGACCTATCTTTCTAGATGAAGGTATATTTGTTGGAATGGTGGGTTATTTTCCCAATATACATTTTATCTTTACTATAAAGTCACCTGCTCTAGTAATCTCCATCCCATCCCCTCCTCTCCCAGTAGAAAAGGAAGTCTGATTTTGCTGGAAAATCATTTATTACTCATCACAGAAGACAATAATTCCTTCTATGTATTTCTGACAGATATTTGCTAGAAATCCATAAAAATCTCATATTTTTTTACTATCTTCTCTAGAAGATACGTTCTTTTACAAAGTCTTTTATAGGAACACACTACAAGCCAAAAACTCTAATCTAATGCTACTTCACGAATAATAAAATATCACTGTGATAAGGACAGTTTAAATAAGTGTCATACAACAAGATTAAATAAATTATCCTTGAAATCAGACATATTCTATTTATGAACTTTGTATTTATCTCATAATCAGTAATTTAAATAATTTTATTGGATTTGAAAGAATAACTATGAACAAGGGAAGATTTATTAGCCTAAAGATTTCAAAACATAGCATTATGGCAGCAAAGAGATATTTTTTTATTAAGTGAAACACATACCATATTTATATTCTTAAATATTTCTTAGAGATAAAGATTGAATATCAGGAAGAAAATTTTAATATATGAAAGAAGCTTATTCTCAAATGCTAGTAACAATGTCACTGAAGTATTCAAAATCATATCAATATATTTCCCTAAAACAGAGAATGTGCGTCTGCTGTGAAACATAGTCCAGCAAACATCCTGGTAATTTTACAAGAAAGGTCTTCTTTTAGCAAGAGAGTAATTTTTCAGCTAAAGAGAAAAAAAAAACAACTGTGCAGATAGGGAAATATATCCACAGAGAAAATAGTTAAAGGTTATTTGGCAATAAAATGCATTTATAGAAGGTTGTTACGATAAAAGGTATGCTTAACATTTCAGAAATAGTAATCACAAGCAAGCACACAAGGCTGCTACAAATACCAACTTTTCAACCACTGACCCTTTCAAATGCAATGGCTTGAAATTGTAATCGTTTGAACAACTACCATTTCATGTTTATGTACCATTAAAAAAAAGTAAAAAATACTGTTCACAGCTTTGAACCTACCAAATAACAAATGTAGAAACTTGGTCTTTCAGACATGTGATTTTTCTGAAAATAAGTACCCAATCGTATTTTATTTTTTTCAAAAAGACTGTGCTTGGTCTCTGAACATCTCAAGACTAGTAATAAACAGTAAGTCTGGAAATTATGTGAGATTTTTTTTTTTCTGATCATAACCTGTTTCTGATTAGCTGTGGTTGGACAGTTTGGAATGAATAATTTCAGTTGAGCAGGAGAGACTAGCACAGCAATTTCTTACTGCACTACAGTCGAAGGGTTTGTTTTGCTCTGCTCTGTTAAACAGTTCCCCTGAAATTACTGTGTCAACACTAAACCATTTCATAAGATCTACAAGAGATGTCTAGTGTTCTACACTGGTCAGGATTCATCCCTCTCTTTTAAAAGCTTTGTCTTCTAAGGCTGTCAGTATAATTAGAAAGAGAAATGTACACTGCCAATATGTGATTCAGCCCACAAGCTATGATGCTCCTAAAAGCGGTTATGACCTTGGTAGTTAAACTCAGTTGATGTGAAGCTTAGCCCTGTCCATACTGCTTTTGAACTGTTGAGCTCTTTGTTATTCGTGGCAAGTATGAAATCAAATAAGCTTCTGCATAGATGGGGTGCTTTTTTCCTCTCTCGCTCTTTTAAAATAGCTTGTACATTTCCTTTCTTCATCTATTTCAGAAAAGACTCAGGATTACTTCCAGTGCTAATCCCTTGAGAAAACGATGATGAGGGTGTTTTTCATGAAATTATTAAAAAATAGTTCTTTCCTTATAGGTGTGACTTCTGTGAGTTTTATTCAGTGATAAGAGCACTATATATCAGCAATAATAACACTATATACTATACAGTATACAACTTTATACTGTAAATTCTAATATAGGTTTTCTCAAGCAACAATACACATATACATATCATGTTCATACACACTGTATTCTAATGTTGTCATTTCTGTGTCAGAAAAAGATCTGAATAATCAGACTCATCACTTATTTCTATATAGTGTTCATAGAGTTCCTATGGATTACCAAAAAAAGTCATAATAGTCTATCAGAACAAATACAGCTCACTTTAGGAACATGCTATGAAACACTTGCAGTATCTAAGATGAACAAAGCTTATTAATTTGTTGGAGCAAGCAAGCCATGTTAACTTCTGTTTGGAAAGGTGCTTTTCTTTTTTTATCCTACTGTGAAGAATTTGCGCATCTTTCCTATCAATAAGTTATTGGTAGGAAGCCAATTAAACTTATCGGTAAAAAAATGTGAAATTCATAGTTATATCATTAATAATTATAGTAATTGATAATTATATATTTATTGAAATTTTAGATTAAAATATATGTAAATTGTTCCATTTTGTATAGACTTAATGTTATTCATGAGTGCACTACAGCCTAAAAACAGCTGTAAAAAGAACTTTTCAAACTATCACCATGTTTAATTGGGATCATAAGTATACAAGTCTATACTGATTTTTCCTCCAAATTATTGCAGTCCATAGACGATGATTCAAAAGCAGTATACGCTCTGCAGTTCCCTAATTAAGATAAGAATTTTCTATTTTAAGAAGATTTTCATTCTCTTTTTTGTAGAACTGTTATATCGCCTGGAATGTTTTAACTTTAATTTTACTCTTTCTGCTGAGCCAGAGTAGTAATTTAAGAAAGTAACAGATTATTGGTTTTCTTTATTCCCCCCAGAGGACATTTGCCAAGAGCTTATACTAATGCAGGTCAAACTTTAAGCTAAAATAACTTAATAGTATCCTCTTAAGGAAGGATGGTAGTCATACTTTTGTTTTGTTAATGACATTACACAGTAGCATATCAGTGCAAGGTAAGAAAATCAGCAGAGATTAAGAGTGTTATTCATTTTCACATTTCACTATAAAATCAGGTCTTCTCTTTAAGCACAAATCTTTGTGCCAATCTTCTCTATTTCAATGCTTGGGGGAAAAACTATACCTGTCAAGTAACTTTTCCAACACAGCTTAAATCAAATGTCAGGATAAAATTTGTACTCGTTCTCTTTATGGACATATCTTTATGAGCATGTTTAAAACTCAGAGGAGACTTAGAAAAAAATAGTTAAAAGAAAATTGTATCTGTTTTGCTCAGCCAGCAGTTTGAAACTCAGAAAGTGTCCCTCAGTGTGAATAAAATGTATTTGAAAATAAAATTTTACTTTATAATTGGAATATCTCAGATTCCTTCTTGCAGCAGCCATCTTGCTGACAAAATACTGGTGGAATGATGCCCTGTGTAATATTCTATTGAAAAAACCCCTGTTTTTAGTATTGCACTGGCATATTGGTACGTTAGGTTTGTATTTTCTTCTCTGGACAGCTTACTGGGAGGAAAACTACAGTTTTATGGGCACAGAACAAAGCAACACATTTTAATTGTGACAGATAAAGGATATATGGAAATAATTTATACTAAAATATGAGGACTAGTTAGAAAAGATAAACTTTTAATAATAATATTTGTAAATAATATAACTTTGACCCTTGTTTTAGCTGGTTTTGAAGCTTAGGAAGAGAAAACTCACATCTTCTGAAATACTTATCATACTTTGTCCAGGTAAACTTTGGCCCTTCTTCTTCCTATTTTAAATGCATACTGATGTATAGTGTTAGAATGTATCTTGTTAGAGTAATTCTGCTGAATTTTGTCTAGAGATGTGTGTCAAATAGTTTATAACGCTGGCTATTTAGGTCTGTATGATAATCAATATCTTAAGGCTAATATTAGCACTGTAAATTAGGGTTTATTTCTTATACTTCAGCTTTGGAAGGTGGTAGTTTTGGGTAATTATGTCTTGCTTAGGCTGATTTCATAAAAGATTGTCAAGACAGATACCAGAAGAGACAATGTGGGTCCTGCAATGAGAATTTGAAAGAACTTTTAAAAAGTTGTGTACTAACTGTACTTTTTGGAGATACCTATGACTAAGTATGTTTCATATGCCTCAACATTATTAGACTTTTTAAAAATAATCTTTGTCATAAAAATAAACGTGTCTTTTCTATTGCTAAGGAATTGTAATATATTTCTTCCATACCATTATGAGCCTGACTTTTCTGGAAAGCTGTCCTCCACTCTTACCTTTGAGCATAGCAAGTATGACTTCCCACACAGTGTCTAGGCCTGGTGAATACCATTCTTGAAAACCAACAAATGCTCCAACAAACTCCATTTTGGTTGGTATCACAAATTACTCTAAACTGCAAACTGCCTGAAACTTAAACACAGCTTAAACAACCTTATAGGACCAAATTTGACCTTGTACATCTAACCTGTTTTTAACTCTGTGAAAGATTTGTAGCACCTTCAGTATTTATCCTGGTTTTGTACCTACAAATTTCAGTGAGAAATATACCAATAATTTCAGCTGGAACATTTTCAGACCTATAATATACTTTTCAAAATTAGTGCCTTTAGCTCATTTGCAGTAGACATTCTAATGAAATGATATTGATAATTATATAGTAGTAGATAATGATGTAAAATTGCATTCAGTATTACATGTCGTCACATGGACCATCAGCAGCATGTTTCCTTTTTAAAAAAAAATATTTTCAAATAAAAAAGCTTTACTTCTGCTGTTAGTGAGTTCTTGGATCTGATCCTGCAATCAGAGTGTATACAAAAATAAATCCTGCATGACACTGTGTACAAGAGTCATCACAACTTCAGCTATCCAGAAGACTGATCACCACATCTGAGTTGATCATTCTATGCTTCCTTTGTCAAAAAGGAAGAAATTAGGCACTTCCTAAACATGATTTCTCTAATCTGTTTTGGACTTCTGATTCAGAATGAAATTAATCATATCCTGTGAGTGCTAATTTGTCTCTATTACAAAAAGTGTCAAGGCAGATACGTCAAACTATCTGTCATATAGATATTTACGTTTGGTCAAAGCTATCCCACCCCAGATTTCCAAAATAATACTTGCATTTGAAGCTTAGGTCACTGTAGTACCAAGAAAAGACAGATTCCTACTGTGTATTAAATCTCACCATTGACATTGCTTTGTGTCCTTAAATAGTATTAAAACTTTTTGACAGCTTTAATTAGTGTGTAGATAATTCCTGTTCTTTAAAATAAGCAAGGTCTAAATAATTAGTGAGCTATAAATAATTCAGGTAGAAGAGACATTGGGAGCCTCCTAGAGACCATAATCTATCAACAATTGGGAACATTAACATCAGGCATTCCGGCCATCTTTCTGATAAGAGTATTAAATATGCAGCCAGATCCCAAAGATGAAAGTAGAAATCTGACCTCCATTCAGCAACATAAATAATTAATCCATCTGTCTATCTACCTATCATCAATCTATTAAACTCAATGTTTTAGCTTGTTCTGTAAGTTTTGTAGAGAGGACTTGACTCGGGGAATGAAAGAAGTTTGTAACTACTCATGTAGCTTGAATAAACCTTCTTTGATTGCACTTGATCTTTTCAGGAGAGTCATAGATTATTTTTCATTTGTTATTCTGGTGAATTTCACTCTTAACTTTAGGCTATCAAGGTTGAAAACATAGTTTCTGATCCCGAGGGTTTTGTTTGTTCTAGTGTTATATATAAATGCTTTGTTTTGCTTCCATTGTCTTCCTGTTAGAAATGGCATTCAGCAAGAACAGCACATTCCATGTAAGGTCCTGTACAGCTATTCATAGACAGGGTTTGTTTAAAAAAAAATCTAATTTACTGGTATCTTTGATTAGGTAAAGCTAAGCACATAAGGAATCAAATCCTCTTCAATTAAGAGGATAGCTGGTTGCTATTTGGATGGCGAAGGGGGTCCCTGTTACAAGGGCCCTTTCAACAGTATCTTCACCTGAACCAGCTGAGATTTTCAAACTGTTCTGACGAATTCTTATAATCAAGATGGCCCTATATGACCACCTCAGAAAATGCATAATCCTTCTCATTGTAGTATCTTAAACTGAGTACAAAACATCTCGTCTGTCTTTGCTATATGCAACAGACTGCTATGTGACCAAACCTGTATAAACATAAACAGTTATTTTATATTATTTATATATCTTTTGGTCAATTCTACATCAGGTATGGTCTCTGATATTGCCAGATTTCCCACCCAAGAGAACCAACACAATTAAGTGCACAAATAGCATTTACCAGCTTTATGCATAGCCTGGGGCTATGTCTGGGACTGTCCAAAATTCCCGCTTTCCGCACATAAGTAAATCAAGTGCTTTGTTTGACAGCAGATAGGAGTCTGGTCAATCATCTTGTCTCAATTCAGTCTGCTGTTTCAAATCAGTTTGTTGCCTCATCTACGCAGAGGCTACCCAGAGTTTCTAGACAACATAGGGAACTGATGGCTAAGAGCACTGTGAATGCATGCAAGAATACCCCTCATACCCAGCTCATACCCAGCCAAACAACAGTTAGGACTGAGGGCAAACTTGAATTTCATGCTTATATCGCTGTTATAACTTAAATTCCATGCCAACAGAAGTACACAAATTACTTGGACAAATCAATTTGTAAAACACAGAGGAGATAAAAATACTGTTCAGGGCTCATTCTTCGAAAGGGAATGGGAGTCTTTCAGCGCTTTGCAATCCTCATTGTGCTTTCTGTACTAGACAGAATAGATGAAAATCATTAAGCTATTAAAATCATAAAGCCAGAAACTGCTATTCAACCACATGCATTTATCACTATGCCAGTCTACTTTAGGAATTTATTTATATTTGTGTTTTAAAACATGAAGAGTAACTTTGTACCTTTTTATATATGTCTTAATACTTTATATATAGTCTTAGAGAGCTTCTCAGCTAAGATCCTGTCTAGACTGCAGATTGCAGTAGTACTTCTACTCCCATTACCATGGCCACTTTTTTCTAAACGTGAATTAAAAAAAAAAAAAAAAAAAAAGCAGCCAGCTTTATCTCATTTGTATTAATTATATTCTGTATACCATTTGTTTGGTGTGTAATTAAATACATTTGGGAAAAGACTCATTTTTATTGTTCCTACACGTTTTTTCATTATAATTGTTTCTAATGCAAAACTAATTAAACATCATTCTAAAGTTCCCTCTTTTAAATGTAATTACCTTTTAATGAAATGTATACATATTTCTTATTATTAGTGGTTAACACTTAGTTACTTTTTCTATTTCTCTCTTCCACTTATTGCTGCAGTTACACTTTGCACTTATATAATGCTATTAACATTGGAATTTTTACAGAGACAAAAAAGTGCCGTCTACCTTATACAGATTGGATAATCACAGGGTATTACATTCTAGACTTCAAGAGGCAGGTCTCAGATTCTTTTACCCTCATATTCTGAAGCTTGGCTTAGCACATTTCACCCTTATTTGCCTGAGTATTTACATGTCCTGCACTTCTCTAGAAATACTAATTTAATAATCAGTCCAAGGAAGTGTCTTAGAAGAGGAGGAATCTAGAAGAGTCTTCTAAGGTCAGGCATCTGACTTTCTCACAGACCTGTTTCCCTTCACCACAAACAAGCATCTAAACTTACCATAACAAAGTTACATAGTTGAATATTGTAAAATGCATGAAACAAAGTGTCTTGAAAATACAAACCTCTGTGGCTTCACTTTGGAAGTGAGTATAAGACATTACTTTCCTGACTGACAGAACTTTCTTTCTGATCATTCATGTGAGCACTGTTCCATGGGGTTATTAACAATTACTCTGTCAAGCCTAAAAATGGATATGAATTCTAGCTGTAATTTATTAAAAAAAGTTTCATAGTATGATTTTTCTGTAGCTGTTTCTCTAAACCATGAAGACCTAAAACATCAGGGCAGTCAGAACCCACAATGTCACAAGAAGAAAAAAGAAAAATATTGTAGAGACAATTCAAAAGGACAGACAAGTAGGGGAGCAATTAAGTGGACAATGACTATGTGAGCCACGTGTTCTTAACTCAGTTTTCTAGAAGTCTCTGTCATTCCATGAATCCATTGGACATGTTACATAGATGATAGATAAACTTAGAATAGACATAGTGTTCTCAGAGACCAGCTCAACTTCCACCCAAAGCCACTTATGAATAAATTAACAAAGATATATTTAATAAGATATATTTATTTATACATGGTAACATAGTAGGCTACTAAACTATGCTGAAGTTTCTCAATAAATAAACTGATCATACTTGTGTACAATCATTTGCACCAATTTGGTTTTACATCCCTCAGCTAGTATGGTTGGCAGTGATGGCAGTGGTAAGTTCTGTGCCTGAGTGCTATTTTGAAGGGTACAACAGGGTTGCTGAAGCCAAGGAAACATTAGCGAGAGCAGAGACCTCACAAGTCAGGAACTCTTTAAGAGCAACTGCAGCATATTTAAATGGTCCAAGGGAGTGCTAGCACTCAGGAGCACTGCCAACAGAACAGGCAAAGAGAGTGTGGTGCATCAGCCAGGGTATGGTATGGCAGCTTGCACAGGAGAGCGTGCAGTAGGGGCCCTCGCTGCTGTGTGCACCCTTTTTTTAGATCCGCATCCCAGGGAAGTGCACTGGGTCTTTTCCATAATGGTGGATACTCCCCTCAGAGTTAAAACTGATGTTTCTACTGAGAAAGTCCGTGAGGTGTCTGATGCTTCCATGCAGACAGAATCAGTAAGGAAGGAGACTGCTGGATGCAAGGTTTGATATGAGAAACTGTACCAGCAGCATACAGAGGACACTGTAAAAAGAAATGATGAGCGCTCACAGTGGATGTCTCTCTGCTAAGGGATACTGTAGAGCCCACCTACCAATGTGACAGGGGGTCACATGAGTTATGCTGTCATCCAGGAGCTAAGCTCCAAGATGTTGGTGAGAGGGCACCACAACTCGTCAAGAGCACAGCCTGCTATCCACTGCTACTCTTTCATGTGGGCGTGAATGAACTGCAAATCACTGCATGTGTGTGAAACACAAATCCAATCTAATATTTTGTGTTCATTTTACAGTCCCTTTGTGCAGATGCTAGTAGAAAAATATAGAAGAAATTTCTCAAGTTCCTTCTAAGAAATGGAGTGTTCTCAAATCTGTCTGTCTCTCCCAAAATCATGTCACCTACAAATCTGTATAAAAAGTAACTGACTTTTGCTCATGCTTTCTATAGACATGTTAGCTCCTCTACTGTTTGAATATTCAATTATTTATCACTAATAGCACTGGATGTTGGATTATAATTTAACATACAGGATGCTCAAATACTATTCCTTATAGAAGAAGTGTGCAAATGGGTTGAAGTGAGTGACAGCTCACACATGCAAAATCTGTGAGGGGAATTAGCAATCTTAAAATTATGTGTGATTGATTACCGTGTATAAGTTTTTCATTATTAATGTGAGAGATGTGCATGAATTTAATCTTTGTCATCTACATATCATAGTTGAAATTCTACATGCAATCAAAAAATTCCATAATTTATGCAGTAGTGTTGTTTTACGGATGTTGACTCCTGCACCTTCTTTTCACCTCTTGCACCTTTGAAAATGAGAACCTTGATTGGTTTTGGTAACCAGCCAGACTTATCTGCCAAATAATGGTGTCCAAATAGAGACTTCTGAGTGCAGGTTATACTGTGTTTGAAAGGGTGTGGGAGGCATGAACTACCTCATTTAATAATAAGATAATAATTACTTCATTAATCTATAAAGATAACAGCACAGATTAATAACTGCTTTTATATGCATGGCTGGAAAGCGTACTGGTTTTGAAAACTAGTGTGATGGCAAAAGGGAGAAGCATTTATTCATGCTCAGAGGTACTTTATATAACATAACACATAATCTTAAGGTGGACTGCATCATTCCCCACTAGAAACAAACTTTGCATTTCTAATTTGGCTGAATACAACAGAGGAAGAAAAATCTCAGTCTTTTTCAGCAGTGATAGAGAATTATATTAATTCTTTATGTCTCATACTGTCAGACTATTTAAAATTTAATAGCCAGAAATGTAGATGAGCAGTTGAAGTCTATTATTCCTGGACAGTAATGCTGAACAGCCAATAAAATATGCTCTGAAGTCACCAAGAGATTATTTTCTGTCTTCTTATTAAAGAAATACTTGTTATTTCCCAGTCTGTACTGAAACCAGTTCAAATCATGAAATAATCATAATCAGAATAATCTCAAACTGGACTTTTCTTGCCAGGCAAATGGCAAGGCCAAAAACAAATTACTGAAACCTTCTATTTTAAAATGTATGCACAGTGAGGAATGATCACATACAAAATGCAGAAACCATGTTTGAAAGTGTAAACATTATTCCACACTAGTTTTCTATATGCTTAAAGTAGATTATTCTAAAACTTCATCATCTCTTTTAGGCATGCATAACAGTACAGGTATCAGTGGATTTACTGTTGCCAAGATCTGGAATAATGCTTCAACCAGATAATTTTCTCTTTTGACAAGTATATTAAATGTGCATTGTATTCATAAAAACTCTTTGTAGGGCTCTTTTCATCGTAATTCTAATGTGGACTGAGGACATGGAATGTTACCTTGGCAGAAGCACAAGTTATACACACACAACATCAACTAAAATAGGGTAGAAAGGCTATAGTTTACAACTCAGCAAGAGCATGATAAATTAAGGTGTTTGTGTCTATACACAGAGAGTAAATAAGTTTAGCAGCTCATTCTCCTGCTAATATCCGACAAGTTATACGGTCATTTCCTTTATTGTACTAGGAACTGCAGTGTACACTTAACCAAAAGAGAAATAGTTCCCAACATTCAGTGTACAAAATTTTGTGCAAAATTTCTTCCTCTTTAAAAGTTCTCCAAGGTAAAAAAGATACTTGTAATTTATTTTTATTGAAGCAGATCTCCCTTGGGAATAAACATATGTGAGAAGGACAACTGAAGATAGAGAAGACCTCTGTGCCTCCAATTTTTGAATCCAAAGAAAACACCAATGATGAAAATTTTCATGATATGCCTCTCTAATTTGTACAGTTGCATACATTTAAGGCATACTTTCATAGAACTATAGAATACCCCCTGGACTGCCAAGTCAAACTGCAAACCTAACACTGCCAAGTCCAGCACTAAACTCTGTCCCTAAGTGCCACATCTATATGTCTTTTAAATAGCTCCAAAAATGGTGATTCAACCACTTCCCTAGGATGCCTGTTCAAAGAGCTTTTTCTAAAGAGTAGAGATGCTGGACCTGTTTTGGGCTGTGTCACATTATGCAGACTGTGCTAGGACATCTATCATGAGCACATCCTTCTTGAAAAAAGCCGTCTGAGAATGTAATTGAGGAAATCTGGAGGAAAGACAATGGTGATGTGTATGCAGATCATGTTGTCACGCTCAGTGTTGATACAGCTCACTTATTTTTTCCCAAAATTTATTTCGATATGGCTTGGATTCTTTCCTATTTCAGTGCTTACCATGCCCTGTTGAATCACTGAATCATAGACTTATAGAGTAGTTGGTTGGAAGGGACTTCAAAAATCATCTAGTTCCATCCCCCTTGCCATGGGCAGGGACACCTTCCACCAGGTTAATCAAAGCCCAATCCAACCTGGCCTTGAACATGTCCAGGTATCCACAATTTCTCTGGGTAACCTGTTCCAGTGTCTCACTGCCATATTGAAGAATTTCTCTTAGGCCTCCTTTAGATACTGGAAGGCTGATAGAAGGTCTCCCTGAAGCCTTCTCTTCTCTAGGCTGAACAATCTCAACTCTCTTAGCCTGTCTTCATAGGAGATGTGATCCAGCCCTCTAATCATCTTTGTGACCTTTGTCTGGACCTGCTACAATGGGTCCATGTCTTTCTTACGTTGGGTGCCCCAGAGCTGGACTCCAGGTGTGGTCTCATAAGGGCAGAGTACAGGGGAAAAATCACCTCCCTCAAGCTGCTGGTCACTCTTCCTTTGATGTAGCCCAGGATACAGCTGGCCTTCTTGACTGCAGACACACATTAATAGGTCATGTATAGCTTCTTGTCCACCAACATACTCAAGTCCTTCTTCCTTGGGCTGGTCTCTGCCCAGCCTGTAATTGTGCTTGGGATTGCCCCAGTCCATGTGCAGGACCTTACACTTGGCCTTGTTCAACTTCATGAGGTTCACACGGGCCCACCTCTTAAGCCTGTCAAGGTCCCTCTAAGATGGTATCCCTTTCCTCCAGCATGTCAATGGTATCATTCAGCTTGGTGTCATTGGTAAACTTGCTGAGGGTGCACCACTGCCCATGTCGCTGACAAAGATGTTAAGCAGCGCTCATCCCAGTACTGACCACTGAGGAATGCCACTGGTCGTTGGTCTCCACATGAATGCAAGTGTGCATGATAAAAACATGTAAAGCAACCTTCATCTTCCCTATGTTTTAACACCTGGTACAAAGAAAACATCTCTGCCACCGAAAGTAATGCCATTCTGAAATCCTAAAACTTCAACTGGAACAGAACTTGCATTTTTCTCACAGAAGGCCAAGAGCCTAGTATTCCTGGCATCACTCCTCAGGCAAATATTTTTTTCCATGCTCCCAGTAAGATCCAGGATCCAAGATGCCTCACACCCTTCACTCTGATTCAGCACTAGGAAATATCAGTCTTCAGATTTAACTTTGACAGTTACAGAGGGGGTTGACAGGTTTCACCAGCGATAACAATGCATGGCTGCCTTGCTAAAGGCCAGTAAGTTCAGTAGTTCACTTCAAACAACATTCACCACAGCTCCAACAGAACATTTTGAGATTTCAGACCTGTTCTAGCTTTTTGATTTCAAGTTTTGAATCCTTTCAGCACAGAGATTGCATAAAGACTCCTGTACCTCAAAAACTCTATTCCTGCAATTTAGAGTCTAATCCTGACACTTGAGCCCAGGAACCACTTGGCTTGCCAGATGCTGCTGAGCCTTACATTGCTGTGCTGCTCTGGAAGGCCTCCCAATCAAGATCCCTGCTGTCACTTTCTCTCTAAAATCACTCTGTCATGACAAGGCATGCCTATCGTGTTTCCCAAAATGCCACAAAGAAAATAAAAAAGCGAATCCCTCTCTTAATATAACTGCTGTTAGTATAATTATCGTTGGAATAACTTTGGATACAACATGAAATTTTTCTACAGTGACTGAATTCACCTGCAAGAGAGCTAATATATGCATTACCACTTAATTTCTCTGCACATACAGACTTTCTTCACTAAAATCACTCCTATATTAGGAAAACAATGAGAAAGTAGGGCTGTACATGTAAAGCCCCAGACTCACTCAACAAGTTTCTTAAAGGGGCTTAGGTTCTTTGCTTAGATTCTTTGCTACCCTGAGTCAGGAACATGGGAGAAATGTGACAACATTTTCAGGAGGTTTAACAGGAAACTTTTACTGGGAAAATTTAGAAGATCAGGAACTTTGCAAATTTTAAAGCAAACATTCAATCAAAATAAAGCATTACACAGGGCACTGACTTAGCAAACTCTAACCTATCCAACCTTAAGTGACCCAGATTTTGAGAAGAGGAAATTAGGAGAAGAAGAAGAAAAAGAGAGAGAGAAAGAAAAAATAAGAAAGAAATAGCTGCTGCCTTGGTTTGGTTCCAGCGTGGTCTCAGTTACTACAAAATCCAAGACACGCAGCACATGCATGCCTCATGCTATTGCTTTTATCTGCTCTGGTCTCTCAGGACCCTCCCCCATGTGGGTTTTCTGATGTACTAGTGGCTAATAGCCAATCTGGGGATGGCCTAGGAGCTCCAGGGGGTGTGGTGTAGAGCAATGCACTGTCCCACTTTTGCAGAACTTGCCCTGGTCCTTCCCCACCTTCCCCCCATACTTTAGTTGTTTTGAGTCGGTAATCATTTTCTCCAGTCTCTTACAGTACAAATACCTGTTTTCACTCCTGGTCTTAAGGAAAAATAATAACTTTGATATTGTTTATTAGATATTCGACCAGGTTTATTTGAAAATGAAGATGTTCATTATGCACACAAATAGCATTTTATTTTTATCAAGTAGAAGAGTTATATTTACACTCTTAGCCCAAAGTAAAATTCTACCTTTTGTTCACTAACTTAGAACATTAAGACTTCTTATTCAGAACCTGATTTTTTTTTCTGTCTCTAGAATCAGCGTAGCACTTAAAGTTTTGCTCTAAGTTTACAAGTAGTATGTGTGCACCTGTAACATAAAGAGTTGTTTAATTTGAGTATTTTTGTTTCTCAGTGACAATAAGTTTATTTTCAATTTTCTCGTATTCCTACTGACACTTGCACATTTCCTCAGCGACAACTATTCTCAGCTGCAACAGTACTCAGCTTCTATTTCACAACCTGTCAAATGGCTACTCAGGCAGAAAAAATATCAACCCCTGTGTAGACTCTGTAGACTGAAAATTAGCCTACTCATAGTTATGTCTCCCCATAGAAATTACCAATTCACTGATTGCTGCAAAGGCTGCCAGCACTAGCAGGAATCATCAGTGATCATTAAAAAAAACCCAAAAAGTAATGCCAGAAACCTCCAATTTATATGAACTCAGTAAATTTTGCCTACATTCATACTCACCCCCACTGGCTGCACAATCACTTATCTTCTTAATCTATTTATGAAACCAGTAAATGAGTGCATAACCCCTGTACTTTACAGCCACAAGACAGGATTGCTTTCACCTAACTTTCGACATTTATGATGTAACCTTCTACATATGAGGTACCTAAGTTTCCTTTTTACTGGAGGCAGTTAGTCATTTACTGATATGATTCATCTGATCTATGTTAGACATCAGTTTTAGGATAAATCTACAGCTGTTCAGACTAATCCTATCTAATGTGACTTTATTATAGAGCAGTAAGACTATTAGAGACTTAAAAATAAATGTAAATATTCGTATTTTTTTCTGCAAGCATCCTTTGATGAAATACAGAAAATTAGAACTTTTAATGTCTTTTCTGACACAATATGCTAATATCAGAAAACTGCATAGATCAGACTCTCTGGGTTAATCAGGGTTTTCCATGCAATGTGTGAGCCGGTGACTATTCAAGACTTTTAATTTCTGCTCAACTCACTCCTAATGATAGATATAAAAATATTATTCAGATGAATTTATTTCCTGGATTACTTTAAACGACAGATTCAATACAGATGAGTAGGAACATTCAGTTATATTTAATCTCTCTTATGAGTGGTTTGACTAGATGATCTGACCTCTTAATCAAGGATTTTATGATTCTGATGAGTTGATGCCTCTATTTCTTAAATATTAATGTTGACAATTTATAGAACTGAAGGATTCTTTCACCAATGTCTTAAAATGGTAATTCTGATGCTTCAATAAAATACCTATATTAATATGGCAGCAATATTTCCTTGCAAATCTGCACTAAATCTAAGATTTCTTTTTAGTAAACGTAATGATACCACATATCAGCTCAATTTTTAAAAAAATGGAAGCAAATCATTAAATTGGTATTTGGTTAGACAGCAATTCAGTTTGTGTAAGATTAGGTAACAACTGAAATTTGTTATGATACAACATGCGCAATTTATCCAACCCTTGTTTTTCAACAATAGTTGACATAACTACTAAAATATTTTTCTATAAGTTTCCTGATTCAGTTTTATACACAGCAGGCAGAAATACCTGTTATACGTGAAAATGTATGAGCTGCTACAAATGGTGGAAAAAGCTACATGATGCTATATTTTTTTCCAGAACATGTGGTAAAGGAGAGATGAGCACAGGTGAGTGAATGCTATCACTTATTTAAGGCTCACATGCTGAGAGAGTTTTAAATGGATGTCCTGCCTACTGTAGTCAATCCATGTTAAAAGTCAGGTCATCTACTTTTTAACCCCAGGACATTAATGTCTAAAGACAATCGTTTTCCCCAGCACTATTTGTCTAATTGTCTGTTCTGTGTCAGTTTGTATGCAGCTGGTCCTGAAAGGCTTTAGGGGGTCCCCACTTCAGCCTCTTCTTCAACCTTTCCTGTAAGTGCTCTAGCCCTTTCATTGTGCAATTATCTTGGAAATAATTGAAGACAAGATCTTGCCAATAAGTCCTAAAATAAAAAAAAGTCTGCAGAAATTACTATTACTCATCTGTCTCTAGCTGGGACAGGGAGAGGCAGTTGACCTACATGTAAAATTCCAAAGTAAATATCAAGGATGTGATTCTCTGGAAATTCATCTCCAACACGGTGTAAGATGACTGGGAGAAGTGGACCCTAAGGTATAATTTTTTCCAACATAATTGCTGTTGGGCTAATTTTTAATGCTTATTACCCAGAATGATAGATTTTACAGACCTCCTGTTGAATATTTAGCTAATATAACTACATAAGGAAGCCAGACATTCTGCTCAGGGTTCCGAGTCTTATTAGGTACCTCATCATGGCTAGGCTTCGCGAACGAAGATTTGGGAAGGCACTACTCAATTTGCAAGCGCGTTGGTGGCTAAAAAGGCCAATACGAGATGGACATGTCCAGTTGCAAAAGGCACAGCAGAAAGACTCCCCAGGTGGTACACTCTGCAAGGCACGATTCTTTCTGCGCTGTCTTTTCTCCTCAAGGGTGATCCTGCATGCTTTCTCAATTAGGTACCTACATGTGTATAAATTATATGACACATATGTTGATTTTTTTTTTTTTTATCTTTTGGTAGAAATTGTCTTGCTTAGCCTAACTCTTCGAGATTCTGCTGACTTTCTTCAGCTTTCCGTTGAAAGTATACAATTCTGTTGGGGAAGAAACCACATGACTAGAATACTAATATTTGTATATATAAGAGGCAGGACAATTGTGTTTCTGCAGGAAGTCTTAAGAGCAGAACTTTTTTAACTTGTGTATTTGAATTTGTAAATTAAAGTTTATAAACAGGAAAACACTTCAAAATAAAGCATCAAAATAATTTGCCATATGGGGTAGAAAAACCAGGGTTAAAAATAAAACCCATATAAAAATGGGAAAGGATAACAAAATGTTTCAAGATGCATTCAGCAGGGTTATCTACTTCATCATTTCTTCATTGCTTACCACCCAGAGTGTTCTTCTAAATCACAAATATGCACAGTTTATAAATTACTGTTAATTTAGTCAGCTATAAACTGCATAACTTCTCAAGCTCTGTAGGGTTTATGTAGATATTACCCATTCAGTATTTTGGCAGTGTGATTTCTGTAGGGGCTTTGCTATTGGTTGGGCAGTAGAGAGTCAAAGGTCCTTCCTGGAAAGCAGTTTATCCTGAAGATGTTTTGTCTGAGGTACATGATTTTCTTTATGCAAGGAAGAAAACCCCAACTAAAAAATATGGAGAGGTCACAGAAACTTACATAAATCTAACATTTAGTTCTCATTCCATGGTAGAAAATAGAATGCAGCTTTACAAAAGTAATCTCTCACTGTTTCTTCCCTCACTGAAGACTATGGCTGTAAAGTTCTGGGATAAAAGAGTTAAAGTATTTTTTTAAAATTTTTAAAATGTCAGCATGTTCTATATTTCTCCCTCCCACAAAAGAGAAGAGTAGTTCTGTAGACTGAGTCAAATTTTATTTGAACATTCAGCAAAGTAAATGATTACTTTGGATAACATTTTATAGTGATAAGATAGCTAATAGACTTGATTAGAACTGAGTCAGCAAATAGTTTTGCTTTTTCCTTTACAGGACTTGAGTAATAGAAATGACTATAAAATGCTGAGAATGGACAGCAAAAATGGGTCTATTTTTATCAATGTGTAAAATTCCAACTCAGGAAGAAGTTCATCTTGCCTTATGGGTTGAGTTGTTATAATTGCTTATAATGAGATTAAAAGGTTGTTTCAAAAAAAACCCCACTTCTGTCTCATAAATAGCAAAAAATTTCTAAATTTGTGTGGCTAGTCACAAACTAACCCTGCCTTCTTTCCCCCCAAAAGAAAAGGGTAAAATATTTCTGCATCTATATGTATTTGGGGTGATTGTATTTGTGTTTGTGAGATAATTGAAAGTCTGATATTTTTCCTGCTAATGAAATGTAGTTATTTGAATATCAGATTTAACACCAACTTCTGTATCGTCTTATTTTTTCTCTATAAACACATGAGAAATCATTACAACTGAAATAAAAATCCGAATACACAGGAAGCATAACCGCTTCAGGCAAGAGGAGCTTTCTCTTGTTTATTTATCATTGTTCTCCAAGATCCTGACCTAGACTAGACTCCTCAGTACTTGTAATAATAGGTTTTTTTCCATTGTACTTATTTCCAAAGATATATCCACTATGCTTCCTAATGCATTGTTTCATATGTTCTACTGTTTTTATGTATTGTAATGTTTTATTGCCCTTGTAATGCCTTTTCTTTCTTCCCACACAATTAGCTTTGCAGTGAAGCAAGAATTGAAAAGAAATGGTGTCTTCTGACCACAGATGTTTTTGTCTCTACTGGACCGAATGAAATTAGTATTAAAATTTATCGTGAATAAGGGAAATATTCATTCCAAGTTATACCATATCCAGAATAAATAAACTCATTTTAGATTAGCTAGAATAAGGACTCCACATGTAGTTTGATAGATTTTTTCACAGCAGGAAGCAAAAATTTCACAAGTGGAACATGCAGAAAGGAGGAAGTAGCAAGGAGTTAGGTTGTTTGCAAATAATTTGTATTTTAGCTTAAACTACAGAATCTTTATATCATACTTCTAACAAAGGTACTTTTTTAAAGAACTAGAGGATCCCCCTACACTTATAAAAACTTATGAAACTTCTTGGTTATGTGTATAGAATTTAGGGTCAAATAATCCTCCGTTAATGATTGTTTTGGTTTCTTCATTTGCATGCACTGGACATTTGACTCAATCGTTTGAAATCATTTCAACTTATTGTTAAAATGGAATTGTACATTCAACTCCATATTGTAAAATTAGTTTGCTGTTTCACTCTTTTCATAAAAACAAGGGTTAAAATTATAAATAGAAAATATTATCTCTCACAGTAGGCACTGATTTATAGAAAAAAGTTATTTGGTCCCTTTTCAGTAATTTTAGCAGATGCTGAAAACATTTCAGGAAAGAAATTAAGTTTATGACATCCAAATACAGAGGTTAAAACCCTGCTGTTCTCCTTGTCAATAGATTTTTTCTTAGTTATATCTTATTTGCCTCTGGTTTATAAAGGTTTTGCAAGTTAGGAAAGAAAATTTCAAAGTAGAATAAATGAATAAATTAATAATTGGTTTGTATGATTCAAAACATAAACAAGTATAAGATAGAAATAAAACACTATTAATAAAAAAATTATTTTGTCTAAGCAGTCTTAAGCTGTAAGTATTTCCAAGTCTGCTAGAAAGGCCAGATATTGCATGGTGCTCAATTTGCTCTTAAGGCACACTCTTATAAACAAACAAATCAATTAACACAAACTCTTATTTGTTGTTACTATAATTCCTGCTCAATAGCTACTGGTGGTTTTAACTATCAGATCAAAAACTACCTCCCTGCTGTCACACAGAGAAAGGATGGTGTTTTCAAGCATAGAAGTGGGTATCTGCAAATGTTGCTGCTATATCATAAAGAGTTTCTTATATGGAATTTTCATATCTCTCAAAAGGATCTGTTGCCATATTAGCTATTTTGGCAAAGCCTATCTAATGATAGCATGATCTATGTCAACAGAAAACAAACAAAAAAAGACCTGAAAATTAAGTCACCAAGAATACGCTTTTTTTTTTTTTTAATTGGCTACAGATATCCTAGTAAGCATGCTTGAGATTGCTCCTGGGCAGAGGCTAGTTGGCACAGAACAGTCCACATCTAAGGTAATAAATTTTGCTTCCACATTGTGATGACTGTGTACAAAGCCCCATTGGAGATGGTCCTTGTATGTTTTAAATACCAGCGTGTTCCTGGGAATTTTCAGAGGAGTGCTAGTTGATGTAGGATAACTACATCTCAGGAAAGGGTCAAAACATGATTAGTTATATTTCGCTGCTGGTCAGGATTTACTGCATCAATTAGAACTTCTGTACCTCAACAAAGAATTTCTCCATCAAGGCAGTATTAATTGTGTTTATCAATGAACATGTAGGATTATTTTTTTTTCATACACCTAACTGGTGTATGCATGCTGACAGAAAATTTTAACTTAGCCTGTGTTACATCTAATAGCAAAGATAGTACATGGAAAACCTACTCTGCAAAAACAAATCTAAAACACTTGCTCGGGAGATATCATAAGTGGAAATGTGCCTTTTCTATGGATTTTTTTGGAAATGTTTACTTCTCTCGTGTGCTATCAGAAGTTTTCAGACTAGCAGCATGGGAGGAAGCAGTGTGTGGCAGTACCAGTGATTACAACAAAAGAAAATCAAGACCAGAAACTAGCAGACAGTGTGAGAAATTTCCTGCCAAGCAGAGAATCTGGCAAAGCAAACTCACAGCTGGCTTCCTACTTATCTGGCACTGGAGGATATCAATGACCAAGACTGATACAACTTTCACGTATAAGCATGAAAAACACAGTTAACATGGCAGTCACTACACTGGTAAAGTAAAAGGGATCCAAAGATGGGTGCTGTTTCACAGGAAAAAGCCTACAGTGGTGACTATCCACTAAAAGACATGATCACCAGCCCTAGTTGGTGTTGACATATCAAGTCCTTTGATAGTGACTACTAACAAGGGTCTTCTGATGCTGGATGCCACCACCCAAGCCTCATACTGTAGGAAATGCCTGGTCCTCCTCCCTGATGCTGAAAAAAATGGTGATGATGTCACCTGCAGGATATGTCCCCTGATACCCATGGTACTCCTTCACCTGGCACTGCATTAGACAAGAAAGTGATCAACATTCATTGCACCTGAGATGACAAACAGGAGATGAACCAGAATTGCATAAATAACAGACTAAATTCTTGACAAGTGTGAGAAAGGGTATGGCTAACGCAAAGAACTCTCTGGAATATGGGTAATTATGATTTCTTCTGGTAGAAGAAAAGCTATCTGCAGATTTGAACTGTTTGTTTGCCTAGGTTTACATGATTAAAACCTCACCTAAGTAAACACAAGGAGCACAGAGGAATAATGACAGCTGAAGGAAATCAGTAAACTAAGTGGAACCACCTGAACACTCTGGCCCAGGCCCTCCCAAGGCTATCACAGGCATCAGCCCATTGTCCAGCTGTGAAAGATATTAATATGCATCAATGAAAGCTGAGGGCTCTTCTTCAGATCACTTTACAGATTGAGGGAGGTTACTACCTAAGGAATGTGTACTTCTTATGGGATCCTGGGGAACATGCTGTAGAAGACAGTCTTGGGGTTTTTCCAAGACTTATTAAGGGTTGTTTAAGGAAAAGGACCAAAGACAGGAAAAGAAAAGGAACAAAGTGGCTTGGAGAGGAGCCAGTAGGGGAAAACAGAGGTAAAAGAAGGTAAAAGGGGCCAGTCACATGTAAAAAGCTTGCTGATCAGTAAGCTTGTCTGACTACCACAGTCTGTCCTTTGTTCACACTAAACTCCATTTCTGGCTACTTTCCTTGGTGAAAGGAAACCTAGAGACAAGATCAAGGCCCTTAGAATTGGATGGGAAGAATGAGTTCCATTTGGAAAAGTTTCTTGGATGCATAGTGCAGGTGTTTGGATGGGAAGTACCTAGGTGTTCCACCCAAATCTAAACACATATTAACCAATTAAACTCTATGTTTCATGGGCTTTCCCCACTCCTGACAGAACAAGACAGTGGCCATCACTTTGACCAATGGACATTGAAATGACAACAATCAAGTCTTTTTGCTGGATCCACGGGTGGTGATATCTTTCTACTCTTATCCTTTCTTTCTCTTTCATTCTTTCTCTTCTACATTTTCTTGAGTGTTATTTTTATGCTTTTATATTGTTATATTTCTAGAGATAATAACAAAAATGGTCTCATACATTCTTTCCATTGCCACCAAATTGTTCTAAAATAAACCCTATGTTTACAAACACAGTGTCATTTTCACTCTAATTCACCCAAGGGGCACTATTAACAAGAACCTGAGTTACTCTTGCCTTCAGGGACAGGTCTTAACACCCTGTGATCAATTATTTCAAGAAGAACAATAAGAAGCTGGAGACACGCCAGTGTGAGTCTCCCAAGATATCTAGTAATTTGCAGGTAAATGACCTATAAGAAAAGGTGAAAAAATTTAGTCTTGTTTGGTCTGGTGACAAGAAGTATAAAAAGAATTTTAACAGCTTGAAGAAAAGTTATAAATATGGAACCAAATTCCATTTTTCAGTAACAGGTGGAAAAAAGCCCCAGTGGCCTCAAATCACTTGGGAGATTGATTCTGGACATTAGGACGAAATCCTTCCCCAGGCAAGTAGTGCACTACTAAATCAGATTACCTAGAGAGGTGTTGGAATCTCTATCCTTGAAGGTTTTTCAGGTTTTAGCTGGACATGGCCTTCTCTAATCCAATCTAGCATTGGCATTACCCTCCTCCCAAAAGATGTAATCTCCAATAAATGATTCATAAAGAAGGAAAATCTAGTCTCTATTTGTAAGTTCTCTAACTCTTTCAGTCCCTCAACTATCCATTCCTTTTCAGAGAAAAGTGAATATCACATCAAACCTTGAAGATATGTTCTCATGTATATAAGGATGATTCCAGTGTTTCAGCTAAATAATTTGTCAAGGAGATGCATTTGTAAAAACCTCAGTTTTCCAATACACATTCTCTGTGAAATAAAAGAGATTAAAATGCATTATTCTTTTGGAATGTCTTTAACAACCACAAGTTTTCTTCTAGTTCAACTCAATTCAAAAGACCACAACCATCTAATATGCATTTTCTACATTTGTACATGTGGTTACCTAATGCTCTAAATGTTTTATAAAGCAATCCCCTTCTGAGAGTTAAGTATGTGACCAGGGAAAGGAAATGAACTTCTGTGTTTAGGCTCACAGCTGATGTACACTAGAAAGGTCATTGGAGGTTGTAAAAAAATTAAACATACTAGGTATAAAGAAGATCCATGTTAGATCTGCAGCAGGACTAGAGTAGAGCAAAGACATCTTACATTTTCTTTCTTTTCTGAGATACAGGCCAAGGCCCAGAATAAGATTTTCATTAAAATGTGTTAATTTGTCTCTCCAAAGGTACATAAACTACTGCATGAAACTTAGGAAATTAATGTTCTGCTAACCTTATCTTCCTGTAAACAGAAACTTAGCACTTTTTAACTATTCATACTATTTCTGCCTTAAAAACAGAGATTTAAGGTTTTTACAATGCTCACTGCTACAAATGTACAAACGTGCATTAATGTTAAGCAAAAAAGAGGAAATACCGTTCTGCTTATTCAGGTAGGAAATAGACAAGGTCATCTTGGACTAGGGCCAGTGACTCCAGTCAATTATCCCTGCTGTTAATGCTAATGTTAGAGTGGTAATTATCATGTAACATCCATTGAAGTTATTCCGTGAAAACAATTTCATACCAGCTTGATTACCACCCGGGTTCTCCTGACTGAAATTTTTTAAGTGGTAAGCAAGGAAAAGTATTTAAAAACAAAAACAAAACAAACAACAACTCAAAACCCAAAACTACAAAATAGACAGCATTCAATTAAGGACTCCTTGAGGAATCAGTCATTGAGTGACAAAAAACCAAAAATAAAGTTATACCTCATGTATGATTATGTCCCTCTGGTCATTGTTGTTTTATTCTGCGTTTTATTCAGAATATAACGATAGTCTGGGGCAGATGAAGAGTGAAGACTTGATAGGGTATGAATCCTTTAGAGTCTGAGTCTTCATCATTTGCACTGAGGAATAAATTATATTCTGATAATAACTTAGTTTTTAGAAGGTTGGTCAGTAGTCAAAATAAGGTTGGAGTTTTTTTACAGATATGTAGAACATCGGGCAGAAAACAAGAGTCAGCAGTAATAAATCTTGCTTCAGAACTGAACATTGTATTACCTTGCTAATCCATCAGGCTGCCTGAACAAACAAATCCTGGTAGAAAACCTGCATGTCAAGGCTTTTAAACAAAGAACATAATCTTTCCACAATCATTAGGACAGAACTACTATTCTCATGTGAAGTTTAGCACCAGCTGACAGGTCTTCCGTATTCAGGTGGTGTTAATTCAATTGCATGCTGAAGACCCAACCTAAGGAAACTTTTTAAGGTGTGGTTTAAGCCACAAAGGAGTGGAAGCCAGTGGGTCTGTATGTATAAGTAAATGTTTCTGAACCCGTTCCTTCTTCACAGCTGTAGTTTAACCAAGGCTACAAAAGATAATTTAGAAGAAATCAGTGAGTTCTCAGAGCCTTGTTTGGTAGCTCAGGCAATTTAAATTCTGTAAAGATTCCAAAG
The DNA here is from genome assembly GCF_009829145.1 of Chiroxiphia lanceolata. NCBI lineage: Eukaryota > Metazoa > Chordata > Aves > Passeriformes > Pipridae > Chiroxiphia > Chiroxiphia lanceolata. Next base: position 67,801,178 of record NC_045638.1, on the reverse strand, counting down.
TCCAGAGAATATGGCTTAGAATGAAAAAAGTCATACAAATCCTAAGAAAGCATACATATAATAACAAAAAAACCCCAAACTCCTTCTCCCTTATTCCAGGTCTAAATAAGATATAGAAAACCAGAATTTAAAATACATTTTTTGCACCCCCATAATAAACATTTGCTCAACATATATTGGTAATCAAAAAGAAAATGGTAGAAAACATAACTGAGGATTATAAAACTAAATTTTATGCACTCACAATGACTAGTGTATTAATTTATGGTTAGCATATTTCAGAAAGCTGTGGGACAACACATGGATTTCAAAGTGGATGACAAAAGCTAAAGCAAATATTAAGTTACATTTATGATAAATGAAACTGAAAGGCTGATATTTAAACTAGTTTAAAGGAAAGATGAATAACAGAGGATATGACAATGCACAAAAAATAGTTGAACAAAAACAATTCTAGTATTCCAGTCTATATTTTTTCCATTCTACAGGAAGAAAACATAAAATCTGGCTAACAGCAAACTGCCTTTACTAGCTGGAAAAAAGACAGCAGCTTTCTTTACAATCTTCAGCTCAGCAAAACTCAGATTCTGCAACCCAAGACAAGTGTAGTTATGGTACATGCACATGTAATTGTCCTATTTACCTAGCAACAGCCCCTGGGAAAATTCTGCCTATACTCAAATTGTGCAAGAGCAGAGCAAGAGATTTGGTAAATATGTAAGTGGCTGAAGAGTGCTAATACTGCCCTGGGGCTCCAGTTCAGTCTGCCTATCCTGAGGTAAGTAGCTGAGGAAGTCAGGACTGTAAGTAAGTATCTTAAACTCCTCTGTAACCAATGATGAGACATAGATACATGAAATATACTGCTAATAACTTTTGCTAAGATCTCTGTTAGATGTCTAAGGTAGCAAGTATTTGGGCACTCGCGTTTGTTCAGGTGCACAGGCCCTTGAGCACAACTTTAATTAAATAATTAAGAGAGAATTGTATACGTATTTTTATTGTCAATATTGTGAAATAAACCATACATTTACATGTATGTTTGCCTAAAGTCATATAAAATTTTTGCTAATTAGAAATTGCTAATAATATATGTATTTGAAAAAAGAGTAACAATGAAGACCTATGTGTGATTCTTATGCCAACTTCCACTGTCTTGCACACTATGTTAGTGTATTATAACAAATGTATTTGGAATTGTCTATTACTATAGAATCTATTGACTGACTATAGAAGCAGAGCTGAAAACAATGGTGTATGTCACCAAATATTAACAATTGTTTATTGGTTGTTGCAATAATTTGAATCACATATGTAAAGATCAGGGGGGTTTCTTACTCTGCTTTTTCTGTCTGATTACTGCTAAGGCATATACCTCAGAAATACTTCTGTTCTTTCTTCCTCAGTAAATTTTTTGGTTTAAAAATATTCTGATGTCCTTAATTCTCTACTCACTAAGCTTTGATTTTCACTGAGCAAAAGGGTACTTTGAATAAATCCTGATTGCAACAATTTTTTTATTTAGTTATTTAATTTTTAAAATTTACAGTATTTGATATATACACAAGATATACTGTGTATATATTTGCCAAATTACATGAAAACAAGAAACATTCTTTCTTCTGTCAAATCTTTTTTGGCAGATAAGCATTCAGCAGGTACTAAATACTTCCTGTGGCACTTTCAATATGGCATTCCAAAAAATAAAGTGCTTGCCATACTTAAAGACCATCAGAATGCTTACAAAGGAAGTTGATAAAACGGCCAATAGTTTTGCATAGATTTTTGTGGGGGAGGGATTCAGAATTAATATTGAGAAAACACATGAAGGTGCCTAATTTGAAAGGTACTAAATAATACAGTCTTGGTTGGCATGAAGAGCAGCTCCTCAGTAGTGACTGAGAAAGTGAATCCTCTTTAGGGCTACTATACTGACTGCTAACCAATATAACATTTTGAACAACAACAACAAAAAAAAGCCTGGTGTTAGGATACAAGGAGAGGAGAGGAGAGGAGAGGAGAGGAGAGATACATCAATGACTGCAGCAGTAAGTCTCTTACAAATTCTGTCTTTGCATGCAACTGGCAATTGAAAATGTTGCTGAGTCACTGGGCAGTCCTCTGCTTAGTCTTTTAACAGCTCATTTATCATAATCCAACAGAGACATAACCTGAAGTTTTCAAAAGCCTCAGACTGGATTTTGTTTCTGGCAATTTTGATGCTTGATCATTAACACCTGCAACATGGAGTCAAGGAGAATTGTGATAATCATCGAACATTAGCTGAATATCATAGGCATTCCCCCTTGTAAAATGCCAAAAATAAACAAAAAATAAAACTAGCAACCAAACAAAACAAAAAAACCCCACTAGTCACCAAACCACTATTTTCTTATAAAGGACATCTTCCAAACTTCATCAGTCTCCTTCCTGAGCTTTAATGTAATATGAATTAATTTGTATAAGCACTAGAATTTTCAGTCCTTTCTGTAAGCTGGATGCTAAGTATTTTGAATTGAGCATCCAAAATCAATATTTACAAAATTAGTCAGTGCTTCTGAAGAAACTGATTTTCACACTGGTCTTGGTCATGACCCACTGTTTTGAAAAATCCATATTATAGTGCCCTTGTAAAGATCACACAGAAACCAGCAACCAAGTACGGAAATAATAAAACCAAGTGTCTGAATTTCCATCTCTGTTGTCCGGCTGAAAGCTGTATAAGTATTATTGATATCACTTGTAATTTCAGAAGTATAACAATAAATTAATTCATCTGTTTCTAGAGAATTTTCCCCTATGGAAAATCTTAGTAAAAACCTGGTGCAAACACAGTTTGCAGCAAAGATCAACATTTGAAAAAATACTCAGTTACGGATTTTTTAAATATTTTTTTCCTTTTTCTGTGATAAAATATTACATTGTGATTTTTTTGTTTAGTATATATAAAATAGAGGGGGCTGGCTCCCGGCCACGCTGCTGGGCGGGGGGCAGGCTCCCAGCGGCTGCCGCGCTGGGAAGGCTCCCGGCGGCCGCCCCTCAGGAGGGGAGTGGAGAGGAGGAACTTCGGAGCACACAGAGGTTTGCCAGTCCAATTTGGGGGAGGGGGAGAGGGTCTGGTGGGCCGTCCCAGAGGAGGGGAGAAGAGAGGAGGAACTTCAGAGCACACAGAGGTTTGCCAGTCCAATCTAGGGGAGGGGGAGGGGATCTGGCGGGCCATGGGGTCTCAGTGGGGAGGAAGCCTGTGTACCCCTATGAGGTTGCGAGCTATGCTGGCGATGATACATGCTGTCGGCAGGGTCTCCCATGCCAGACAGGTCAAAAACGAACTGTCAGATATAATATGTCCATGGGCAGGATGGGCTCACTAGCCTTCTGGCAACCATTCTAGGAATAAGTCTTACTTTCTCTTTTTGGTGCAGTAATCTTATCTTCTGGTTTTGGTACAGTAATTATGACTCAAAAATGGCGTATGGTCGTAACAAGCAAGAACATGAAAGTAGTTTAGGGTGTAGCTCTTTCTAAAATGCAATATAGAATAGCAAAAAATAAATCCTGTTTACATATAGATGAATGATACGTGCTTCTCAGGAGAAATCATAACAGTGAAATTTAATGCTGATATATCTTCATAAACTCTTTTCTCAGTTCTATGCATTTTGTCTCAGCCTTAAGCTTGATGCTAACAAAAAGTTTGGGTTTTTTCTTGGTTCGTTTTTTTTTTTCCCTCTCCTTTACTTTTTCTGTTTAATGTAGAAAAGCTTCAACTTCCTTTTAAATGTACTCAGACTCAATTGCTTCCCCATGAGGTAGAGAAAACTGCTGGATACTTTGGTTTCCAAAGTAACAAAGTATGCATATTCCTAATAAGGTCATAATTGTATTATTATTTTAGTGCTGTCATAACTGCTAGGAATTTTCTTCATCATGTTTAAGATCATGGCAGTGTTGTCATGACAGTTACTGAACAACAGTTCAATACGAATCACAGAAAACATTGTAGCTCACCAAAAATTTTAAAATTAATTTTTATGTATTTTGCTGAAAAATCTTCTTTTTTTGTGCATTTTTGGATGTAAGTATTTATTGTTCAAAGTTTTTTACTGATAGTCTCCATGTTTCTTCAGCTGCCAGAATACTCAAAGTACATTAATTTTGAAAGTTAGCTCAGTTGGTTAAAACTTGGTGCTAATAACGCCAAGGTCATGGGTTCAATCCCCTGTATGGGCTATTCACTTAAGAGTCGGACTCAATGATCCTTGTGGATCCCTTCCAACTCAGAATATTCTGTGATTCAAAAAGTTCTCATTATAGTCATTATAATTCATGAGGTAAATTACTGATTTTTCAGCCACATCTAGAAGTCACTAGGAATGTTTTATGTCAGATATCAAGTAAATAAGAAAAACGGAAAACACTTGTAATGGAAAAAATCAATAAAAATGAGTAATATGAATAATGATCTCAAAATGAATTATCTCAGAAAAAATATATAGAACTCATAATATCTCTAACTTTTGTTTCAGGCTTGATTAATGGAAGATTTTATATGCTGAAATAAGTATTAAGTTCTATATTTGGAATGACACAGTTATCATGAATATCTATATTTTCTGAGATAAATAATTGAATAATTTAGCTTGGAAAAGACCCCTAATATCATCAAGTCCAACCATCAACGCAGCGCAGCCAAGTCCACCACTAAGTCATCCTCAAGCGCCACATCTGCATGTCTTTTAAATACCTGAAGGGATGTTAACTCACCCACTTCTCTGCGAAGCCTGTTTTAGTGCTTGACAACCCTTCCGGTGAAGAAATTTTTCCTAATATCCAACCTCAACCTCCCTTCGTGCAGTTTAAAGCTGTTTCCTCTTGTCCTATGGCTTGTCATCTGCAAGAAGAGACTGACACCCACTTCATTACAACCTCCTTTCAGATTGTTGTAGAGAGCAATAACGTCCCACCTGAGCCTCCTTTTCCCCAGGCTAAAAGATCGCAACTCCCTTAGTTGTTCCTCATTAGACTTGTGCTCTAGACTTGTGGTGGCTTGACCTTGTCTGATTGACAGATGTCCACCAAGCCACTCTATCACTACCCTTCTCAACCAGAAGAAAATAAGATGGAAAAGTAACTTTTATGTCAAGACAAGGCAGCTTACTAAAGCAAAAGTGAAAAGTCGCACATAAAAGCAAAGACAAGAAACACCAAAGATTTCATTCTCTACTTCCTATCATCAAGTGATGCCCATCCATTTCCTGGAAAACAGAGCTTCAGCATGCATAGCAGTTGCTCTGGCAGCCAAAAACTGTAAATAGCAAATGCCCCGACTTCCTCTTCCTTTTTCTTGGTTTTTATATCTAGGCAGATGTCAAACAGCATGGAATACCCTTTTGGTTGATTTGGTTATGTCCCCTCACAAAATCTTGCCCACCTCCACCCACTGGCAGGGTGATAAAATGTAGAGACAATCCTGATGCTGTGCCAGCACTGCCAAAACACTGGTGTGTTATAAATACCTTTCCAGCTACCAGTACAAAGCACAACACTGTGAGGACTGCTGTGGAGAAGTTGACTCTGTCTCAGCTACACTCAGTACAAGAGCCTTCACCAGCTTCATTGTCTTTCTCTGGACGTGCTCCAGCACCTCAGTGCTTTTCTTGTAGACAGGGGCCCAGAACTGAACCCAGAATTCGAGACAATCACTGCCCTGCTGGACACACTATCTTTGATACAAGCCAGGAAGCCATTAGTCTTCCTGACCAATCATGAAGTAGATAATTGGAAACATTTTGTGCTCAGTCTCACAACAGTTTTTGGTTCCAGACTTTTCAAAAGAAAAAGAAAACAGTTTGATTTATTAATGTATATGCTGAGGTTATGAAACATATTTATATATAACATCATTGTATTTATCTAAGTAGTGGTTACCTTAACACATCCAGTGGCATCTGTAGAATTTTATAAATAGCTAACCTTTATGCGATATATTTTTAATTTGAAGGTGTGTGCTCCTGTGTGAGAAGCCACCCTGTCATGATCAGAATCAAACCACACAACAGCCTCTTTGCAGCTTCACTAATTAAGTCAATTCTAAATTGCATTTGAGGTAAGTTCAATATTCATAAAATGAATAATTGTTGCAGGATTACAATCTCAAGTGATACACTGTACCAGTATTAGTCAGAATTAGGTATACTGCAAGAAACAATGAACAAGTATCCCCAGAGTCCTCTGTCAATTCACCTCTGTCTTGACCTGCAAACCCCCTGATATTTCATTCCTGGCCTTCCCTTTAGCAAAGACTGACAACTGTGCCAAATTGTGACAGATTGTGTTACTGATACATAATTTGGACATTTTTCCCTAAGGGACTATATAATTATGAGCATAAAATAGAAAAAAGACAACTTAATCTAAAACTAAAGCTTAAAAAAAAAGGACAGAGGTTTTGTCAGGGACCTGAGAGAAAGGAACACTTCAGAAATATAAAATATTTCATATATATGGTACATATGCAGTATACCTGCATACATCAGGTAATATTACCTAATGTTTATTTGGAATCATATACAGTTTTGGTCTCTTACAAATTCTATGTTGACAGTGTTTTCTCAGTATTTTAGCTGTTCATCTTGGTGCCCAATTTTTTATGCACTCTAGTATTTGCTCTTGCAAATTTTTTTCACTAAGACTATTTTTGGTGTCCATTAATAAAGATGATCCATCTTTTTACGTGCCATTTGGTTGCTGCTTTTATTTTTATTTCTTTTCTTCTCTCTGTATCTTTTTTCTTTTCTGTAGTTTTAAGCTTCTTTCTCTCTTTCCTAATGTCTTTGTCTTTAAATTTCTTCACTTTCTGTCCTGATGTGCTATTGGTCCGTGTCTATCTTTCTACGTGTACAGATATTTCTTTCCTCTTTATTTTTGTTCTATCTTTTAATCAACTCTTTCCAACATCTTTTTCCTCTTCACTTTTCTTAATTATTGCTATTAATACACAGTCCTTCAGAACATGACATTCATTTTCATTCTAGATTATATTTGGGTTTTTTTCTGCATGGAAAACAGTTAACGCACAGAAACATCTTGATGTTGAACAGAAAAAAAAAATGTGACTCATTGAAATATTTTCTGATCTGTTTCAGCTTTGTCAGACCAGGAAGCGAAATTTTCATCTAATGGGTGAGAAAGGGCATGAACTGCCATAATCCCATTAAGTCATTTATATTTTAGGGGCAGTGATACTTGAATGTTTATGTGATAATGAAATCAAATCTGTGGCTGAATTATACTGGAGGATTGCCTATTCAAAAGTTCTATGCATATGGAGGAGCCTAACAACAGGACTAATGTTCATTCAGGCAAGCCAGACATACTTCCCATAGTCTTTCAGCAGAGTCTTCTGACTATGAAAGATAAAATCTACATATGCCACCTCCTTGAAGTGCACCACAGCATAGATGAAGGTTCTGATCCCTTGCATGAGGTGTCTTATTGAAGCATCTTCAGTCACTGTAGCTCATCTGGGAAGGATGTCTGGATCTAGAAACTGGAAAGTACCTCTGACTCCCATCATATGTACTTCACTGATTCAAACTTTTACACCTTCACCACCTCCAATGTGTTATTCAGGGACAGGTCACTGGAGAAAATTGAATATGGGCTAGATGTGGCATGTAACTTGTAAAGATCTGTGTAAGAATGGGTGAAATGTTTCTGCAAGAGGATTGAAATAAATAAATAAATGAGGTAAGCAAATTTGTCACAATGGAGAAATAAATCCTAATTTGCCCCTGTGTGCAGTTAACTTTATGCATCACAGTATGTATTAACCAAAGGAATAGTATTTCAGACTGCCTTAGTATGTTAGGAAGAGAAACTAGAAGATCTATGTAGCTGCCTTCATGCAAAAACAATTCTGACAGTGAGATGAGATTTAAAATGATTCAATTTTTAACTGTGTGGTTGAAATTAATGCAGAAAAGGTTAGCAGAATGTATACTTGTGGAAATGAAAGAATGGCTTGGCAGATTTGAATGCCGATTTAAATAGCAAACCTACTCTATTATGTAAGCAGGAATTTTGGAGTGGTTCTTTCAACTAGGACAAAAGTAAAAAATATGTGAAGTGATGAAAAGCTACAAATTGTGCTGAGGGGAGAAAACAGAAGGAAATAAAGATGCCGGTATTAATCATCCTGGTTCCTGGATGAGCTCTCTGAGACCGTTTCAGTCTGATTTGCCCCTTTACAACTTACAGTGATACTGCCTTTACTTAGGGTTGCCTACAGGTAAATGTAAGAAGCAGAAGAAAAGGAGGGACAGAGGAGAAGAGTAAGCACAAACAAGCTATGGGGAGAGCAGAAACCATCAAGAACAAGTACTGTGTTTATCCTCGTGTGTGAAGTAGCTTGTGGTGGCCACATACTCAAGAGCTTATTGTTTTTTAGCAATGCATTTTCTGAAAAGCAGCTTTTAGGTCTTCTGCAATATTGTTCAAGATAGTTTTCTTTCTTTTGAGATACAAGGAAATAATATCTAGGAAAAACCATTGCCCTTATGTAACTTACAAATATAACAAAAATTGTCCATGTATTGCTTTCATTGAAAGTGTTGACATTCACAGTGATTCATGACATTTATTGCTACTTATCTAGGCTAGTAAATGCAAACCTAGATTTCATTAAATAAGTCTTCTCAAGTAGGAAGCAAGCTGAACATATTCCAAGGAACTAATATCAAATTATTTGATTTCAGCTGAGATAGAGCTGCTTCCTCAAACGCAGTAGGTGTGTACCTTTTTCATCTTTATCCAGTTGCTTTTAGAATTTCTAAAATAGATTCTCTGTATGATTGCAATGGCCATTCCACAGAAGAATCTAAATCTTCTAATCCAAGTCTTTGTTTAGTCCTTACTAGTTTAATGTACATGTATAGAACAAAAATTCAGCTTCGTATTGAGGTCTTCCCATGCAGAAAAGTTACTGTGTTTTCATGAAAAGAAAAAAAAAAGCAATAAAAAAAATTACTGAACTCTGTGATATAAAAACAGGATGTGAAAATTTCTCAATCCAAAGAACTTCTTTCTTTCTCCCCTATGACATTCTCTTACTTAATGATTCTATATTTCTGCAGAAAAGGCATCTCATAAAAAAACATTCAGTAATAGGCAGCACAAAGGATTATATTAGCTTTTTCAAACAAATTTTGTGGAAACACAGCCTGCTTTATTCTCTGTTTTTTTTCTTTATCTCTTCTAGATATACTTCGATGTAGATGTCTAAACAGAACAGATGAATAGAAAAAGATAAAATATATTTCCAGCCAAAAACTTTCACATCTGCAGTGAGAACCTTTAAATAAACTGAAATCAAAACAATTTCATGCAAACTAGACTTTTTTTTTTTGAGGATTAAGTAAAATCACCACAAGATGGCTCCCCAGCCTCTCCAAACATCTCTTTTTTTCTTTTCCTTTTTTTTTTTTAATCAAGCTACTCTCCAGTGAAGGCATTGATTATCTTATAGAAGTCTGGAGTACAGCTGAACAGACTGTGGATTAGAGCCTTGTCTAATAAAATAATAGCTATTTTTACATTAAAGCCCTGGAGATCTCTTTGAAAGGTAATTCTGTTACTTTAATTTCTGTACCCCATAAAAGGCTGTTATCTAGTTTGTGCCTCTGTTCATTTTTTTTCTAACGGACAAAGATTGGCTCAGAGAATTCAAACTGATTTGAAGTTTAAGCCTTCTGCTTTTAAAGGCTAAAGCAGCTTATGCTCCTAAGATTTCTAAGTTTCTAGAAGTCTTAAGAATTTTAATTCTACATATATATTTTTTATTATTATTTTTTGACCATTATTTTTAAGAAATAGAACTAAAATAAAAGATATGAAGTTATTAGTAGGGGTTGTTCCCCCCAAAAACTGAAATCACATTAGATTAAACATTAGTCTCAAAGGAATTACAGGATTTGGGGTATTTTTGTAGTTTTTAAAATCAAAAGAAATTAAAGGTACACTATCTGATTCAGTTAGTCGTAACAGTATGCATATTTTTTAGCATAACACTTCTGGGATAAATAGGCTTTTGATTTTACTGAAATGATTGCACTGATACAGTCTTCCTAATACAAAGCAGAGACATGAAAATAAAAAAAAGTACAGAAGAACCTTGGTGGAATAAGGAGGGGGAAATTTAACATCAGAAATGTAGCTGATAGCAGCAGCAATCTTTCCAGCTTGTATATAACAGATATAAAAATTTGTGTTTATGCAGAACAAGAATCTATTTTCTTTGTAAGAACCACACTCTAAGTTTGGAGAGTCTCTCACAGAAGCAGCATGATAGAGACAGAATTTACTGCAGTCTGAGTACTATAAACCTAAAAAATTTCACTTCTGCAAGGTCAGAAATGCAAGTTATGTCCATTCTCTCTTGTAAGCCTATTTATGAATTCTTTCTTAAGGTCAAAGTCACTGATCAATCACACTGTCTCTAAACTTTCACTCAGTCGTAGGGTGACATTTACTGGTAAAATGTAATCTTTATACTTAATGCAGAGAAAACACAAGACGAGAATGGGTTCCTTGTCAGTTGTGGAGAGATCACAAGCAAGAACATACCTTTAGGAAAACAAAGCTACTCTTCTCAAAAAAAATCTGGGGTATAACTAAGGTAGAGCATGAAGGGAATTAGAATTAGGTAAAAATTTCTAAAACTGAATGAAGATTTCATAAAGGTTCAGAGAACAATTAGAAAATTGGGTGCTTCCTAGAAGTCTGATCTTGGATTTAACTATTTTATGAATGTATCCAATACTGATTGAATCTATAAGTGCCCATGACACCCCTTTTCTTTTTTCTTTTACTTCTTTCGAGTCTCTCACACAATGACAAGAGTCCAAGAACAAAGCTCACCTTATTAAGCTAAAAAGCAACCCCTGTCAGCTGCATGTCCTGTCCACAGAGTTTTTGTACTCAGTCTACCTATTCTACTTAGGTCTCACACAATCTTTTTTCCATTGATGATAAGCCATTATATGCCAATTAACTGTATACATAAGCATTTATATAATTAGATGTATACATTATACATTGGTAACTCAGACACATTCTACCTGCTTTCATCTGGGAGGATGATAGAAAGCTTTTCCAGTTACGATTCGTGCTCAAGGACATAAAATTGCAGCTTATTTAGTGGCTGCAGAAACCGGTATGCCCAGCATACTCAGGCATTATGAACAAGCTGGAATGTGAAAGTCCTGGCAAAAATGGAAGTTTAAGTATGGGGAACCAGAAACTTATCAATTCACACTGAATTCTGCACTGTATTTTCAATGTGCTATTGCTCCATTTAGTGTGTTCAGATGACATGCTACCCTTCAACCTGTGAATATAATTTTTGAGCAAATTTTTACATCTCCATTTTCTCTTGTTCTAAATCAGAAAGTCTATTGGAAAAGTAGTCACACTTATTCTAAAAATTATTTGATCTTTCTGGATCTCAGCCCTAAATTGCAAATGCAGAAGTAAATTGCAATCAGGGAAATCATTGACTTACTGAGATATTGAAACCAAGCCTGTGCATTATTTCGCCCTTATTGTGGTTCTGTCAGAAAGAAATATTTCTTCAGCTGTGTTGAGAGTGCCAGCATTTCCTTACAATGTGACAGAGTAAACTTCTGCCTCAAGAGAAAACAGTAATGTATTCTGGGTTTTATTTATTTATTCACTTACTTACTTATTTTTGAAAGGGGATATTTTTAATTGGATGCTAACAAAGTCGTATTAACTTCCCATATCATTGATTTAATGGTCTCTATTCATAAAATAGGTACAGTAAGACCAACTATATAACTACAAATAAGCTAATTAAAGAATGTTTGTGAAAGATTATAAGGGGCTACCTTTCACTTGCGTGTCATCCTGACAAAATGTCTTTCAGTCATTGCAGTAAGATTAAGCCCAGAAGGAAAATTCTAGCTCAAATAAGTTGGTGCCATTCCATATCCTGTAAACACTGTCCTACTGGAGCAGATTTTACACATCTACTAACTTAGATAAAAAAAAAAATAAATATTTACAAACACTTTTAAAACACACCATATCACAAGAAACATTAGTAAATCTCTTGAATTATCCATTAATCTTATTTATATAATATATATTAGAACACCAGTCTACGGAGTAGGCTTAGCTTCTCAGAAAGCAGGTATGGAGCTGCTGTTTTGTTATAAATAGTAACAGACATTTCTGGAAAGGAACATTTCTTTACATTTCTTGAGTAAAGTATTATCCCAAGAGAAACCAAGGTAAGTTCTTTCAGTGATTTTATTAGGCACAATTTCACCTCTCATTTTTATTTATGTTTATACCATTGTATATAACATTCCCTTTACAGTGTTTCTGGATATTTACACAAGTGAAAGCTATAAATTTAATTTACCTAACTCAGAAAAATACTACTTTTTCCACAATTAAAATACTAGCCAATTACAGAGAAACAAGAAAAAAAATAAACCCTTATCTAATCCATTCACAGGATTCAACGCAGATGGACTCTCAATCACACATATCTGCTTTCAATTTCATCTACAAATCAGTATGCATTGAACACTTTTATATATAACATAGTTACATACATTTCTGTTTACTATATATCACTACAGAGACAGTTGAAAAATAGAACAGACTTTTGTACAAAATAAAAGATTGAAAATGACAGATTTTTCTAATGACAATGTAATAAATTTTTTTTTTTAATATTTTAGTGAGTTGTTTTTTAAAGCCACGTTCTCTTCATGATTTTTTTTTTTTTAAATAAGTGAACATGTTTATCTTGATGAACAGATTGCTGGTGGATGAGAGCAATGTGCACTTGAAGCCCAGAAAGCCAATCATACCCTGAGCTGCATCAACAGCAGTGGTCAGCAGGTCGAGGGAGGTGATTCTGCCCCTCTACTGGGTTAGACCCCACCCAGAGCACTGCATCCAGCTCTAGGGTCCCCAGCACAGGAAGGACATGGACCAGTTGGATTGAGTTCAGAGGAGGGCCATCCCTGATTACAGGGATGGAGCACCTCTCCTAGGACAAAAAGTTAAGAGAATTGGGGTTTCTCAGCATGGAAAGAGAAGACTTTGGGGTGACTTAATTGTGGCTTTCCAGTACCTGAAGGGAACTTACAGGAAAGACGGAGAGAGACTTTTTACATGGGCACGTAGTGACAGGACAAGGGGGAATGGCTTTAAACTGAAAGAGAGGAAGTTTGGATTAGATACTGGGAAAAAATTCTTTACTGCAAGGATGACGAGGCAGGCTGGAACAGGCTACCCAGAGAGGTTGTGGATATCCTATGCCCAGAACTGTTCAAGGCCACGCTGGATAAGGCCTTGAGCAATCTAATCTGATGGGTGGCATCCCTGCCCATGGCAGGGGGGTATGTGACTAGATGATCTTCAAGGTCTCTTGCAACCCAAGTCATTCTATGATTCTATGATATTGTTGCACTAAATCATACTTAAAAGTGGGCAGTAATGAAGCATGTCAAATCCTTGTGGGTAATTCTAGTTTAGTATTGGAGGGAGTTGAGCTTGCTAAAACTCATCAATGTGAGTTTTTCTACTGATCTCAGTGAATTTGAGATCAGAAAGGAGTAACACTTGAACGTAATATTTAACTACAGAAAAACTGCAGCCATGTTTCTATTCATGCATCTTTAACCCACTGAGTGTATTGTGCTACAAATAAACTAATAAAATTAAATAAACTCTTCAAACAAATAATTTTTTCTGTTTGATCTAAAAAGATAAAAATCAACCTCTTTCTCTTACATGTATATTTATATATTTAACTGAAACCATATTTTTATTTTCTCTTTTGAATACTGGAAATCAAAACCACTACTGCCTAATTTGAGGAATGTTGAGATTGTATGTAAAAATTTTTAGTGCACTGTGCTAGAAAAGGCGGATTTTAGTCACTACATCTTGTGTAACTAACTGATTTCCTGAAGAAAGAAAATTAGAAGCTTCTTTACAGGGTTAAGCCAGATGTTTTTTATGCCTTTTATTTTTAATTCTAAACAGAAACATGCCCCAGATTAATGTACTTTGTATAGTACTAGGTGAAAATTAACGGATAATAAACTCTCCAGAGTGCCACAGTGAAAAAATTTCTTCATCCTCTTCAAATAATTTATGAGCAAAAACTTTTTAACCATTACATATAGAATTCAAATTGATTTTCTCTTTCTGCTCAAAGTAGAATTTTTTAGGTTTAGTCACCAAGTTGAACAAGAGTTCCTAGGACTCAACTATTACTTTGTTTCCATGGAAACACATGTCAGCAAGATGAATATGGAAAATGGTACTTTGAAATAATCTCCATTTTGAACATAAAAGGAAAACAGGGTGGTGTACAGTAGCAATTATGTTAAAGCATCTTATCCCATTTTTCAGTTAGTACAACAGCAGTTTCCATGAAAATGGGAATATGAGTAGCAACAAGGAGCAAGACAGCCAAACTTCTGAAATTTAGTTATTCAAATTCATTGAGGGGAGACTTAGCTCCCCAGGCTTTCCTAAAAAAAAAAAAAAAACCCACAAAAATTTCCTAAATTTTCAGACGTCTTGCTATTTTGTTCTATAGCACAGTTGCTGTAGTGAGGAGATTTGATGATCTTTTGAACATCCAGAAATCTACTGGAACACTGTCTCCTCTTTTTGATACATTCTGTATATGACTAGAACAGAAAGTTAGTACCTGTGAATCCATCTTTTATAGTGCATTCAAACATTTAGTTTTTAAAATTTATGGGAAAAATAATAATAATAAAATAATCACACCATTTGACATCTGTTTTGTTTTTTGCATTGCAGAAACTACTTGAATCTATTTAATTATTCCAATGTGATCATTATCTCTGAGCAGATAATATGAATGGTGACAGTTGATGGCTAAGAAGACATTACACTACTGTAATAGTCCTAAGTAGAAACTATGCCTTTGTACTACATGAGTAGTCTAAATTTTAGGTCTACATCTAATGGAGGGTCTGTTCTTTCATGCTGTCTGCACATTGTTTTCTGCATACACTATTTGAATAACATAGTATGTATACCTTACGTGAATTTTACACGTTAATAGCATGCTATCTAACATTCATTTATATCCTCATGAGCCAAATACATTGAGTAGAATAACTTAGTCTACAATTTTCAATGCTAATTTTCAATATAATGTTGGAATCACCTGTTTGTTTATCTATAACAGGTTTGGTAGAGTCAAGCTTTGTATCTTTGCACTTAACTTTCTCCAGGAGCAGTGCTTTTGAAAACAGTCTTTACAAGGGTTTGTGTTTTAAATTAATATATTACTCTGAGTTTTGTGACAGAAATAAAATCAAAATCAGATCATGTCTTTGTCTCATTTACAATTATATCAGTTTTAGGCTATCTTTTATAAGAAAAAAAAGCTCAATGTACTTCAAATTTACTCTTACATTGCTGAAAGCAATAGATATCTATATTTTTGTCATATTTATCTTTCTTTTTATGTCCTATTTTTATTTTATGTCTTTGAAATACTGCATGAACATGTCATGCTCTGAAAAACCTATCAGCTAATATTTAAGTTTGTTTAATTTTGATTATGAGCTTGGAAAGATGCTATTCTGTCTACTGGCGAATTGGAGACCATAAATGACGTTTCTATGCAATTAAAGGCTGAGGTGTTTGACAACCAGGAAAGGATATGTATTGAAATATAATAAATTTCTAATATTTTACCTCTCACATGACTCTACAAGTTCTCAAAAACCCATGATATTTTAAGAAATAGATTAGCACAGATTTTTCTTTAATGGTTTGAAATTTCGCTGTTATTTTATCATCAGACTGTTCATCAGGATCACCTTTTAGGTATGGGAAGAATAGTCTCCTGACAAACAAAAAAATCACTCTTAGACTGTAACTGATTTGGTGGACTTAAAAAAGCAGCAATTCCTAGCAGGAATGATTATTTTAAATGGCAACAGTGTGGACACATTGTCCTAATGTCTAATACAGTCAGTTTCAGTGACATGGTGAGACAATCAACTTGCATTAAGTTAAGCTAAGTGTAGGAAAATGAATCTTTGGGGTTTCTTTAGTTTAGGAATTGCATTATATCCCAAATAATATCTTGCAAATTCTTTAATAAATGGAACAAATCATATCACATTTAGTATTGAAAGAAGTTTGATTTTGATTATTTTAAATAAAAGGAGCATACATATAAGGTACATTCAGTTCTAGTTTACTTAGAGAAAAGTCAGAGAAGCAGAGAGTGTGAGTAGGTAACATGAATGAATGACTATTCATCAGTGACAGCAAAAATAAAACAAATAGTCTGTCAGACAGATACACAAAGAATCTGCAAATTTTTTCACTAGCCTGTTGGATTTACACAGTCCTATCTAAATAAAAGAAAGATATGACAGTTCATGCTGTTCAGGTTATAAGCTCAGAAATATAGCCTTGCTTATTAGAGAAGCTCTTAAACTATCAGCACCCTTGCTGAGAAAAAGATTTATGGCTAACCTTTGCTAGGTCAGTGACAATAAGACTGGAAAGTGGTTTTTAGAGAAAAAGCAGTCAGGTAGTTCAACATGAAATTAGATATGTTGCCAGACTCAGCAGGTACCTGAAAATATGATTGAAATTCGGGATACCTATAAATAGAAAATAGTGCCTAGCATGCAGTCTGGGTCATGGGGAAGATGCTTTATCCTGTGATGTTTTCACTATCCTGCTTTTTTTTTTTTTAATGTCATACTACACATGTTGATTTTTACCCACTAAAGCATGGAAACTGTTTCACTGTCCAGCATTTCTAGTCACAGTTTTTCTAGTGTGCTTTGTTTGAATAATTTGTCTTGTTCCCTGTATCAGTTTTGAATAGTGTTAGTACACTCACTCTATTTCTATTAAAAGAAAGATATGATGATTCTGTGCAACCTGATTTAATGGAAAGTGTCCCTGCCCATGGCAGGGAGGTTGGAACTAGATGATCTTTAAGATCCCTTTCAATCCAAATTGTTCTCTGATTACATGACTCTGAAGAAGGAATCTAAAAATCAACACTACAATATCCCCAAAGTAAAGGAAAGCTTTACTGGATTAAAGTTAGGGTTGTGGAAACTTTCTAACTATCCTCACGAATATGCAAGAAATTTGAATGAAAGCTTTGAGAACGCAGTAATTGCTAAAATGCCAGAAGGATAAAGGAAAAGTATACAAATGAAAACTGTTGCTACATTTTATACTTTATTCTTAAGTGACCATTAAATGGAACTCCGGAATGCCATTTTTATATTCTTAATGGTGACTGTAGAATATGTGGCCCAAAATATCGTGCCTGCTAGCTCTGATTGTGGATATACAAAATGAAAATATTTAGACGGACACCAACATGAAGAGTAAGATATGATTTCTGTCTGTATAACCCGTTCAGAATTGTTGCTTGTAGCTAGTGTGGAAATCACAGCCACACGGACTACATCCTTTAAGTTAAACATGCTCATACCTACTCTCCAACACTAGAGTCGTACAGAATGGCACACACACACTGTTAAATTCTGCTTTTACTCTCCGGAAATCTTAGTTCTTAGTAGAAATGATCTTTGACTTGTACTTACAAGCCACCTGTACTAAGAAAATGCTGGCTGGCCAAGGTTCAAACTAAGACAGGAACTATTCTGAGAGTTTACAATTTATCAGGACTGCAGAGAACAGACTTCCTGACAGAAGCATCTGGGAAATGAGTTCATCTGATCAAACACAGGCATCTGTGGTGCAGATCTCCCCATCTGATTTAGATGTTTAGACAGTCTTTATAATCAGTGGAAAGAAACAGGCTCATCTAGGGGAATGATTCACTCCATCATAAAGCAGACACTTAACATTTTCAGATTAATTGTTCCATGCAAGTGCCTATTTTTCTCTCTTCACTATAAAGAGAATCCAGGAAGACAAATATACATGTCTCTATTGTAAATATTTAAAGATAAGACAAATGAATCCCAGACAAAATGCATGAAGATGTGCTGACTGAATCTGTGTCTTAATACCTCCACAGGCATCTATCCATGATTTAAATTCAGATGTTGTAAAGCTCAGACTAATAGAGAACAAGAATTGATTTCCGTACATTTGAGGGAAAAGTTTTTTTCACAGATCTCTCTTGGTTTAATATCTCTGGTAAGTCTATAAACTTCTGATTCTACATTGGAAAACCAGAATTTGACTGTACGTCTACCTACTTTAAAGAACCTGTTTATTGCCATTTTACTGGCTTATTTTCAGCTGTTGATTTTATTGTTTTCATAAATAATTAAGGAATGGAAAATAGAAGCAGAAAAAATAGTTTTCTATTCATGGGGAAAGCAGAAATGAATCAAACATTTTACAATCCCTGTAACTTTACAAACAAAATACAAAGGCTAGGAGATAGTTTTTATGCAAGGAGATAGTGTCTTTTCAAACTGTCCAAGGTTATGTTTGTTACAAACATAAACCAGCCAAAAATACACATGCTAAAGCCAAAGTCCCCTGTAAGTCAAGATTTCTTTTAAGTGAATTGTGGTTGCAGGAATGAACTGTGAATGAGTGCTCTAAACCACCATCTCTTAATGAAAAGGAAAAAAAAATCAAAAACCAACCAAAACAAACCAACAACTAAACCCAAAAACAAACAAGCAAACCCCTGTAAAAAAACAAAACACAACAGCCCTTTGATAACTTGTGGTTAAAGCACTAAATGAAATCATTGATTCCTGATTCTTCCACAAGCTTCTAGTGTAATACTTGATTGGTGGCTTTCAAGCATAGTTGATGAGTTGTCACTCTGTCCAACATGAATAATACTTATTCATAATTTTAGTTTTATTTGTCAATGGAAATACCTTCTCAAATAATAAAAATAAAAATATCAGGGAAAATTAAACTATTCCAAATCATGTAATTATTTCAATTTTCTACAGGACTTTCTTATCTCTTAACTTCTCTCAAAATGAAAAATTAGATAAGGATGAGGAAGAGTTCAGGTTGAAGCCATAGCTAAGATAGCTGAAGACAACATCTAGATTTAGATATTTAGTTTGTCATTTTTCAGATCTACCAAATGCAGAGGTACCTATTTAAATACAAAGAGCTATAGAAATCCAGTATTCTTCAGTTAAAGATTATATAAATTCTCTTTCCTGATCAGAATGCTTTCCTGAGTCATGATGACATTGTAGGTTAAAGACTCCATTTTAATTTACACACTAAGAAGGCAGTGCTTTTGGCTCAATAGCTTTTAAAGGACATTTTTCTCAGATCTTTGATATCATGTTTCCCATAGCTTCAACTTCTTCTAATTTCCTGTTTCAGGGAATATGAATGATGACTCGTCTACTGAAAACTCCTGTAAAGAGAACTGAGATTTTACACGTTAGTTCATTGAAGTTTGGCAGTATGAGCCAAACTTCTAATAAACGCATGATATATAATCAACTGCCATACAAATTGTCCAGGAACTTCTGTCAGTTTTCCTCCATTTTTCACTGACTTTGGACTGACTTGTGTGCTATGCAATTATCACTTCATTCACATTCTCTTGGATAAGGATTTTAGACTAAAACTCTAGGACTCAGGTTTTAAAATATTTATTTGCATATTACCAAACATGTTTTCACAAAGGTGGGACAATCTACGTTATTACAAAAGTCAACTTCTTTCACTGTTCTCTGAGTTACCTAAAAGTTTTCAGGTGTCAGTGAGGAAAGTTATATGCCAAAGAACTACTACTTCTTTTCCTTTCACAGTTCACTAACGGTTGTAGAGTTTATTAAAACAATTCGAGTGCTTCACATATACCAAGTGTAGGTTCCTCCTAATTCCTTCTCACACGTGTGTTGAAAAAGATTAAGAAAATGAAACAAGACATTTTCTCTCCTAACAGCAGTTAAAGTACATTAAATGGCCTTAGCTAAATCTCATGACAAAGCAATTATTTTATTTACTGTGTATAAAAATATATTCGGGTTTTTTAGTCACCCATGCAGTGGGATTCCTAATGTGAAATATTTCACTTTACCAACACAGAAGTAGTACTTTATAAGTTTATAAGTATATGTTAATATTTTATAAGGATATAAATAAACTTCTTCCCACATGACCTGCTATTCCAACAATTGTCATTCAGCCAATCAGAATTCTGTGAGTAGAGACTGAGCAGAGTTTGGATAGTTCTCCAGACATTTTTCAACAAGTAGCTAATGTCTTATTTTTGCAAAATTATGCATTATAAGCATAATGCCAAAAATAATGATGTGCCATCTCAGACCTTAATTGTCCTTATTTCACTAGTAATGCAAGACCTTTGCATATTGCAGTAGGCATACAAGATTCAGGTAAGGATGGAGGAGGTATGCAAACACTGGGGAATTTCTAGGTTATATCAGATGCATTTCAAAGTTTTTCTCTTAAAGTCACAGAGAATTACCACAAACATATTTTCTATATCTTCCTGAACTTTCCTTTAGAAGCAGTTCATCAGATAATTCAGCATTTTGACTTCTTATTTTTTCTGTTTTTCTTCCCAGGTGTGCAGTATTTATCTCTCTCTGTAAAGCACTGTCTAATTTGGTAAAAGGAAAATGACATATTGAAAAAGTGTTATGTGAAAACTATGAAATCATGCTTTAATAATATAATATTAACAGGGGCATCTATTTCAGTACTTCATTTACTCCCATCATTCCAGTACCTGAAGTTAGAATTCTCGTGTATCTTTGTCATAATCTACTTCTAACAGATATAAATTCTTTTTATTAATATTACTACTTTTCCAAAAGAAGTTATGTTTTTGGAGTGCACAGTCATGCTTCTGAAAAACTTCATAGTATTGCCTAATATCACATTTCTAATCATATTCAAACCTTTAAGAGTTTACTTGCAGTTTTGAAGTCTTGCAGAGGTAAATTTAGATGCCGATGTTTGCTTGCATTTTGAATTTTTTGATTGTGGATTGGCTAGAAGGTTTTCAGATACAGTATTCATCCAACATGTTTTATCATATCTTAAGTAGGAAATGGTTATGTTCAGTTATTATTATAAACCACTGAAGGTGAAAGTGAATCCACAGAGAAAGATACGACAACAAAACACGGATCAGATTATTTAATTATGCTTTGTTTTTATAAAATATAAATGGAAGTCTGCAGTGAAGCTGCACTAACTTAAGCTAGTAGAGGAAGTGTGACTTTGATAGCAAATAGCCATGTTAAGTGAAAATTCAGTCACATAAATAAAATACAACAGAATTAGACACTTAACGTAACTGATTTATAATTTTAAAAGGAGCTTTCAGACATTAATTCTATATTTGTTAACTTTGGAAAAAGACCTTCTTTTTCTTAAAAGTGAACAGTATGTATTAGTAATATTTCGATGTAACCTATACTGTAATAATGAGTTCCTTATGTCCATTTTTGCCATCACTCTCAGTCTTCTTTTCATTCCCTGGTTTTACTGGGTAACATTTTATTTTTAGTGAATGAATTTTTACATATTCTAGTCCTCTGAGAACAGAAAGGACAATATAACTACGGAGAGAAGATGCTCAGGGTATGTCTAAGCTATTAAGTAAAAAAGGGACAGAAATTAAAACAACCCAGTCTGCAGCTGAGCTAGATATTAGGGCAAGTCTTTGCTAGAACCTCGACTGTCTTGGAAAAAGAAAGCCAGGAGCTGGGTAAGGAGTAATCTATAGTGTGAAAACTCATTCCTTTATCTTCTTTTATTTAGTAACATAAA
Organism: Chiroxiphia lanceolata; assembly: GCF_009829145.1. Classification (NCBI taxonomy): domain Eukaryota; kingdom Metazoa; phylum Chordata; class Aves; order Passeriformes; family Pipridae; genus Chiroxiphia; species Chiroxiphia lanceolata. The sequence continues at coordinate 67,779,341 of NC_045638.1, read as the reverse complement.
TAAAAGTCTCAGATTTGTGATGATGCTTATCAATATAAGGATAGAAATTAATACAACTAATTGCAACTTTATCATTATTCCTTTGAAAACCTGAAATTTACTGAAATAGATTGTAGAATAAAATTGCATATGCATTACTATCACAGTACAAAGAATGTAACAAACTAATTTTAACAGAATTAGAGCAAATACCTTATTTTAGACTGTCTTTAGAAATTTTACTTAGTAAGGTGTACTTCTCTAATTTGACACATAATATATGAATGTAACCCTGTTGCCTGTTCTCCATAACCAAATATTATTAATTCAGTTAAGAAACAATATTAGCAGTAAAACAACAAATAAGAGAATACGGCATATCTTGCACAGTACTATTAAAGTAATGTATACTTTTGTCTAATTGGGCAACTTGAAATTGAATCTTGTTTAAATGATGATCTGTTTAAACAATATCATTTTCCAACCAGAGTTGCTTTTTTAAGAGCAGTCCCCGAGATGGTCATAAATACTGTTATCAAAAAACCCACCAAATAATATTAACAGGGAAGCTGCTTAATAATTTATTTCAGAGATAAGATATTTCAGTATTATTTCTGACAAATTAGAAAATAAACACTTCAATATGCATAATGGGCAGTGAGATTTTATGGTGAAAAAGGTTCTGTTACTTTCTGCATAATAAATATTAATTTTTAGACACGTCGATAGTCAAAATTCTATACCTTCCTAAAATACAGATAAGTTCTGAAGAGTCATACGACAACTAGTAAGTACTTTCTGTCTTGTATTGTTTATAAGCATATTAGTGAGAAGTATAAATTAAGTATAATTGTCCTACTTTCTTTTAACTTAACTGATGTACTTTCTGTGTATGATTTTTGATATATTTCTTAGTCGTAACATTATTATACTTTTTAAGGGAAATGACCCAGTTTTGTAACAGTATGCTTGCAAAGACTGAACAGTGTGAAGAATAATGCTTAATGTGGGAATGTGGGTGTTTTGATTTCACTGTTTTTTGAAGAGGGATACCTCTTTGGTTTACGGTTCCTGCAGCTTAGTTTCATTTTGCCATGGCCTTTCTTGAGAGTCTAGAAAAGCTTAGTGAAAAATTAGAACAGGGAAGTGTTTAAGTGTTTTTGTTTTTTCCTCTACCTCCTTTCTCTGTTTTATTTGATTATGCTAATGTAAAAATATTTTTATTTTTACTTTTTGTAAGTTTTTGGTTATTCTTTATTTCTTTTTTTTTAAGAACAAATATTGCTTGGTTTGGTCTACATAATCAAAATTTTCGGCTTGGTGGGGGAGTGGGGGAATTTTCTCTTTAGCTATTAAAGTGCTTTATAAAGTTTGGAGATCAAAGACTGCAGTGAAACTGAAATCTAGTTTGTTTAGTCACATTATGGCTTCCACATCAGAAAGTCCAGCCTACTAGGAAACAGCTCTTTTTAACTTTCTCTTCTGAGTGGAAAATATACTTGAAAATTAAAATTACTTCCCCCTTCCATGGAGGCTTCTGATGTTTTATGTAGATGTTTCGTTAGAATGACACATGGGTAGAGTGATACATGGTTCACTAGGCTCAACCTGTAAGTACAGATATTTAAGTTGCAAGTCTCAGATAATGAGATGATGTAATCTAGTGACAATGCTGATACATGTGTCAACCCTCTGAAGTTACTCAGTGGGAGTTAGAAGTTTCCAGGAGTTTGAACAATAGCTTCCTGGGATGACTGTTCTTGCAGCTGTTAGATTCCAAGTAAAATCGATTCTGTCACTTAATAAAGAGCATATAACTGATAGCAGAACACGAGGGTTTTCTTAGATAATGTGACTGATTACTACCTGAACTGGCCTTCAGATGGATGTTACTGTTGTAGTTATTCTTATCTCTTACAGAATGAAGGAAAATCAAATAGAAGATAGGACAGTAGCTGGCTGTGTGTTTCTTCTCAAGACAATAGAAGAAAAGTTAATTATCAGTGTCTGAAGGAAAAGCCTCCAGGAACACTTTTCATCTTGACCTGGGCACCTCTTCTGAGCTGCCCAGCAGCTTGAGATCAGGTGCACACTCTACCTCCATCCCCTTCATGGATGACAGCGCATAATGGAAAGAAGAGAGTGCTCACCTGCTCTCAGGATGGGGGCATGCACCAGCCCAATGCCAAAACATCAGCTGCTCTGAGTGCTATCGATGGATATACTATATGTGCTTGAGAATGTGTCTGTCTACAACTTAGATGTCACCTTTTCCTACTTAAACAAAGTGACAAGAAAACTTGTGTGAAGAAATGAAGTAGAAAAGAAACAGCTCTTCATTTAACCCAATGATTTAATAAAAAAATAGGAAAAAAAATCCTTAGTATTATTCCTCACCTTAACACATCACTTGATGAAGAAAGAAGTGCTTTTGATAGAAATCCATAGTGCTTCCAAACAATAAAAAAATAATACAATTCAGTGTCTTTATAATCAGGAAATATAAGAGAACAAATTTTATATGGGAGAGTTAGAAAATTAATAGACCAGAATAGACCAATAAATAGAGAAGCTTCTGAAACTGTGTAAAAATTAATTCTTCCTAAACAATAATATTTTAAAAGGGCAAGTATATAATCCATCAAAGCTTGCTAAAAGATTCCAAAACTTATTTACAAACATGTCAGTGTTTTGTGGAGTATTTTTAATTACGAAATTAAAATGAACTCTTAGTATTTGGAGAACAAATATAACAAAGAAGAATAAGACAATATGAGGTAATTTCAAACTATCTTAGATAATGAGAGAATAAATAGCTTGTCATTAATTCTTTCATGAGACTTCAGTATCAAGTGGTTTTTTTCACGATAGTCAGTTTCAACAGATTTTCCAATTCAAATACATTTTGAAATAACCTAATCTTCTTGATAATTTCAAAATGAAAAGTTGTTATTTCTCTGTTAAAAAAAAATAGTGATGATGGAATTCAGCTCCAGGTTTTAGGCACTTAGTGTGGGATTTTAATTTTTTTTCCTAAACATAAAGGTCTACCCATGGACTTCTAATACTTCTTCATAGTGTATATAACAGGCTCCAGAGAACATCTTTGCCCTCTTGAAAAAGCAGCTGGAAGCCAGGTGAAATCTACTAAGAAATCTCAAGTGCCACAGAACACCATCTGCACTCAACATAATTGAGGCCCTGAATTGAATGTACATACATAAAAATAGCTAAATTCATCTAAATTATTATGCTGGTTAGTGGAGATCCAAGAACTAATTTGTCTAAACATAATTGGTAATGGGATTTGACATGTCAGACACTGTTGAAGACATCTGTGTAGAGTTGTTATACTTGACACAGAAGCACTACTAATATCCCTCTGTAACAGTAGCTGAAACTACTCAAGATAGTCTAGCACATCTCAATGCCATTAGACATCCCTGTGTCAGCAAATGAATCATGCCACAAGTCAGTAAAATCAGTGGAAACTGAAGAGGTAGACAACTAACCAGGTGTAAGTGTCTGCACGATGATAAACTGATCCCTATCACCATGATATAGGCTAGAGCTAGCACCATTTGCAAAGCACCTGAGGGAGACAAGGGTGGGGTTTTTTTTCTATCAGGATTAGCAGCTAGAGCATTATGAATGCAGCTAGTCTCTTTTGATTTGGAAACTGAACAAGCATCACATGAGACATCAGGAGAAATCAATTTGGCCTACAGTGAGTAATAGAAGATAACACTGATGAACAGTTTTATGAGTTGTTACACTGGAAATATTTAATAATAATATATGGAACGTTAGAGGTAGTTTACAGTGAAGTAAAGCAGGAACTCTAAGAATAAAAATAAGAATAAGGGAATTTAGATGTCATCTCAGGTACTCAATACTTCCTGCATATGAGTGAGATGGTTTTAATACTATCTTACTTGTGCCAATTGTTACCTCATAATATTAAGTACTGTTTGTGGAAGGTGTAGGTGTGTAGATGATTTTGAATCAAAATATATAGTAATTTTTCATTCAGCAATGGACTAATTCACTGGACATTTTAGTTATATTGTGCATTATCCTTAGTTTCTTCACAGAAGATGAAGGGGATGAAGGCTATTGCAGGACAGAGATGTTAATTTAGTAATTGCGAAAGCTAAGAATAATGAGAAAAATATGAGTTATTCCCCATTGCACCTGAAGATATTTTTGAAACTTTCCTCTAAACTAACACACAAACTATTATTATATAGATCAAAAGAATAAATTAATTCATAAACACAGTATTCAAAATATACTGTAGAAAGAATGAAGAATAAATGAGTGGGAAATCCATTGTTACTAGGTGATCAGCAAGATGGTAAGTACTTGTCACAATGGGAAAGGAAGAAAAGACGGCACACTGCACCCTAACATGGGACCTTTGACCTCTGTAAGTATGTGGGAGGACACTAATTTTACAGACTTACAAACTTGGTAGCTTTTACGTTTGTTTGTTTGTGGGGTTTTTGTTTGTTTGTTTGTTTGTGGGGTTTTGTTTGTTTGTTTGTTTGTGGGTTTTTTAATTTTTTTTTTTCCCAAGTAAAAGAATCAGCAACTTTTTTTGGAGGCAAAAAAGCCAGAATAGCATTTTCAAAAATTAAATGCTACTTCTGGACAAGATAGACAATCATCTTTACTGATTAAATCATATGTCTGAATGCTCCAGGGAAGTATTCTGTAAGAAATGTACTTCTATATTTGTGAAGAAAGATAAAGAATAAAGATGGAATGAAACAATCTAACTGGCAAAATTTAAGTCATATTTGTAAGGTAAAAATCTTTTCTAAATTCTCATAATAGCACCTATCATGAAAATATATGACTGAATTGCAAGAGATAATATCTAGTTACAGAAGGTATAGCAGAAGTAGTATATTCAGTTACGTTTAAATGTTTATATAGGCTTCACTGCCATAAATACTGTAAGAAGAAACCAAAATCAATGTCTGAACCCCACTGAATTTAGAAGGCAAATAAAAGTCCTCTAGTGTTGAGGGCTTAGGACAGCAGAGATGAAGCAATTTAATTTGAGTTTTCTCTAGTGCCCACGAGAAGCTAAATCAGGAAGAACTTATTTGCATTCTTCTCTGTGGTGAGCTGCAAACATTTGTGATAAGTGATACAAATAATTCTCATCACAACCTCACACTCTGATTTCATTTTTCACCCTGAACCGTCTTCTCATATGCTAGTTGCATTGGATCAAGGAACACTGACATTGTAATTTTAGATAGTTCCTTTGCATGTTTGCAGTAAGGAAATCGTCAACCTTTGCCACCCCAACCTTCTTGGCACTCTGCGAGACCCATAAATATTTGCATCTAAAGGTAATTTCAGGAGAACACAAAAAAAATCATCTAGTGGAAGTCATAGTTTAGTCTCTTACAGACTAAAAATCTTTACTAATAGCCAAAAGTTTTTGAAAATGCAGATTTCTGAATTAAATGAATTCAACTTCATTAAATTACCACAGTTTAATCTCTTTGTAAATATCAACAAGAAGAATTACATAAGACTACATGAATATGGTGGTAAACCTGGTGACAGTGAAAAGTTGTGAGTGAAACGTGGGCAAAGATGTGTTCAAAGGCAAATGATGGAAATGGACCAACTCTAAACTTTATTTAAAAACACAGAGGCATCTTTCTGATCCTTGTTGTATACCTTCTGCTACGTTTGTCCAAGCCTTCGCTTTACTGAATTCTGCCTACAGTCCTATTTCTATCTCTTTCCATTTTTCTTTGCTTTTTTCTTACCATTTTGCTTTCATCTGCTAGGCTCTTCTTTCCTCAGAAATAACTACATCTGTTACTAAACAGAAGGGATAGAGTGGGATTCTCCCAATGAGGCTAGGAAGAAGTAGATAGAAATCTTACAATTCTTGTGAGAACAAGAACCTTGTTGACCTGCTTGCACAAGATAAAGATTAAGATGGGGAGGATTATGCTTATGGAAATAGGCGTAATCCAGTGAATCAATACTTTAATACAGTTTTCCTTTAAAATGCTTGACAGCTCCATTTTATTTGATTTTTGGAATATTTTATTCTATACTTTCATATAAATTTTAGAGATTTTCTACATCTTTTGCAGAGAAAGAGAAGCTGAGACTGCATCTTTGTTGCTGGTAAACAGCTTGAACATCCTGAACTATTGAGAAATAACTGTACAGTGATTATGCAAATCAGATAAGCTCAACCAACCAGTATGCAGGGAAAAGCATAGCTAAGGAAAAACCTATGCAGGTAGGCATCAATAGCTGTTCAGTGACTCTGTATTCTGATTGGCTTGAGCATGTCTATTTCTGTGTGTTATTCTTGTATTGGTGAAAAGCTGAGACATACAAGACTGATTCTCAAAATATTTGGAAAATTATCTTGATTGCCTAAAGAATTTGGCTCTTTAAATGCATAAGAGATAAATTTAGCCACCAAATTTAACCTTTTCCATGGACTAGAGTAATGCCTTTTCATTTATTACTGCTTACAGCTGCAGTTCAATTGAAGAGGTGCACAATTAATAGCACGAAATATATTTGGAAAAAATTACACCAATTCAAGAGGAAGTTATTGTTCATGACTATGCTACAAGGTTTACAAATTTGTTATTTAAATTATTTGAATATACTTTAAGATTAAATTTTCATCTAAGGACTTCTGTAGGATATAAGTTTTACTTCATTTTAACGTTTTAGATTATTTATTTTATACAATAACTTGTTTGAAGCAAGACTGAAATTATCCAAAGACCTCATATACCAAACACTGTGAAATACGGTATCTTCAAAAAGAATCTTTGCAATATTTCTGAAATATCAGAAGTTCCCAAATCCCACAGCAATGCATTGAAACTAAATTCTTGTTAGAAGTAGCAATAAACTTGTAGTTCCACACCAGCACTCCCATGCCATTTTACCCTCAATCACATATTTTCAGGCATAGGCCTTTCAGTTTTGAATTCCAGGTCTTCAGAGAGAAAAGTGACCTGCAGTGAATTTGCCAGCCATGAACTTTGTGCTGATTTGTTAAAATATGAAATATTTCAGATTTTTAATCATACAATAATTATATGCTTTGGCTGGGTCAGCTGCTTTGTGGCAAGAAGAGAGCTCCACCACTAATATCAATAGGCTTAGGAATATATTAACACCTCATTATTTCCCATTATTATTCATTATTTTTATTCTGTCAAATACTTAGGGTGGGACTAAGGATCCTTCTCCTGTGGCCTTATGCACAGGGGTTGTAAAAGAGTAGTACTAAGGGAAGGCTATTGCAGGAAAGTTAAAATTAACAGTAAAAGTATAACCCAAAAAAACCCAACAGGGAGTCCTTAAAAAAGCATATTAGGATTCTGAAAAGTTCTGAGTTCGTTGCTAGATGCTATTAATAAATTTGCACATAATTGCATTAGTTAGGTTGAAATTATCTACTTTTCTTTTTAGAGTTTTTGGTTTGGTTTGGGTTGGGTTTTTTGGCCAACAACCACAACTGGAAGTAGGGGAAGTAGGTAGGGGAAGAGCCCTCAGGTTCCAGAGTGCTGTCCTATGACAGCTGAAGCAAGTGAGCAAGCTGAGGTTTCATTGGCAGTCTGATGATCATCAAATACATCAAGTCAGATCTGAGGTGAAGTCAGAAGTCCAGTCAGTTCATTGGTGCTCTTGGGGCTTGACGCAAAGTACTAATTGAAAAAGAGTGTTAACCCCTTCTGTCTTTCTTGGTCTTGCTCTTCAGAGTAACATATTGATTAAAGCAAAGTTCTCTTTTGTGTCTATGGTGATTGGACACTACTTTATAGATATTTATTTTTCCCTCCAAGAAAGGGATATATTTTCTTGCTGAATTGCAGAAATTTAACAGTGTGATGCACAAAATATCACAGCAAAATACAAAATATGCATACCTGGTGTTGTTAATTTCTGTGAGTTTTGTACGTGGCTCTAGAGGGGTGCATTATCAGAATGTAAAAAGTTGCAATCACAGTTGCTTTTCCATGGATTAATAACATAGATTAACATGTTCTGCAGGATGGAAAATCAGTAGACAGACTATGTAATTTCAATTGATTATGAATTGGAAATGATTTCACATATGCCTTTGGATCTCCTACTATGATTGTTTAAAATGTCTGGATGTTGTGTCATTTAGTGTAACCACTTTACTATCTTCCACTGACCCATAATAAATTTCCATGGACAGCTTGTAACACCTGGCTTTTAACTTTTCACATTGAAGTAGATTATCACAGGCTTACTACTGTACTTTAGCTTTGCTTGTTCTCTTGCACTCAAATTTGGCAAAGAAAAAGAAGCATAATCTCAAGAAACTTTACAAATTTTTTTATTTAATTCTAAATCACTTTTATTGCAGTGATACAGTCAGTATTTCTCTTGTGCTAGACATATACTACCAAAAATAATTGCATGTTATAATTTTATGTAAACAAGATTAATTGCTTAGGTGTCTACAAAGGATTTTACTGATTTCCAACCTTATTTGAATGCATAATCTTGTGATGGTGACATTGTAGCTAATTTCTCTCAAAATTATTTGGGTGACCTAAAAGAAAGAAAGTCTAAAGCAAGGGAAGCTGTCTGGTTTATGGCGATCACAATACTGTTTCCTATTATTATCTGTTCTGGAAAGATGGCAAAAATGCATGAATCACTTCCAGGTGGCATATGTCTTTCTTCTGAGGAAAGTAAACCAGAAATTGAAGGATAGTGCATATTAATTGATCATAAAACAGAACTGAGAGTGGCATGAAGCACTAGTCTAGTTTTGCAGAATGCGCACTCCCTCTAATGTCTTTTGATTTCAAAATCTTCACTAGTGCTCTCCAGTGCATGGAGAAAGTCACTGATGAAAAGACTCCATGGAAATGAGCAGGTTAATGAAGAAAAATCAATCTATAAATTAATGGATATGTGAATTTCTGTATTAAATGGAGATTTAGCCAATATAGTCACAACTCTTGCAGGCTATTTCTTGTCTCTTCAAGTAAATATTTACACAGCTGGATAGCAATCTAGATTTTACTGAAAGTTAAAGGCAAGTCAGGTTCTGAATATAGTTATCACTGCCATTTGAGAAACCCTAGACAGGGCCTCCCCTGGTCATGGGTGTCTCCCAGCCTTACCTTAGAGGGTTAGCCTCAGAGAGTCTACTAGCAAGGATAGTCACAAGGACTGCACTGTGTTCCAGAGACATTCATTCTCTTCCAGTGTAGGTATGTCAGCTCAGATAAAGACAACTATGTTTGGCCAGAAATATTCCACTGATTACATGTACAGTACCTGTCACATAGAAAAGAAGGAGAGGGTCAGATGATGTTCTGGTATACGGAAGATTGATTTGAACTCCTACTTTTTTTACCTGACTAATTATCAGCTATTACGTGTCCCATACGCTCTCTTGGTTGAAAGATATTAAGAATTAGGTTTTTCTCAAACTTTCTTATTCAACTTCTTCCAAGTTTTGTACAATATTTAAATTCACACAAGCAAAAGAAGAGAAAGACTCCATAACCCTGTGGAAACCTGCTGGAATAGACTCAGAGTGCATCTAAACCAGGAAATTAATCAGACTTATAACCTTCTGTCAGTAAAATCATGAACAGTTACAGAACAGTCTAAATCTATGATTTTAAATTCTCTTCTTTTCTGTTACTAGGTAGCCACATCCAAACTATGCATTAGGTTGTTCTACCGTAACTGCCAATGAGTCAGGACATTATTTGAGACTGCTGACTGGCTTAGGACAAAACCAGACCTGAACTCTTACAATGTAATAGGTATGGGTGGACAGGTTTGTGTATCTAGGAAGCTACTTTTCTGACAGATGTTTAATTTATTAATAATGAAACAGTCTCATGTTACATTCCATATTTTAGTGAAGAATAAAGTATGTTGTATTAAATTTATCTTGTACAAACTAGAAAATGCCTAATTTTTATGTACCTACATTCACTTCTATCCTTCCTTCAAGGAAATTATCTAATTATCTAATATAGTAGGTTGGGCTTTGAATTTTTGAACTTCAGAAAGAGACTGGTGCAAAAAAGAAAAAGTAATACCGCACAGGGAAAGAGGCCTTCCCAGGAAAGAAGGGTTGCTTTGGGATTGTGCACAAACAAAACCAGTAAAACCTAATTTCTGAATGGTTGAACACATTCAGGAAGGTCTTGATCTGGATGCCACATAGTGTCATGCTTCTCAAAGCAAAAAGGGGCAGCAGTGTGACAGCGGGGGTTTAGAGAGTGGCAGTCCCTGTAGAGTAGCCTTGGGGCATAGAAGCCTGTCACAGTCACCTACAAGGTCCTAGGAGCTGCAGCTGAAGCTAGGTCTGAGCAACTGCTAGACAAGCAGTGCCAGTGTTGTGCTTTTTGGTCCAGACTCTTTGTGTTTTCAGCTCAAGTGCAGTTTATAACCAGCTTGCATTATGAAGCTGCATGTTACCAACACAATCCTCACTCAAACATTTCGCCCAGAGAGGTTTTTAGCACAGTAGCTTCTGCACTTCACTCAAAAGTATTTTTTGCTGTTCACAGTAAAAAATGCTGTACTGTCTTTCCTTATAACACTTTTTCTGTGCAGTTATGGAACACTAAACAATTTCATTAAGTGGCAATAGGGAATAAGAAACCATTGATGTAGATGTGTGGAGTGTTAGCATCTCAAAGTTATTCCACTGAGAATCTGACAAAGACTTTCATGTGAAGACTCATTAGATAAGATAATCACTGGTTTAAGAATGAAAGAAAAGGGCAAGATAAAACACATCCAGCCTGATTCTTTGCAGAGGACAGATAGAACATATGGCACAAATGAAGAATTATCAGAAATACTTTTTTCTTCATGCACTGAATTAATTTGAAGTTTTTTGCTAATGGAATGGTGAACCTACCTTACTGAAACTCTGGTTTTCATTCAAGGCAACTCTTCTTCAACAACCAGCAGAATCTTTCTACTTAGCAGAAACTTTTAAGGAGAGTAATTTTTGCATTGCTTTATGCTTGATAACACAACATTTTGTGTATTTTATCACGTTTGTAATAGTGGAAGTTTTTCCTGTTGTCCTCATAACACTGGACTTGAATCACATAGCATGGACTCCAATAGTGAACTAAATATACAGTAATTATGCCAACCAGTTAACCACATCTGGATGAAGTTCAGAGAGCTGGATTAATGAGGACACACTGTGCAGACATGGGTCACAATTTCGCAGAGTTCTTACCCTCTAAATGGCTGAAACACTCTTATTTCTGGATACATTTACTCATGCTCATAATATTATTCCTACCAATAATTATTTTTATGTGCTGTTGTAGAAATCTGCTCAGAAAATGTTTAAGTTTTGAAAAAAAAATTGAGAAAATAAACAGCAGATGGATATACAATGAAAATCCCTGTAAGATCTAAGAAGATTTGAGTGAATAATTTACAAGATGAAAACTACATGAATGTATTAAATGTGCATCCAAAAGTGTTAATATTGCAACAAGGAGAACAATGTATTCTTATTGGAATAAAATACACAACTAGTATTTTTAAGTATATATATGTATATATAATTGTTATAAGGAAATATATCGATGATAACTAGACACACACCTATTGATGTAGAAATAAATTCATATACTTTACATTAGTTAAGAATTGTTGTATAATGTCTCTTTGCAGCATCAGCAAACATAAAAACAACCCATACAACCTACAGTAGAATTATAGCTTCAACTGCTTGACAGTTCTCATCTTAACTTCCTTGCTTTTGTCATTATTTTAATTTCAAATGGGCCGATCAGGAGAAAATATGGTCTAACCAGATGGTTGTCAGAAATGCGCTTACCACTGTAATGCAATTGAGAGTTAGACAGCAAGCATTTGTGGCTCTGTGCAACGTAAAATATTCCCACATTAACATGCCAAAAGAAATCAGAGTTGGAGAATATTCTATAGTTGTAATTCACCCTTTACTTTTTACATTTTAGAAATATCAAGAGCGGGAAAAAAAACTGCTAAGGACTCTGCCAGAACCTGGAACTGACAAAGACACTGAGATGAAACAGACACGGAAACTTCAGATCATACCTGAACTTTCCAATTAACTTTCTAAACAACCTGAAACAATTGATTCTGCTGAATCAAAAGCAATAAGATTAATTAGATTAAAAATAAGTGAATATTAAGACAAACAGCTGGCAAATTGATGATTTATTTGTAAATGCTTTCTGCCAACAAACTGCAGTTTTTCTTGTGACATTTACAGTGTTATTGCTATTGAGTGATTCAATTATCAAACAAACAAATCTGAATTTATATGGATTAGCATATTTTGAACTCAGATGAAGTAGTCATGCACACTTGTATAAATTCAGGGAGGAGAAAAAAACACAAAAAAAATAGAATAAGAAACTATCATTATTATTGCAAAAGGATATGAGTCCAAATCTATTCAAACAGGACTAACAAGTATATTCTAAAGTCCTCATAGTAAGTCCCCAATAGATCAGAAGATGCTTGCTTCTATTCTCTTGCCTTAAGAAGTACAAGGGGTGGCTAAGGGAATGGTGAATGTATAATAAACATGTATTTGTACATGCTACACAGTAAACACTTTTTCATTTGCTACCTCTCTAAATTTTTCTTGTTTGGTGGACCTAGCCACAAGTATTGCTCATATATAGAAAACCTCCTCTACCCATTATCATGCTTACAGAGTTACTCAGTGCTTTTCAGCATTTCTGAGTAGGCTGGATTTTACAGAAGAGACCAATGAGTGGGAATGATCATGATGGAAAGGTGAGGATCAGACTTTGAGTAGAAAAAAAGCCTTTGAAAGATAAATGGCATTTCAAGATTCTTCTAATAGGGCTTTAACATGTAGTTTTGTATATGTATGGAAATGAAGGATGTCAGTGATTATGAGTTTCTCTTCCAAATGTCCTTGCAGAGACTTCTTTCTCTTTTCATCCTTCTCTCTACTCTCCTTTGTAGATTTTTTTCAATGCCAGAAACAACCCTGATGTATTGTTGTGAGTACCATGGCAGAGGGATTCATGCTGTTTCTAATTCTACTTCACAGGAAGGAAACAGAAACCAGGAGAGAGGGTCTAAAAGGCTTCAGGATTTTCTGCTTTGCTCTCTATGATGTTGAAGATGACATTGGTAAAGAGCAATGGAGAACACATACAAACACAAAATCCTTTCCTTCTCCCTCAGCAGAAAGAGCAATGGCCTGAGCACATTGAAGGTGAAGAAGGAAGAGGGTTCAGTCTAAGTAGAGCCAATCTTGTTAGCCAGAGATGAAATAGGTAGCTGCTTGCCTTAAAAAATGGGATACTTTGGTCCTGGTTTGAGTCAGTCATGCTTATTTCTCATATATCATGACCCCCTTCTCAGTATCCCTCCTCCCTCATCTTACTATCTATTTCCAAACCAAGTAAGTCGATGTTACTTACTTATTTCTAAAAGTAGTCTCTTCCCAGAAAATAGCTGTTATGCAAGCCTCAGCTAATGTATTTATTAATTATTCTTGTTATCACTTGGTTGTTTCTTCTGGTGACAGGTTCCTAGAACAATATTCAGTTGTTAGCTTTGGGATACCACTAGTACTTTTTCAGCCTAAATTTCAATCAGTAACATTGGCAGAAGGAAGGTTCTTGGGTTTGGATTTATTACTCTGTGTGGAAAGAAATAGTGTACTCGAGGACTTCGTGTACCTGAAAGTCTTGAAAATATGGAATGGTTGTGATTTGAGGTTGGAGTTTTTTGGGGGGTTAATTTGGTTTTTTTCCTCACTACTCTAGAGATTCCAGACACACAGAGACTGGTTACAGAGACTAAGATTTTAGAGGAAGAAACCCTCTAGAGCAGAATTGTTAAAGCTAGAATTAGGACTGGTGACCGACTCTGTAGAAGTTTAGGATAAAAGTATGGATTCAGTCTGGTAATTAAGAACTATATGAAAATTTTTTGAGTGTTCCTGCTGTTGGCATGATGAAGAGAATTTTGCAATTAATGAGGGAACAGCAATATAGAATATTCACATATTGTCAGACCTTGCATACTATCACTCTCCTGGAGGTGAGTACAAAGTACTTCTCACGTCTAAGAAAGATGAAAGTCATTACCATGACTTGTCTATGGTTTAACTTGGCTTTTTATCCTACTTGTGTTTTTCAGCTACAAAATTTATGATTACCATTTCTATTTCAGCGTACTAAAATCTTCGTACTTGAGCGTAATCCCATTGTCCTACATGCTTTGGTGAGAAAAAGGTGATGCTTTATTTTTAAGTTTTTGCTGACTAAAGTCCAGATTGCCTCTGTGAATAAGCCTAGTAATAAGCAAATTCAGAGTCAATAGTAATGGAAAAATTTGGATCAGAAAGGTATAAAGAGTGTGGATGTTTTCATTTCTTCTCGCACTGTGTGGAGTTTATTTCTGTGGATGGTTACCTAGGTAATGGTTGTAGCATGGAATTTGTTTACCTGTATTGTCAGACTGATTGTCAAAGTTTTGAGCTGGGTTATAAGTATTGGATGTGTTCTTGATGATATTAACAATATCAAAGAAGCTATAGTGGAAAGAACTTTTATTCATTTAATTTTTAAATTTTTTCTTGGAAATCAGTTGCATGGTTTATCTTGAGTAAGTAAGTGGGAAAATATTTTCAATAAAATAATACTGCAGCATGAAAGAATACCTTGTGGTTCATCTAAGCCTGTTGAACATTTGTACCCTGTAATTTCTTCCTCTTGCAGATACTTATCTAAAGGGTCTACGTGTGTGTTTGTAGTTGAAAGTTCCATGTCAGTGCTTGCAGTCCATTCTGCCCATTAATTAACTTATGAATAGATAATCTGTCCCACGTTCCTCATTTAGGGTCTTTTATTTTCCAGAGATATTACAAAATCCAACTTTTTAACATATTGCCCTCTACAGTGCTTCTATAACCCCTTTCTTGTTTTGTAGCCTGTAAGTCTCATGGAACAGAATCTTTCTGGCTTACCTTTTCTAAAGATATCTTTCCAGGCTTGTTGTCATTAACAATTATTAAACATATTTTGAATATCAAAGGTCAATTTCTTACCAGTTTTTCACTCTTTGGTAATCATTCATACCTGTATAGTGTGAGTATAAGCTACCAGCATAAACTGGAATCGTTTTATAACCACTTAACACAGGAATAATTGGCAGTAAATAGTGCAAGGTAGTGGAAATTTAGGTGATAGGCATGCAATTATATTAAAAAAAATCAATAAAAGCTCTTCCAAATAACAACCATGGCATAAACAAAATAGAACAAAATCAATAAACTTAAAAATACCCTTCATTGTCCTTTCAAGCACTAAGAAAAAAAAGTCTACATCATCACTTTAATGCCAGAAAACCTGAGCTATATTACACAGAATCACAGAATATGCTGAGTTGGAAGGGACACACAAGAATCATCGAGTCCAACCCTTAGACCTGCACAGGACCATCCCCAACAGTCACACCATGTGCCCAAACACTTCTTGAACTCCGTCAGGCTTGGTGCTGTGACCACCCCTGGGGTGCCTGTTCCAGCACCCAACCACCCTTTGGGTGAGGAACCTTTTTCTAATAGCCAACTTAAACCTCCCCTGACACCACTTCAGGCCATTCCCTCGGTTTCTGTCGCGGTTTATCACAGAGTCTGCCCCTCAAAGGTCTCCCCTCAGTCTCCTCTTTTCCGGGTTGAACAGACCAAGTGACCAACCGAGATGATAGTGATTTCCAGAACTATTTATTAAAAAAAAAACAACTCCTGGTTACTTTGGACATAAAAGCCTAAGCAAAATAACCACAAAATAGAGGTTTATTTCCCAAAATTAAAACCAAGATAGATCATTGCATTCTGTCTTGTCTGACAGAAAATCAACTGTTTCTGTTAGTTTTCTAATGCTCCTATTCAACATATTCAGTAATTATGTAAATATATGTTGTTAAATAACTAGTTTTTTCAGGATTTTTTCACTAAGAACATAATAGAAACATAGAAAACTGAAAATATGAGACTGAACGTAAAAAGAATAAATAAATAAATAGGAGAGTGACATGCAGGTTGCCATACTAATTCCTGTTCATTCAGTGAGAAACTCTGTTTTGAAGTAGTGTTGAAACTATCAGAGCAAATTTGACATGTGCAGTGAAGTGCTGCAGAATCTCAAGCATCTGAGTTAGAATTTAACTCCAGCCTGTCACATAATGCACCCAAGCAGAGACTGTGGAGAATTTCAACATTAGTTTACTGCAGTTCAGACAGATGTTCTGGTTTCATCTGTGTCCTAGTGTTCATTGATGAAATTACCCAATTACTCTTTTTTTTCCCATAAGTAGGTGAGTGAATCAATGTACATAAGATGAAATTTCTGAGATGTGAATATGTGAGACATTCAATGTCAGGACAGGATACTGAGATGCCAACAGGACACAGTAGTAGAACTCAAGGCATTGTTTATTTTTGCAGAATAAAATATCTAAAATCTTTGCCAAAAAATATTCTGAGGAAATGCTTAATGTGTTTTACCCATCTCTGAAAGAAAACTCAGGCACCTGTTATGTAAGCAAAAAAACCCAGTCTGTTTTTTCATGTTAGGACAAAAAAAAAAAAGAAACAGCAAACCCCTGAAACAAATAAAAAAACCTCAACAAATATCACTTTATGTCGACATGGGAAATCTGTATATGTGTGAGTGTTCAAGGTATGTCTGTGTTCAAGCAGAAGCAGAGGAGGAGTTGAGTGTCTGTGGACTAGAGAATAGGAAGTTTGAATAGTCATATCAGTTTATACAAACACTGAGATAAACAGATAGGATGTTTCAAGGAGCTGTGAATGGAAATGGGAGGATCAATAGAGAAGTGAAAGAATAACTGAAAGGGAGTGTTGAGATTAAAGAAGCACACTAAATAACACTAAATTATTATAGTAAAGAAATTGTTGAACAACAAAATGCTAAATGCAAAAGAAAAAAAAAGAAAAAACTTTAAAAGAACACACACTAGTTTAATTGGTTGGAAAAAAAATCAGAAATAGAGTCAAACTATGTAATTAAATGAGACAGTTAGAAATGTGGGACACTGAAGATTGCCTAAGGCAGCAGGGTGTCCAGAGCCAACTTTGACTACAACATTTGAAAATCATTGCAACCTGATGTTTGCAAATGATTTGAGTACAATAACTTTGAAGGATTTGTTACTTCCAATTTCTGTGACAGTAGGCTAGTCCTTTGCTGATTTATCAGGAGGTACATTTTTTCAGCAGTGTACACAATTTCTGACTACAAAACTTATACAATGTCATTTCCTACTTCCAGTAGTTACAGAACGTTTCAGAATACTTAAGACTTTAGATGTCTGTACTGAGTGACTTACAATTTGTTCCAAATTGATCTGATTACAGAAAGTGAAAGAAATGGAAACTTGAGCTGCCCTTTTTTTCATGCAAAACAACAACAAAATCGGTGAATATTGTGCCTTGAAATAAACATCTCAAAGTTGAATTATATTTAGCTAATGACAGATATAAATTGTAGAATTCTACATTTGAGTTAGTCTCATGACCTTGCAGAGAAATAGGCTGCTTTAGGACACAATTCATGTCATCAAAAAGTAGCTGGCTAAAACAGATCTGTTGTATTTTATTTATTTTACAAATGCTATTTTATTTTCACAGGGCCTGAGGTGAAGAGTTCAAGTGATGGTTCGAAGTAAATCCCACAGATTGTCTGGTACAGGACTTCCCTACTAGCTGCCTGATAAAACAGAAGGGAAGAACAAATGCCTCTTTCCTCCTCACATAAAGGAAAAATACTGATAAGACTTCTTTTTCTCATACTATCTCTTGACAAGTGGTATTTGCAAGACATAGCTGCTCACTCTAAGCCAAAACATCTTTTTCTCATGACGGAAAATGATGAGACCAGGTGAAAATTAAAACATGCCACAACTGGCCAGTTTCTTAGGATTTTGCCCTTCTACCTGACACATCTATGACTTCTATTAATTGATGTGCTGCTTTAAAAGTAAACCGGTAGAAGTGAACCCAACCCAAGAGAGATTACAAGTCAAAGTTACAATTTACTAAAAAACATTACAATAAATGCAATGATACAGGGAAAACTGGTTTCCACCCCCAAAAACCAGATGTATAACCCAGTACCCTGGGACAAGAACAGAATGGGCACCTTGTGGCTCCTTGGCTGCAAAATAAAAGGAAAATGAAAACCTGTTGGTGTGGTTGATGGTGGCAGTTCTGTCAAAGTAATGATCACAATCTTGTTGAGAGTGGCAGTCACAGTCCTGTTGAAGTTCTGGTCCTCCTCTGAATCCAACGAGTGGTACTAGAAGTCCCAAAACCCCAAGATTATATATGCTTAGGTTCAGATGGGAATACCCAGTAGCTCCCTTAGGGCCGGGAGTTTCACAATGAGTGATTTAATTCTGTGAATCATGGGATATTTTTGGAATCTTTCATGGTTTAAGTCTTTGCAGCTGCCTATTGTGCCAGTCCATTGTGGCTCACTAGCAGAGATGACCCCTCAGGCTGGGTGTGAAGGTGTTAATGCCTCCCTGGAGGGGCATTATCACCACTGAGTCATTCGTGTGAAGACAAAGAAACACTCCCCTGCCCAGCTTGTAACCTGAGGTGTCAGGTGTGCCCTGGGCAGCTGCTGCAAATGATCCATTTATTAACAGTCCATCAGAAATTACATAGAGGGTGTGGAATACACAGTTTTGGTCATACCCATATAGTGATAAACTGGCCCTGGCCCCTGTAACTAGGATAATTGATTAATTATTTTATCAGCTCCAATGATAGCATTACATGCATGGTTTGTATAATTGTCATGTACCTTGAAAGGCTGTATCTAGTTGATTCCCAGTACACCTGTCTGCATGATATGTTAACAACTCCTCAGAGTCTGTTTCAGTCTCTCAAGCTTATCTTTTGCTCTGTACTACCTATTGTCTCAGTTTAATGATATTGAAAGTGTTTTGCTAAGGAGGGTGAGTTATGAGATAGACCAAACTCCTCTCTCTCAGCAACTGGAAATCCAAAATTAAGAGGTTCCAATCAAGGAAGTATGGAAAAAAAATAAAAAGAAAATAACAACTCTTTGTTAAAGGATATATGTGTATTGGAAAAAACAGCAAAAGAACACAAAACCAAACAAACAATAATCCTGTACCCAAAAAATCCCCTTCAAAAAGGGAACAATTTGATACTTTGTCCTCTAGCGCGATTCTAATCATGGTTGGCAGGAGTGCTGTTGGATCACTGGAGGAGCAGAGCCTGCAGTGCTCAGTTTTGGTCAGTAGGAGGCACTGTTGGGCTCTGATGGTCGCTGCGTGAGGCCCTGGCTTGCAGGAGAAGCCAAAACATGGAGATTTCTCCCCCCACCGAGGAGGGGAAGGGGAAAAGGGGAAAGAAGGGCAGTTTCTTTCCCACTAAACTCACGTTGTCTGTGGCTGACTGTGGCCAGGACTCCCCCTTTCATCGATGAGCACAAACTCTCCAATGGAATCTGTGCAAATTTGAGCTGGAGACAGAGTAGCGCATAGGCAAGCCGAGGCCAGAGAGCAGCCAGATGACCAGGTCGACAGCAAAACGGCCTCAGAGCTTTTCCAACACACACACCCCCTTTGCCTCTGTTAAGGCAAAAAGTGAAGTGCCCCTTTCCAAGCAGAGGAGGGGAGAAAAACTCCTCATCCACACACACACACACACACCCCCTCCAGCCTTAGAGAGGGCTATCAGCCTGGAACGTAGTTCTGCCAGCCAACTCCTTTGTGTAGGTCAATCACCCAAGGCAAAAAAGCTGTCCTCCCCACTCAACATCCCTCTCCCACATTGCAGCAGGGGAAAGAAAATTCCCATTTGTTTTTTTTTTTTAGAACAAGTAAACCCATGACACCTATTAACACCATGTACAACTTGATTCCTGTTCCAGCTAGTGTGTCATCTCAGAGCCAATTGCGAATTCCATCACCAGAATCACATAATGGATAAGGTTGGAACAGACAACAGTGGTTATCTGGTCCAACCTCCCTGTTCAAGCAGGCATCCTAAAGGACATTGCACAGGATTGAATCCAGACAATTCTTGAATATCTCTAGTGAGGAAAATTTCACAATCTCTCTAGGAAATCTGTTCCAGTGTGTGGTCAACCACACAGTAAAGACATCCTTCCTTATATTCAGATGGAACTTTCTGTGCCTTGGTTTCTGCCCATTGCCTCCCATCCTATTGCTTGGCACCACTGTGAAGGGTCTGGGTCCATCCTCTTGGCACCCTACCTTCAGACACTTACATACATTGACAAGGTCCCCTTTTAGTCCTCTCTTCTGAAGGCTGAACTGGCCCAGCTTTCTCAGCCTTTCATCATAAGAGAGATGCTCCCGTCCACCAGTCATAATCATTGCCTTCTGCTGTACCTGATCCAGGAGCTCCATCTCTCTCTCATACTGAGGAGCCCAGAATTGGATGCAGCATTCCAGATGTGGCCTCGTTAGGGCTGAGTAGAATGGCAGGATCACCTCCCTTGACCTGCGGGCAATGCTCTTCCTAATGCATCCCATGATACCAGTGGCCTTCTCGGCCACCAGGGCACACAGCTGGCTCATGAACAGATTGTTGTCCCTCAGGACCCCGGGTCCTTCTCCTCAGAGCTGCTTTCCAGCAGGTTGGTCTCAGCCCGTACTGGTGCAGCGGGTTATTCTTACTGAGGTGCAAGACCCTGCATTTGCCTTTGTTGAATTTCAGACAGTTCTTTTCTGCTCCAGGGTGTTGACTGCTCCTTCCAGCTTTGTGATATCAGTGAACTTGCTGAGGTGGCATCTGCCACTTCATCCAAGTCATTGATGAATAAGTTAAACAGTACTTGGCCCAGTATTGAACCTTGGGGGACACCACTAGTGACAGCACTTCAAATAGACCCTTTGCCACTAATTACAACCTCTAGGATCTACCATTCGGACAGTTCTTAATCAACTTCACTATCCGCTCATCCAGTCCACACTTCCTGAGTTTGCCTATGAGGATGTTGTGATAGACAGTGATGAAAGTCTTGATGAAGTCAAAGTAAACAACATCCACTGTTCTCCCCTCATCCATCCAGATAGTTGTTTCATTCTAGAAGGCAATCAAATTGGTCACAGTTGACATAAATAAGCACCACTTTACAATACAGTCTTGCTTTCTGTGGGTTTGCTTTATATTTCTTCTATGTTGCAGCCAAAAGTCATATTTTCGGTAAAATAAAAGATGTCTGAAAATGTGATGTACAGTGTAATATTTTTTTTTTTCCAGCACTGTAGGACAGTTTAAAGTCAAGTAAATCCTCAAGAACAGCTGTGGCAATATGAATATTTTCCCTGACTCTCAGAGTCAGAGGTTTTTTTCGTTTCTTCTTCTGCCATTTTTGGAGATATTTTGCATTTCATGTGTTAATCACAGAGATAAACTCAGATGAGATGATACTTAGAGTTTACCTTTGAATTCACCATAGAGATAATTTTTTCTAGTGTGACAAACCATATTCCATATGTGGTTCTCATTCTTCAAATGAATTACCATCTATGGTATTTTGGTGCTCTATGACTGTATTTGAGTCACAAATATGATCTACATAATAGGAATTTTTCAGGCCATTCTATGGTTGTGGTTTTGTTCTGAATTTTTGTTTACTGCTGTTTCATATTCATTATTCTACACATTATTTGCTACCTCATTTATTTCAAAAAGTGCTTTCATACTGAACTACAGTTTGTTGCAATTCATAGCCGTCTTCTCTTTATGCATATGCTTTTCATTTGGTCTATGACTTAGTACAGTAGGACAAAGAGTTAATGAGCTTTTATCAATGCGATGTTGTTATGATACCCTTTTGAATTTTTATACCGCTGCAATCATACTCTTGGTGGAGCTTTTGTTTTATTTATCAGGTTTTGCTATGTATATGCACAGTTTTTATTATCCGTATTTTAAACACATGTAAAGCATTATCAGCAAAGGAAAATGATCTAATAAATCTTATTGTTTTTCAAAGAGCAGAAATGTGTCATACACGATGTCATAAATATGAAACCATTTCTTTCCACAGCCAATAATGAATTTTTACAGTTATGTCAGTGTTGGGTTATGACTATTACTTTCACTTTTGAGAACTGAGAAGCAAAAGTTGTTTAGAAAAATAAAAATTAGACTGGTAAATATGTATCTGAAAATGCAGAAAATACTAGATACAAAAAACAAATTCTGGTTTTAATTGCCTACCTATCTACTGGAAGTCATGATATTAGAAGAAAATACTGAATTCGCTTGAGGAAAATTAGATATCTATACCTTTCAACTACAAAATTATTAATCATAGGCAAAAATGCTACCTAATGTTGTTAATGTGTGTACTAAGGAGCATCTTTTTTCTTCCTTCTCACAAGTTTTCTTCTTTTTTCTGTGCTGGAAGGATCTACTTTCTTCTCATTAAGAAAGGAGATTCCTAGCTAGGGTGTAAATAGTCAATGAATCATTAAGTCACCCTACTTTTTTGTATTTGGAAATATGTCCTAGCTATAGGTTATTCAGTAATGTGAGGTAAAGAAACACAGAATTTTCTACAGAAATTGTTCAATTTTTGTTGAATTAAATAATAAAGTTCTCACTGAGCCACTAAGAACATGATTGGATAGCCAAAGGATTTAGCTACTCAACTATAAATTAGTAAACGTGGCATTTACTGCCTCTGCATTGAGTCTTCTTGGTGTTTTACATTTGAAGTATTTACCGAAGCATGTAGGTGAGTACCTTAACCACCAGGCTGAGCAAACAGGATTCATTTCTTTCTTGCCTCAGTGAATGTTCAATATGTTATGGAATTCCAACATCTTCAACAGAAGTGAATGACATCACCCAACAGCCAAGACCAGTGCCAAATGCTTTCACTACCCTCGTCTTCTTAGCATCCACCCAGTAAAGAAAGGAACTAGCTTCAAGTCTTCTGAGTCTGAAAGAAGACCTGGGTTAAGGACAGGTCAATTATATGTTTCTTTGCATTAAGCAAAAAGCTTATTGCAAAGCTTTCTTTGCAAACAGCAATAAGCAGGTGTGCTAGACAACCCCAAAGTATGAATAATTGAATTGATCTTAGAACAAGACACTTCATGTTTTAAAAAAAAAAGGAAATGTCAGAAAAAAATCACCTTTATTCATTTACCCTTAAATTTTCTATCGAAAGCTTTGAATAGCTTTTAACTTTTTTTTTTTAATTAAAAAGAACAAACAAATGATAAATTTTACCAGGACTTAAAAGCTGTTTACATGAGATTATGTAGAATCTCTTTGGGACCAGTTGTGACATTCATAAACTGCTTGAGAACAATGGAAACTGATAAAAATTATTGAAATAAGAGTGCACCGAAGCGTGAGCAAAAAAGAACATACATAAATATTCATTTAATTCTCAACTTCATGAGCTACTACAAAAAGTAGTTAAGTCTAAATAGGTTAAAGGGGAGTTTTATATGCCAACCTGTAAAAATGCTGCACTGTTTTATCACAGAAACTTGTACATACATGTACATAATGATATTATTTTAAAAAAATATTGTCAGTGGAAACTTTGTGTAGGATTATGACTCAAAATAAATAAAAAAAAACCAATTATGAAGTAAAGAAGGAGGAATAGAATAATCCCATAAAAGCATCTGACACATTTCAGTCAAAACCTGTGATTTCCTGATATAAATCAATCATCTACTATGAAGTACATAAAAACTCACAAAACCAAATATAAAAAAAAAAACAAACGACAAAACCAAACCAAAACAACAAAACAAAAAGAATCTTAAAAAAGGTAACCCACCTAGCTGACAAAAGGAAGCCAGCTGAGGGATTTTTTTTTTGTTTTGGTAAGGCTTTTGATACCGTCTCTCACAGTACCCTTCAGGGCAAATCTTAAAGCATACAGCTGGAATAAACACATCAGCCAGCTCATGGTTCGGACGCAAAGGATTTTAACGAATGGGGGTTATATCAGCTGGTGACTGGTCACTAGTGGGGCTCTGCATGGCTCCGTCTCAGGACCCATGCTCCTCGACATCTTCATAAATAACTTGGATGCAGCACTTGAAGGTATACCAAGTAAGTTTGCCAATGGTACTAAACTGGGAGAAGCTGTAGACTCACTCAAAGGCAGAGAGGCCCTGCAGAGAGACCTTGAAAAATTAGAGGGCTGGGCAGTCACTAACTGTATGAAGTTTAGCGAAGACAAGTTCCAGGATCTGTACCACAGGCAGGACAATCCTGGATGTACATACAGACTGGAGAACAAGAAGCTGGAGAGTAGCCCCACAGAAAGGGACCTGGGGGTCCTGATCGATGGCAAGTTGAATATGAGTCAGTAGTGCCCTGTGGCAGCCAGGAGGGCCAACCCTGTCCTGGGGGGCATCAGGCAAAGCATCTGCAGCTGGTCAAGGGAGGGGATTGTTCTGCTCTGCTGTGCACTGGTGCAGCCTCTCCTTGAATATTGTGTGCAGTTTTGGGTGCCACAATATAAGAAAGATATTAAGCTTTTGGAGAGTGTCCAAGGGAGGGTAATGAAGATGGTGAAGGACCTTGAGAGGAAGTCATATGAGGAGTGTCTGAGCTCACTTGGTCTGTTCAGCCTGTAGAGGAGGAGACTGAGGGGAGACCTCAACACAATCTACAACTTCCTCACAAAGGGAAGCAGTGGTGCAGGCACTGATCTCTTTGTGGTGACCAGTGACAGGACCCGAGGGAATGGCATGATGCTGTGTCAAGGGAGGTTTAAGTCGTAAACTGGGAAAAGGTTTTTCGCCTAGAGGGTGGTTGGGCACTGAAACATACTCTCCAGGGAAGTGGTCAAAGCACCAAGGCTGACAGAGTTCAAGAAGCGTTTGGACATGATCTCAGGTGCATGGTGTGATTCTTGGAGCTGTCCTGTGCAAGGCCAGGAATTGGACTTCGATGATCCTTGTGTGTCCCTTTCAACTCAGGATATTCTATGATTCTATGATTTTAAGATAGATGCATAAGATTGTCCCTGTTTCTACTCATTTGCCAGCTAGTGGAAAATTTCAATCTAGAGAGTAAAAGTAGTTCTTTATACTCACCCTACATTTAGATATTTGTTAAATATTCTTTTCTTTTTCCTTTCCAAGATATGAGAGGGTTGTTTTGCAGCCCAAAGTCAACAATGGCTTAGGACATTGGAGGTATCCAGGATATGCTGGGTCATCATCTTAAAAAATCATAGGCAAGCAAAAAGTTCTGGAGAAATATCATGGGAATCCATTAACTGACTTAGAAATGTGAATATGAACACAGCTCTGATAGACTTAATTAACAGCAGCTCCTCTTCCTGATGTAACTCTGCAATGCTTACTTTCTTCTTTAAAGCACTGAAATATAGCAGATATGTAATCTTAAAGAAAAAAAAAAGCTGACCACCAAAGATTAGGTTGGGAGTGCTCTATGTTTTTATTTATTTCTACAAGCACAGAAACACATAGACTGCTACAAAGAAAAGTAAATCCATTCCACACAGACCAAATACATAAATTCAGCTCTTATACCACAAACGTTCAAAGATAGTGAGTAAACAGATGTTGTAACAACCCAATGCTCCTCACTTCTATCATAAGTAATGTAATCAGGCTAAGAAAAAGGAAACATTGAATTGTGGAGCATTCAGCGTCCCATGCAAATCAAACTTCAGAACTTTTCACTCTAAGTGGAAAAAAAAATATTTAATATTCCAGATATATTATTAAATAAGATATTCTGGAATTTAACCGCCACCATAAACACATGATAACAAAGGTATTCCTGGTAGACCCTGTAGCAAAATCCTCATATATAATTACCAAATTGTTTTAAAATAATCAAGTGCAAAGTTGGAATTTGACATCTTTTTCACATAATACCATTTTATTGGTGTTGTTACAATTGTACAACAGCAAGAACAAAAATTACCCAGAAGGAACACAACCCCCCCAAAAATGCCAAAACCCAAAAAGAACTTCTGAAAAAAAAACAGAGCTGGTAAAAGAAAAACAAAACCAAAACGAGAATATGCAAACCTTAATTTGTTATATGATTTTATATATTTGAGCAGCAAACATTTCACGATCTTTTGGTTGTCTTGCAAATAAAAAAATAGACTTTACTCACGAGTATTTTTAGCATTATTGTTCACTGCCTTAGGAATACTTGAGTGTAAAACTATTATTTGGTGTTATGTCAATTTTTTTTTTTTTTACGAACAGAGTAGATTTTAGAAACTCAAAAACTATCAGCTTGAGATAGGTTTTAATTAGCAAGGATTTTATTTTTATTAAAGGTCTTTTTTCATCTTTTATCTCAAAATTGTTATTCTAAGAGGAAATATTCTCAGGGTCAAATATTTGCATCTCATAAGCAAAGACTCAAGAAACAGGACTCAGAATTGTGATAATAACCAGCGGAGGTGTCATGGAAACTTTGCCTTAGTCTTAGTCTTTATAATAAATGCCATGGATTTTTCTAAGCCTAAGATTTGTAGCAATAATTTGGATAGTATTGGTTTCTTGGAAGCCTTGGGATGATGGGGGTGGTAGATTTAAGTCAGAGGTGAAACACTAGCCTACCATACTAAATCAACTGTAGTAGATTCTTAAAGCATTGAAGCTAGGGACGTCAGATAATTTTTTTTGCCTCACTATCTCTATATCTAGTGTTGAAAAGTAATTCTTTGTTGCAAGTTTTAAAATAGTTTCTGCCCTCCTCTTCAGCATGTTTCACTTATAAATGCCCTTAGGATTGATCTGTGCATTGTGATATCCTACCAAAACCACTATGTAATCTACTATGTGGTGTGGGATTTCGTTGGCCTATATTTAGGTATCTCTCTGTGACCTAGACACCAATGCAACCACTTTCATCACTGGAGAACTGGTCAATACATTCACTGGAGTCTGGAAAACTGTTCAGTGTAGCCTAAAGTAGACATCACCATGTGATGGCTAGACTCTATTTAGCTAGACTTCATCAACCATATTGACTAGACCTCCAGTAGATATAGTAGGTGCTTACAGATTTAGCTGACATGTAGATATTTCCACTGTAAAACATTTGAAATTAGAGATACCTGAACACCATCTAAATTAAGGTTGTTAGTAATTCTCTATTCTCTTTTGTTCTCGACTTGAAAACGTAGCATGTTATGAGTTTTAGGCATGTAATTTTGAATGCAAAGAGCTAAGCAGTGGGTGCTACAATCTGCTTAAACATTGCAGAAAGAACTTTCAGATTCGAATATTCCCTTGAGCAAAATTAAAATTCATACAAGTTATCTGTTGATACCAAAACTGTTTTTATTAATTGCTAAGAGATGCAAAGGGAAAGAGGAAAAAATAAGAAAAGGTTGGAAAATGCTAAGGTTACTTTTAGAAGCAGAGAAAAGATACCACCAAAAACTACCTTTCCATGGAGTTGGTCTGTGGGGTGGGGGGAGAGAGAGAGAGAAGCAGTTTTCTGCCTTTTTTTTCCTATCTCTGCCACTTTCAATGTTATCTCTTTAGCTGCAGGGGGTCTCTTACAGCTTTAGTTCTCTGGAATGCAGCCCGGCTGTGGGCTTCGCTGCTCACGCCGGGCAGTGTCCCAGGCTGTGCGGAGGTCTCGGTCCAGCCGCATGTCTCGGCCCTCAGAAATATGGTCAGGGTGGAGAAATCACGCAGGTGGCACGGTGGGTCTCAGTCCACTTCGACATGGCAGAGGTCCGGTCTCTGGCGATGGGCAGGCAGCATACAGTGGCAGAAAAAAAAGGTGAGGGTGAGTCAGGGGAGAGACTCTCAGCTGCTATAGCTAATTCTCTTTCCCACTCCTTTTTCCCTACTTTTCCCAAATTTCTCCTCAACTTTTATAGTGTTCAAAGGAGGTTGTGTGTTTTCTTGGCACGTAGCCCTATTCAGATGTTTGAAGAGATATGATAACCATGAACAATAACAGGATCCTTTGGCAGGAAAACTCCAGTGGGAAAATTCTAATGAGAACTTCTGGTGGAAAACTGACACAGAATTTTTGGTAGGAAATTTTTTGACAGGCAGAAACAATGGTGAAACATAATTTTTGGCATTTGTATGTTATCTGTTACAGTGGGGAAGCCAGGTAGAACTGAATTGCTGCTGGAAATCTGATCACTGGAATAAAGTGTTAACTCTAGTGCCGTGGCACAGAACAAGACCCCTGGAACAAGAACAAAACATTCTGTATATATTTAGACTGAATAAATTAAACCTAGGAATACTTGTTAGTTTCTGAGTCTCAATATATATTCTGCTATCTAAAATGTTCTGCAAGAAAGCTTTATAAATAAATGCTGAGTATCTAAGATTAAGCTAGGACTCTTGGTACAGAACTGGTAGGACTTTTTTCTCATCAGCCTGTCCTGTTCCTTTTACCTTCAATGTCTCTGTTACCTTATCTAGGCACCCAATCATTTGTAATTTTTCCAGTTCTGCTCTTACCCTTCCCTTCTTCCTTTCTATTTTGATCCTCCCGTTGCATCATCTATCCTGTATTCTGCTCATTTATGGAACTCGGCTCTTTTCTTGAACATGTTTTTTGTCCACTTTATTTAGGTTTGAACTTTTTCTAGTCAAGCAATTAATCTTACTGCTTATCCACTATATTGATGCAGTAAAAAAGGACTCTTTGGTTAAATATTTAGTAACATATATTTTTCTATGAGGACATAGTTTGCAGAAAGGAAAGTATACAGGATGAAAGAAAGAAGCACTAATAATGCACTAACCTGGCTGTCACTCATTATTCTCACATACATGACACATTGCATATTAGCAATGAAGAATTAAGAGCTCAAAAGAGGTGTTTGGAATTCCCATTTTGATTTTTCAGTGTTCAGTTTCCAGCCACTGCAAATTATAAGGCTCTAGAGTCACTTTCCAACAGAACCTTCAGAAAAAGCATTAAAGGATCTACTGATCATATATTCATGCTAAACAATTGCCTAAATAGGTAAGGAATTCATAGAATTGGTAGAAGGTATATGTCTTCATACTAATAAAACCGGTTAGCTCTCACGGACTGTGAAAAGAGGTAAGAGATGTAATGAGAGACCTGCTTTACCATGCTGGGTACACGTGTTCCCTGTTTTCAGCAACTCAGCTGCTCAGTCCACATTATCATGGACCTTCACGTGGCTGATTAACTGGATCTGGTGCATAAGAGGTTCTGCCATGAAGCCTTGCTCTTCATGGATGGAATTGGCATTGCAAGTATGACACTGGAGTGGACAGCTCTCTGGTTATGTCTGCATTCACCATTAGAGAGCCAGACTATGAAGACAGAGTGTAGATGTTTCTGGACTGAGGATGTGTTCCTGCACATTCGTCTGTTTATATCATCTGTTGCTATATAACCCTGATGATACCAAAGTTGAGAATAAAACTTTGACCATGTCATTTATATAGGCAGAACATTGACAGTTTCAAAGAAATATAATAAATCCTGGCTTTATCACTGATATGCACAGAGCCTTTTTATTAAGGACAATGGGACCTAGCATTGGAGAAGAGGCCAGAGCTTTGTCTGTTACAAACATTGCTGTGTAAGCCAGAAATATAAGAGATGTCGATGAGGTGCTGGTAATGTCAAAGATGGGGACAGAGGCTGTGTCAAATTGTTGCTATGGAACACTGACTCTAACAGAGAAGAGTCTAGAGCTCTGGCTGTGTGAGAAACGAGGATGGCACTCTGAGTATATCAGTGTTTGCCTCTGACATTTGACCGTATTAAAGATAGCCAGGAATGGACACCCGGCTTTTTCAAAGCTGGGCATGCAGCCCTGGCTATGTCAATATTTGCAATAGAGTTATTATTTCAGCAGGATGAATTCATATAGCAGGATGAAATTTCCAATATATCTGTGAGTTGCTATGTATATCAGATCAAAGAATAGATTTTTTTTTTAATTCATTTTAGATAGAGATTGATCTCTGACCTGATCAGCAAATGAAATTCACCTGTCTGGGATCAACACTGATATGCCCTTCTGATGTCAGAAAGATACAAGAATCCCTATTAGGAGCCCCTCAGCTGTTACTCTGCCTATGTCTCTGATGTGTTCATGGATATAAGATACAAATAGGATTGAAGTACATATTTTCTTTTGTGTGTGGTTAAAATGGTGTGCTGATCACAGCAAATATAGTGAGTCTATATAAATATAAAGATTTATCCCTTTTACTTGTCTAAGTCATATACATGTACTAAGCTATATTAGCTAACACAAAAATCTAATTGTATTAAAAAACAAGAATCTAGCACTTGTTTTTGTAAAAGATCATAATTGCTATATATAGAAAAATAGGAATGTATTCTTATTTTTGTCAGATGTGCATTTCAAAACATTTTCACTGCTGGATTACTTGTTCTCAGAGAACAGTAGGATATTCTTAAAGTACATTGATTTTGTTCTGACACTGCACTAAAAATACATTTATTGAAAAGTCGTAATAGTATTTCAGATTTTGTTCCGAAAATCTCTCTCTACCTATATATGTAGTGGAGGTCTGTGCATGTAAAAAAATCAAAACAGTCTTATCAAAATTATCCAAGGTTCTGATTTGTTCAAAATGGTAAAGTTGTTCTATGCATTTTGCATGTAAAATAACATCTGTGCCAAAGTCATGTTGGGGAAGACCTTCACAAGCTTATGAAATCTTATGCTACAGAGAATACAGAATTTTACTTCATAAGTCTATGGCAGTTTGTAAATAAGTGAAGAAGAAAGATAGCAAATTTAAAAAAAAATATAATTTTATGTGGAAGGCGAGTATTCCTCCCTATACAAAAAAATAGTGCGAGTTCTGCTACTTTTTGTTGCAGTTCTTGTCCTAGAATATGATCAAACAACTCTAATTTTTCAAGTTATACTCAAGCGGTCTTTCCAAAAGTTAAAGAGATTGTTTTTTTCTGTTGCAAATTGTCATGGTCATAGTTAAGAATTACAGCACAAGATGCTGTGTCTTAATCAGTTGAGCCTCGTCAGTAATTTTGCCTGAGAAAACCTGCATGAGAGATAATTATAAACCCCTTCTCTGTAAGATCTTGTTCTGCCTATCTCACTACTTGTGTCAGTCAGAGTGGGACTGGCCAGACTCAGAGGCAGAAATTACTGGGAAGCAAATAATCTCTCTTGATGAAACTGGAGAAAAGGTAATTTTCCCTGATGGAGGGGAGAAAGGTCAAATTAAAACTTTTGTGTTATTGAGCACTATCTGTTTCTCTTTTTAATTGTTATTTAAAAAATTGACATTGTGTGCGTAATTAACTGAATCTTAAGAAGTTGTGGTCAGATCTATGTCAGATGACATTGTGTTGCATTACACATACTCAACCAGAAAACATTTTAAATTATAGAGAAAGCTGGATCTTATGTACACGATGTGCCCTTTTAAAAGACATGTTTTGTACTTTATTAATTAATACTCTGAGGTTGTTTATATTTCACAAGCTCCATCTGGGCCAGCAGTAAGGTACCTCATGAAGGGACAGCTAATGAGCTGTTATACTTTTAGACAAATGCCTTGTGTTTTGTTATCAAAGTCTGTTTGTAAGTCTGTTCAGACTTTCAGATGCAGATAAAGCATGATACAGAAGAGCAAATATGGAAACAAATGAAATTTTTCCTTCCTTTGATAATAAACCAGTGTTGTGAAGTTGGAGGGGAAAGAATTCTCCAATTCATCACCTGAAAGTCTGTGCAGAATTTCTTCCTCAGCAGTTCTGCATTTCTCCTTTGGATAAAGACTTAACATTCTGTAGCACATGGTTTAAAGGCTTGTTAAAGGACCTTGTTAGTTACAACCTTTTCCACCTCTTCTTAGTCCTGATATCTGCGCTCTGTTTTTCTGTCTACTAAGGAAACTATGGACAGAGTCTTTATAAACTTGTGGGAAAAAAAATTTCCAAAGTTTTTTGATGATCCTTAAAAATATGACTGCACTTTGTCTTTAACATGGTTTCACAACTAAGCAGTATGATTGGGGCTAGCTTTCCAGGATACATAGATTATGTTCCTTGAGCTCAATAACCCAAAACAACTGAGCATAAAGACTCCTTTCTGAATGATGGGATGTTTAAAATATGTAAATGAAAACTGTTTACACTGAGCAATGATGTTTGCCTCACTGTACTAATCAAAAATAAAATTGCATATTATGTTCACCTGTATCTTCCATTAAGACAATACTCAAGTATTTACAATGACAATTCCCATTTATCAAACAGCCTTTGTTTTGTTTATAAGACTACAATGAAAATTTGGAAGGGAATAAAAAAAGAACTTTTGGAGAGGAAATTATAGTTCTGATACTAGTTGATAGGAGTTTTTTTTTGTAAGTACACACACACACAAAAGAAAGTATGGCTTGCCTGTCGAGGAGACAGTTCAACTGGTAAGAGAAGAGAAGACCAATTGTCAGATAGAATTCTTTTATCAATTAAAATAAATTATTTGCTGTTGTGACCTCACTAAGTAAACTTGATCAAACGAAGACAAGAATAATTCCTAACAGGAGAAAATTAGCACAGATAATATAATAAGACAGATTGATTTTTTCACTAGATATATGCAGGTTAAGCCTCTGAGCTCACGTTATCATTCAAAAACAACTCTGTCCTTATGTCCTCATAACAAACTATGTTTTGAAGGATATTTTGTTTCCAAGGTGATTTCCTCCCCCCCTTCCTACATACATATGTATATGTATGTAGGTATAAACACAAACTCACTTACTTTTTAAAATTTTTTTCAAATATCATATTACAGTTGGAAGAAGTATACATATTGCTCTGACATTATACACTTCAGTGTACTCAATATCACAAAGGAAGAGAAATTTCTGATGGAAATTTTACTCAGTTCTATACTGGGTGGTTTTTTTTCAGAATTAACTAATTAGAAGAGGAGGGAATTTTATAAAACTTTAGCAAAAAAGTGCCTTTCAAAGCAGTTTATTAGAAATTAAACATTGTCTGAAGGTTTTATTTAAGAGTCTGTCTCAGTCTATCTTCTGACATTTCTCTCTGCTCACTGCACGATGTTGAACAAGGCTTTGGTTTCTGAAGCCATTCTACAAGGCACTGACATCTTCCTCTGCCTTTCTCTGACTGTCTTTGTTCAGTCATATGGAACTCCACAGATTTTTTGCTTCAAACCATGGAACCTTATGCCACAGATTTCCATCCCAGAACCTTATCTTCTGGTGCTGCCTATATCCATTCTCATTGAGGATTCAATAGATCGCCTTTTCTGGTAGCACTGATAGCTTATCCTGGCTCTGTATGGTTCTTGAACAGTAGTGTGAACATCGTCACTCTACCCAGATTAGTTTGCCTGATTTTTAATTATTCAGAGTGTTATGATCCGGTTATTAAAATTATTAGGAATGTCTCAGCCTGAATACAGGTGCAAACGAGACCAGATGCCAAAGTCAGTAGTATGGATTTTATTTAACAGTAAATGTGAGGCAGAGAAAGAGAGAGAGAAAGAAATAGGAAAAAGAAACAGAAGAAAGCAAGTGACAGAGCAAGGTTAAAATAGAAAATGTATCACCACTCCGTGGAACCCGCAATGTCCCATGAGTCCTGTTCCCACAAAACATAGAGTCCAATGATTAATGTATGTTCAGGAGATGCCCAGGCATCTCCTGTGGGGGGTGAGGGGATAGCTTTGCAGGCTCTTGCAACAGGCTCTGGATTTGTTTACTCACTTGGATCATGTACAGTCCTCTGATGGTGTAAGGCCTCAGGAATGAATTGGGGGGTGCTTTGGAGGTCTTTGATAATTTATGACCCATTCTCAGCTGGCTCTCATGTGAATGTTCCATGTGTATGTGGTCTTCCCGGAGAGAGGTTCACTCCTTCTGTTTGGTGTGGAGAGATTTCGCCATTACACACCCAAAACCCTTCTCCCCCACCACTCACTGAGCTCAGCTAGGGCTGATTCTTAACACAGATACATTAAGTATAAAAATGACAGAGACAAACTGCATTCAGGGACGGGGACAGCCTTTGGCTTGGGCAGTAGGAAGCTGATGCTTTCTGCAACATAACCTAAAAAAAATATCTGTCCTTTCAGAGCTGGCATGCATAACTGGAAGACTACCATTACCTTTAATCAAATCCAATACTACTGAAAATTCCCAACTTCCACTTTAAAGGAGCTTTAGAGACTGTTTCACATTGAGGAGGTAAGTGAATTTTATGGGACAGATACTTGAAATGCAGTTGTGGAACTTTGCCCGAGACATTATGTTATACACAATTTTACTAGTACTATTTTATTCCTTTATGCCGTAGTTCACTTAAATATTACATCTAAGTTTTCCATACAGATTCTTCTAATTATTAATAGTTGAAGATGTATGTGAATGGAGCTCTAAAATTTAGAAAGTACTAAAATGTTGACCTCAAATGAGAAACCCAAGGGAAACAGCAGGCCCATAGATCCTTCCATGAATGTTGCAACATTTGTCTATCTATCAAAACAATTGATTCTTCCAAAAATAATCTACTAGGTATATTATCCTAAACTTTTGTTTGTTTTTTTTTTGTTTGACTGTTGTTTTTTTTCTCTAAACAGTTTAATACTGATTTATGTTTATATCTTTTGCAGTTTTGACCATTTGTTTCTACTGACGTTTATTATCTTACTTTAACTTTCATTTTTCAGAATTAAACACCACTAGTATATTGCTGAACTGTTGTTCAGCAATCCATTCCTCTGATCACCCTAAACTTTCTTCACACATTCTGGTTGTTTTCATTTTATTTGAGCATTGGTGACCAGAATTCTGTACAGTAATACACATCAGGACAAGGCACCATTTTATACAGTAATAGTTCCTTATCTGTACTGAAAATTTTTCAGTCAAGAGGTTATGGGAGTTGTATTTTTCATTATTATTTTTGAACATATTTTTACTCTACTTTCACCTAGGGAAGAGGGGAGTTTTTTATCTTTTGCTGAATCATCTATTGTCCTACTTGAGTTTTAGGGACTCTTCCATTCTGTTTGCTTAATAACCTAATCATAGAGGGAGAAACTGCGTCTGAAACTGAAAAACCAAAGAATTGTTTAGATTGGAAGGGAGTTCTTGAAACCATCTGGTCCAAACCCCCTCCTTCTTTGCCTGAGAAATGCAAAGTCAGTTTCTAATACACCAGAACTTCCCAGTCCTTCTCTGCAGAGATGCTTTCCAGCTGCTTGGCCTCCAGTGTGTACTGGTACAGGATTTTGAATGTTCTCTTGTTTAGTTGCACAAGGTTCCTGTCATATAAATTCTCCAGCCTTTCAAGATCCCTCTGAACCACAGGTACCACAATGATCTGATGAATCAGCCATTCCTCCTGGCTTGATATTAGCAGAAAACTTAGTAAGGGTGCATGCATTTCCATTATCATGGTCATTAATGAAGACGTTGAACACTATTGGACTAAGTAATAAGCCCAGGCATACAACACTAGTACCTTATCTCCAACTAGATGGTGTGCCACTGATCTCAATCCTCTGGAAGTGGCCCTTAAATCAATTTTCAATCCATCTTACTGTCCAGTTTATCTAACATGGAACTGTTTTTCAGATTGTTTATGAGGATGTCATGGGAGATGGTGTCAAAGGCTTTACTTTCCCTTCATCCACCAACTAAACATCTCATTGTAGAAACCCATCAGGTTGTAAAGCATGAATTTCCCTTCATAAACCAACACAGACTACTCTTGTTCATCTTATTTTTCTAGGTTGTCCTTGGCTTTTCCACCTCCATCCCTGCAAGATCAGACATCACTTCCATACTTGGAGGAAGACTGTTGTCTGGAGTCCTAGAGCCGTGTCAGTTGCATAGCTATGGTTAAACTCTTCACAGCATCCGGTGGGAACCGTCTGCTGCTGCTGCTGTGCCTGAATTTTACTTGTTTCAGGGGCATAAAAGATCTACAGGAAAGCCTAATATCTTGTGAAGAATTTACTCAAGAATAAAAACTTTACATCAGCAAAGGAAAGCGATAAAACACACATCCTGGATTAATATTTTAACTTCTGTACTACTGAAAACAAAAGAGAGATTTTGCTTTCTGTTTTTGATTGTTTATTATAAAGCACAGTCAGACTTAGAAAAATAGAGCCAATCCTGTAAAGGAACAAAATGTTTGACTGGCACTATGCCAGAGACAGTCCTTTCCAATTTCTCTTATCAAAAGACTTTCTGCCCAAGAATTCACTATATGTATATCCTACAATTCTCTGACATAAAATTACAACAGACACACAGAACAGATTGAGTTCTTAAAGAATTTAAGTGTTTTGATGCCTCAAACTTTTATAAACTGTCTGGGGACTGGAAGTAAGATTGTGAACGGTACTTCTTTCTGGCACCCTTCTGTGACAAAAGAAGATGTGAGCACTTGCTCTTATATTCTACTTGGGGCTTATATTTTCTGTTGAATATCTGAGATTATTTCAGGTATCTATGGTTTGGGGAAAGGGCATTGCTTGCTTTTTTTTTTCCTTCCTTTTAATTCCTAGACATACATTATAGCTTGTCATGTAGTCAGAGCATAGAATATCTTCCCTCAACAAATTGATAGGGCATTCTGCTTTGCTACATGCTTCTCCCCTGTGTATTCATTCTATAAAAGAATAAACCACTCTAAAGAAATCTCCTCTCCAATGTTTCTGTATTCATGTGCAGTATCATTCCTATTATGCAACTCTTCTTGTGGAAAAAATATTTAATTTGGGAGCTGTATTCCACTGAAAATTATTATCAGTTTCTAAAAATGAATTGCTTAACTTTGTATTGCATATTAAAGATCTTCATCATCTTTCTGTCACTGATATTTTTTGGTTTTGTCAAGGCAAACACTTGGCCTAAGGTCTTCGTTGGAGGACGTCTCAATGACACCTTGAAGAATCTTTTGAATCAATATGCTGGCTGATTCTGTCATAAAATTACTATATTGTAGAAGCACTTCTGTGAAGCTGTTGAACGCACCATAACCTGTCTGCAGCCTCTCATATCCCATGTAGACTGTATCAATTAATGAAATTCAAATAGAAATATCTTTGGACAATTGCATGACTGAATCATGAAGATTCTTGCTTGGAATGAGGTCTGAGAATGAAAAAAAGCTCCAAACCAAATGTAAATAAAAAAGCCTGGATGTCAAGGAATGCAGCAAGATGATGTGCAAAACTCAGAGACTCGTACAAAAAGAACTGAGACCTAAAGGAAGAAAATAGAAGTTTGTTTCAACAGGAAGGCTGAGGGAGTCTACCACAACCACCAGCCATTTCCCTGAGACTGTCATGCTCTGGAGCAGTGCAGAAGACATATGCATGTAGAGATTGTTAAATCTATCTATATACCTGTAGGTTTATATGCTGCTAAATAAAGAGAGATATTGTGTTTAATTGTAGTTCTTGATCAGTTTACTTGCTGACTCATCTTCAAGAGGAGTTGCATCGGTGCACTCATGTCTGTGGTCCTATCGTAAAGTACTGTATATAAATAGCCTAAAATATGGCATTATTCTTGTGACTGAAGATCCAGGTATGGAATCTCCAACTCAGAGGACTTGTC
This sequence comes from Chiroxiphia lanceolata, assembly GCF_009829145.1. Taxonomy (NCBI): domain Eukaryota; kingdom Metazoa; phylum Chordata; class Aves; order Passeriformes; family Pipridae; genus Chiroxiphia; species Chiroxiphia lanceolata. Next base: position 67,741,631 of record NC_045638.1, on the reverse strand, counting down.
TTGATCTCTCAAGCTCAGCCTGGGGTCTGTGCAAACTTCAGAGCGAAACACAGTGACCGTCTCCAAGGCAATAGCTTTAGTATGCTCATAATTATGAGCATACATTCAGTATGTCAAGACTGAATCAACAAGTGCCTCTTGCAATTCCAAGCTGCTTAAAACACTCATATATTGTCCTCTGGGATAGTTCACTAATATTCCCTTTACTGGCATTATAGTTTATGCTGTGGCTGAGTCAAAAGAAGGAAATCCCATTACTGAAGTCTCTAGTAACCTCTCCTGAAAGTTCACACAAAGTGGCAGCAGTTAGAGAAAGCTGAGCTGAATTGACTGTGAGCAGAGTAGTAAAATAGAAAAGTTTTGTTCCAACACTTATTAAGACTGACCCTTTTTTCTTTTTTTTTTTCATTACAGTTGTGACAAGGGAAGTTTAAGAGTAGTACAAGGAAATCAGATTAGTATTTAATTCTCCTAAATCTTCCTGTAGCCTTTTTCAGTTTTCCTTCTAAACTGTTTCAAATAGCTTCTAGGGAAGAATGACAACTTCATGTAACTATTTACATCTCAGCATTTCAAAGGCTGTTGGTTACTTACCCAATAAAAGAGCATCTCTACTAGCCTGTGCACAAGATCAGTTCAAACAGTATTCTGACTCCATCCTGGCTAATTGCAGAATGCGAGCTGAGGAAAAGGGCAGGTACAAGATGGCTGTTGTGGACACATGGTTAGGTGCTAACTACTTCCTCTCAGCTCACTTTTGTAAATGCTATTTCAGAAAATAGACTCAGCAGCACCTTTGTATGCCTGACATTAAGGGTTTTGTAGATCTAGTATTTCAACTTTTTTTCAGTTGAATTTTAATCCCTGCACATAACTTTTGCTGAGGTTATATGTGTGCATATTAATATGTATCAATTCATACTGACATCTATGGATTTTTTTTGATTTTTAGCTGTTTGTAGATTTTAGAAGTAGCTGTAGTTAGCTCACCCTTTAGCACAGTGCTTTGCACACTTACCCAACCCTATTACCCCATTTCATATCTAACTTTCTAAATTCCTACAGCTTGTTTAGACTTCCCTCAAGGTAGGCCTTCTTTCTGTTTAAGAACATTGCACCCCAGGCCTCTATAAGAAGATACCATGACAGACAAAGTAACCTTCAAAACCTGGAACTTTGGAGGAGCTCCAGGGACTGTATGTGTTGTGATTACACATACTTATATACATAGGTATACATACTTATTCATCTATATATGCAGACCCATGTAATTTATTTAAATATAATTGAAGAAACTTGGACCAGATGCAGAATATTAACTCAGGATGTGTCTAGAATCTTTGGCTATTTATGGCAGGTTTTGACCACACAGTTGCTTTTTGTGGAGATGTAAATACTCTTTACGGAGTGCACTTAATTATTATATTCTCTTTCACATGAAAAAAATCTACAATAAATTATATTAATATAACAGTGGTATGAAGCAATTTTATTGAATAGTTGGTTCAAAATTAAAAATATATACAAAACCACAAAATGTAACACTATATTAGAAAAACACAATTCCAGTTCCATGAAATTCATAGGGCTCTTGCTATAGTTTTTTCAGTGTGTGTGTGTTTGTAAGTATCTGTATATTGATACTTGGTATACTGAACAGCTCAAAATTTATCCTGTATGATTGAATATTTAAATATGTACTTATGATTACACATTAACTATATTTATAAATATTCATGGCCAAGCACACCTATTTATATATGCTGGATTATGTATATTCATTGACACTTTATTCACCAAAACACAGAAGACCTGATGAGCACAGATATTAACAAAAAAGAATAAGTGTCAGCATTTTGTGCTCAACAAGCCTCTAGCAGTAGATATAATTTTCTGGCACTTGGAAAATTATAACATAAATGAAGTTTAGTTGCAGTATTACAAATTAAATTTTTTTACCAGAAAGGTTTACATCTAGTAAACAGTTTCATACCATAAATCCCTCCACAGTCTTCTTAATTATTTTTGCTATAAAGATGTAATATCAATAAATTATTTTGTAGTTAATTCACCAACACAGAGAGCTTAAACATTAAAACTGTATTTACTGTAAAATAAAAACCCGTCTAACTCATCAGAAAAGTTTTCAGTGCAGATTTCCTAAATATTCACACTAACATTTATAGTAGAAATCAAGCTTCAAAATAATGTTAGCTCCAGAAATTGTTTCTTTGTTTTTAAAACCTAATGTGAAACGTAGAGAAACTTTAAGGAAAGATATTGTAGTTTATAATTTCCCATATAATGTATGTGTATAGAAGCATTGCATCAAGTCCTCTAACATTCTGAATGAATAAAAATGGGTAATGTTTTAAAGTTACAGAAACTATAAATGAAAAATAACTAGCCCTGCTATTTATCTTAAAATTTTGGTAATTACATTCTCCTCTAAAAAGCTCCATTATTTAAATATTTTATGAGTTTAAAACTTTTTTAAGGGTCAACATACTCTTCAAACCTTTGGATTTAACTTTAGGGAATGTTGCTTATTTTCTTAAATTGATATGCATGTCATATTAGCAGAAGTGTACTCAGTATAGTCGTTTTGATTGAGCCAGACATTAGTCCTTTAAAACACATTAATTTTAGTTTTCTATAAACTCTAGAAAATTTGACTGTTTTTCATAAGTATGACAGAGTTGTCTATACTTATTTTAACCCAAGAAATAATGAAAGAAGTTGCCTTCATAATTCAGTTTTAGTCTGCTAGACACCAGTCTCTACTTTTCTGTCAATAAAACTGGCATCTCATTTCTCCTATTCTTGTTGCAATTTTTTTCAAAATTAAAGTAAACCCTAACATAGTCTTCCTTCTGCTACATAGTGAATTTTTAAATTTAAAACTAATGGAGTAAAAGAGACATCCAGAATAAAAAGCACAATATTTTAGATTCCTCGCTGTAAAATGTAGTGATACTAGAGTTATGGGCATGAAAAAACAAATTTAAGTTATTTCCATTACCCAAACAGAGTTACTGTCATATTATCCTCACAGGAGAAGATACCACAATCACATTATAGGAAATTTAAAAGGAAAGAGGTAGAGGAAACCCAATTAAGCCACCTTATTAACTACCTCCCAGAGACAAAAAAGGTGGGATTTATCTGATGTGATGTAGATATTTTTAATACAGATGCCTACAGCCGAGCTAGTAATGCTAAACTATATTTATAGTCAATAGACAACAACAAGAACTTCTCTAGTTCTCAAGAACTTCTCATTATTCATCTAATCACAAAGAACTGTGTGATAAAGAGGTGTTTTTATCTCTACTGATTGTACAGAGAACTTAAGGTACTACCTTCTTTCCAGATATATATATTGCAGATGCCTACATTTTCTAGGTGAAATCTGTGTAAACAGTTAATTAATCTTTTGTCTTAATATAGAAAAAAGGAGTAAACCTGGTCCTTATCTAGCAGTTCATCATTATCAGATGTGAATGATGTAGAATTTGGTTCCTCCATTACTGCATATATAATAGATTTATGGTTCAAAAATTTGTTTGTAAATATAGTCTTTGTCAGAATATGGGTCTACATAATCATATTGTAGAAATAGCTAATCATCATGATCTTCAAACCCAGTGCCTTTTAAAATTGTTTTTTTAAAAGACTATTGAAAATATTTTTAAACTAATTTGAAATAAATACGTCCTTTTTCATCTTTCCAAAGTAAGAGTAAAGGCAGATAGTGTCACTGTAGAAATGGAGCTACTGCTTTCCTTGACCATCTAAAGCTAGTGTTCACCAGAAAGAAGAGTAAGAAAAAAAGGAAGGTAGACAGATGGCATTTGTCCAGATACAAAAGGTGTGCTCATCTTCTATCAGTATTAAAATGACCTGTGTAGTAAGAAGAAATTATGCCTTCTTAAAATAACAAACAATAATTTGGCTCATTGTAATGGTTTTGAGTTTAGACCTTCCTTCCTGGTTGCCAGGAAGGAAGGAAGTATTCCATCCTATTCCTTTACATAATCCAACATATAAATAGACGGAGACAGAAGCCTCTTCTTCTCTCTTCCCTTCCAGCGAGATTTGGAGACAGCAGATTCCCACAGCCGGTTTCGCTTCTGTGGGGGGAGCTGAGGCCTGACTGGGCCTACAGGGCCTGTTGTTTCTGCTGATCCAGAGTCTGGTAGTGTGGCAGCGGTGTCTGGGCAATTGTGCTACCCCAAGGAAAGTAGTAAGATATTCTTTGCTAATTCTTTAGTTTGCTAGATCCTGAGGTTTTTTATTTGATTGTGTATATCTGTTTTGGTTTGGGGTTTTTTTGGTCCTTTTTTTCCGCTTCCCTTTCCCTTTACCCTTTGGGATTGTATACAGTGTTTCAACTGTATACAATCAAACTGTCTTCAACTGTAATATACGTAAATACATATATTTTAATATAGTTTGGCTAGTCTGGATCTTTTCATAGTTTTTTTCTCTTTTGCTCTTTGCTGGAGGTTTTTATGCTGGGTCTTGGGGATTTGGCGGGGAGCCAAATCAAACTTAGACACTCATGAGGGGTAGAACACAGTGTTTTAGTCTGATGTCAAATCTTAGGATTTGAAGAAACAGGTTTATTGTATAAGTAGTTCATTTATCTTTTCAAAATAATTTTAAAATATTTGCTTTATTACTTTCATTTATTTTATAAGGATAAGTAATATCTTGCCAGATTTCTCTCATAAAAGCAGATTTCTAAGCCAACTGGGTTGACAAAGAAGAGTTAAGGTTAATAAGTACAACATTTAGTAAATTGAAATCTTTCTGGAGAAAAAATGGTAACATTTTTTGTCATGAATAATTAGAGAACCTTGACACTATTTCTCGATGTAATAATATTGATCTGCTTGGTCTTGCAGGATAAAGGAGAGTTGAAGATTATATTGAAAAGCTATTAAAACAATTTGCACTGAATCAAAAACAATTAAGAACTTCTGTTGAGGTTTGAAAGCTCCCAAAAATCCAATTTCCAAGTCCCCACAATTTGCCTCAGTGTAAGAGAAGTTTTCAGACAGACACAACTCAGTATGGGGGAAGGGAATTATATTAAAATTACTAACATGATAAATATTATAATATATATATACATATATATATATATAATCTTAAGTATGAAAACTATAACTAAAGAAACTTAGACTAAAGAATAAATAAATACACAACCTTAACACAATTTCTACCACCCCTGGACCCTGCCACATCAGTTCAGGAGAAGTTTTCAGGACTATAGTTAAAATCTCTCTCTCTCTCAATCGGGGTTTTGGGAATTGGGCTGCGCCCCCACCAACCGCTCGGTCTCCGTCGAGCAGCTCCTCCTGGACTGCAAGGGAACACTTGCTGCACCAGGTCTTCAACATGACCTGCAGGGAGTCAAAGCTTTTAAGTCTTCTTTCCCTACTTTGTGAAGGTTCCTCCCAGGTGATAAGGTTCAAGGACTCTTCCACTCTGGATTCATTCTTCCTCCCCAGGTCACAAGATTTTTCTGGGTTTTGGTCAGCCTTCTATATACCCCAAAATTTCATTAGAGTTTCTCCCCAGAAAAACCTGCTCGGTTGGCTCTATGCCATATTCTAGGCCCGCTCTGCTCTGTGCTGTGCGTTGCTGTCGCCGCTTCTTCACACGGGCTTACTCCAGGCCAGGGCCGGACGGCCTCGGGCCATCGTCACCTCACTGGTGCCACAACTGCCACTCTAGCCCATCCCGGGCTACTCCGTGGCTGCTGTAGGGCCCAGCCAGCTCCTCACCACCTCTCCCACTGTGGTGAGGGAAAGCAGTGAGGCCAGCTGGAAAACTCCTGGGGAGTTTCTCTCTCACTCCAGTGCCTTGCCTGGCCGCTGGGGGCCCAGCTCCAGTCCCCACTGGCCACTCAGAGTTGTGCCGCCACCCCTGCTGGCAGTGGGGGGGAGGGGGAACCAGCAAAAACCTCTTGCAGCTCTGGCTGGGCCAGGGCAGAGGGGGCCCAGGGGCTCCCCCAAACTCAGGGGGGACTCCCCTCGGCACTTACATGGCTACCTGATTCTCCAACTACGCCAACAGCTTCCCTTCCCAGTTGTTGTGATATGTTAATTTCACAAGGGTGAAACACAGCTCTCCATTGGTCTTACATGGGAAATTTACTGCGGATTAACCATTTCCAGCCCCGGGGAAGGGGGGGGGCAGGTGGGTGAAACCATCACAATTTCTTAAGGTTTTTGGGGTTGGGGTTTGTTGCTGGTTGGTTGGTTGGTTTTTTTTAAGTTACTGAGCATTTACTAAATATCATGGGGTCTTGCCCACTACCGGAAGGGAGAGGAAAATGTCACCAGAGTATCCCAAGATTTATCAATTAATGGTTCAGTGTTATAATGAATATCATAGTCATATACTCTCTGACTTTTCAACAAACAGTAGCGTTCCCCATTCCAGTTCTCTTCAGTATTTTAGGGCATCTGACCAGCACTGCACAAATTTTCACTCATCCTTCTGAGAGATGAAGTCTTTCAGAGACTGCCTAATGAATCCTAGTGTGAATAGTGTTAAATGAAAATTAATAAAACACAGAAAATGTAAATTATTTTTGCTTGTAGATTACTGCTTGAGGCTTAGCATGAAAGAAAACATTTCATTTAACATACAAAAAAGTATTGACAATAATATTATGACAGATATTTTATTCCCTTTCTTTCAAAATAGATTTTGAAATTCAAAGAGCACTTACAAATGTTATTAAGTCAAGAATAAGTTTTCATTCATTAGTGTTGTTCATTCTGATGCTTGAGACATGAAAGCATTGTCTGCCATTGCAGACTACTTAGCCACAGGAATATTTTAAAGGACTCAATAAAGCCCACAGACTAGAAGATAATTATTGACTTTAAATAGGTACATTACTAAGTTCACTGAATTTTGAAAGAAAATGTCAAGAACAAAGCTCATCGGGAATTTTGTTCTTGCTTATCAGTGCAGCAGGGGACTCAAAATTTAGTTTTCCTTACTGTATCAAAATTACAGCTAGTCCTCCTAGAGAAGAGACAGGAACAACTATTTTAAATTGGTGATTGGGTGATGTTAACTTAATTTAAAGATATTTATGGTTTCATTAAACATTTATTTAGGAATAAAATGAGACATAAGTGATTCTACACTATTACCTCTTGTTTACGCTAGTTTTATATTATCTTATCGGAGAGTGGGTGTAGATAATGCAATTGAACACATGTAATAGCTCACCAGAAGGGAAGGTTACGTTTTCTTCTCCTGTCTCCTGTACTCTCTTCTACTTTCCTTCTTATTTGTGTTGTCTTTTATTTTTCATGATGAGCTCTTGCAGTTTATTAATCTGGCAGAAAATTAACCGAAATTTTTTTTAAAATATTTTTGCGTGTTTAATGAGTTGAGGCGTCTCTTGGTACAAAGTGAACAGACAGGAGCAGAAGAAGGAAAAGGTAGAGGGAGTGCCCCCTTTGTTGGCTGCATGTTGTAAACTCATCACAGCTACGGAGTCTAAGCACATCCTGAGTGACCTTTATTCGGCCTCTGTTCTACGAAGGCAACCTAAGCATTGACTTCACATTAAATACATGAATGGCTCAACTGAAGTGCAAGGACTTTACAGTGGGATTAAGTTATTCTCATCCTGAAGTGTTTATGCTTTGTTCACAGAGAGAAAATGTTTGTATATTTATTTTTGAAGTAATTATTAATAGAAAGTAAAGTCAACAAAACTTTCAAAAATAAGCTAATTCTGTGGGATTTTTATCTTTATAAAGACGAAAGAGTTTTGTTTCTTTCACCGTGCACTTGCCAGTGTTCATGTGTGCAGGAGTGCGAGGAGTTTACAGTAATAAATGTGGCAGTTTATTTAGGTCCTTTTTTTGCATCAACAGTGGGATAAAATGCCTAAGAGTAAAAAAGAAAACTGTGAATTAGGCCTTTGTCAAGTGGAGTTAGCTACAGAATTCATAAGGAAAGCAGGATTTGACAGAAATGTGAAATGATGAAAATTTTCTGTTTATAGTCTCAAAGCTTATTGACAGCACTTGCAAGCACAGATCCAGAATGCAAATTTCTAATTATTGTTATTGAATAATCATTTCTACTGATGATCCTGGGTGAGTGTACTAGATTTCTCTGTGAACAATTATTGATCAGGGAAACACAGTGTCTGCAAATTTGTCCTTTTTTCCCATCCATATGTTTCATCCTGGTGCGATGAGTATATCTCTTTTCATCCTTCATTAGAGATCCTTTCAAAAGGGCTGTTTGCTTACTTCCTTGTTTAGAAGCAAAACTTTCAAGATGGGAAGGAAATCCTGGTATAATTATCTTAATAATAAACTACTTATCTTCGAGCATAAAAATCTCTTATACTCTAGTTTGAGGGTGTAATAGAAGAGTTCCTTCTCTAACTGGCAAAAGGCAAAATTGCCAAGACTGGAATTTGTAGGTAAAACAGTTCTTTACCTCTCTTGTAAACAGGAACTCCCAAGGCAGGTGTTGTGCAACATGTATCAGACTTACTATGCATAGTGATCATGTGTATGATCATCATGGAAAGAATGAGTGGATAATATATTTAATTCATTATTAGACCTCTGAAGAATGAACATAGCAGATGGATTTACTGCTATTAAAATACATTCTCTGTTGTCAATTTTCTCTTAGCCTATTGTTCTGTTTAGGTCCTGATATTCAGTGCTCTACTATAATGGCTTTTAAAGATTTATCAGTGTGAGTCAAGCATCCACATTTCATAATGCTCTGGCTTTATACTTATCATTAACACGTGGAATCCTTTGCAAAGACACAAGCACTACAATCTAAAAATACATTAACAATGTTTTATACAGTTAAGAACTTTGGGGCAGTAGTAAGCACACTTCAATGTAATTATCATACCCTGTTGGTTTAGCAAGGCTCCTATCTCATGCATTTTACAGTTTGGTCTTATAGACTGGAAAAGTAGGAATTCTAGCTTAATGTTTATTAGAAGAAGGTAGATATTGCTTCCAATGTAACTAAAAATTATACAGTTCTCTAGAATTTCAGTTCATCTTTTCTTAAAGACAAACCCCTTTTACCTATCCCAATGCATATATATGTGTTTCTGTGTGCATGTTCCTGTATATGTATGATTTTGTATATGTGTGTGTATCAATATGTGTCTTTCAGTTATGAAGAAATGTTAGAATTATGTCATTTTTTCCAGAACAATGATTTCATCTTAGAAAGAGCAAAATTAAAAGCAATTCTAGTGTAAGAAATTTCCTGATTCTGCTGCTATCTTAAGAGCTCGAGGATTGCACTAGAGCAGTCTGAATTAAAAGGTTACCTTCAGGTTCATGATCCATCTGAACTAGCTGACGGGCTTCTAGTTGCATTTGGAACTGTAACATCAGGCTTGGCAATGTCAAATTTTCCTTAAACAAAGGACTTTCCTGGTTCCACTTTGACATATGCATTCTCTGTTTAACAGGGCAAAGAAGTGTCCTGTGAATCACAGGATTGATGCTGTTAAAGTAATAATACCACCCTACGGTGGCACTATATTTCTTATAAAAGTCTGTATAAATAATTGCTGTTTATGGAATAGTATCCTAGTATAGTATAGTCACTGGAAAAATTCTTGCTAATTTGAGTAGGGCTGTGGTAATCTTTATGTTAAATATTCCCCTATGGGCTGACCAAAGCCATATTTTTTGTTTTGAAGTACTAGTAGTTTTGTCTTTAACTATAAATAACTAAGACATCATCTAGTATTTTTATTCTTCCATATAAAGCACTTGAAAATTTAGTACAGGTTCAACAAGAATAAATATTGATTTCTATCTATGAAAACACTCTTGAGTGTGATAAATCATCACAGTACTATATTCATTTTTAAGAAAATATTATGCAGGATGGAGAAATACTAGCTCACCTACTGAAGTTTTCCTACAGCTGGTAAATTAGAATTGCAGCATTTATCCTCTAGTTAGTTAGTTAGTTGCAGCTAGCGGGTTTTTTCTCTATGATATCCTCATAAATTAGTTGAGTGATTTTATGCCTTTAAGCATCCTTCAGGGACCTTGCCCTGTAATTCTAATTAAAAGTAAGCCAAAGTGACCAGGGTGAAGATCATAATGGATGTATCTTTAAACTATTGTAAACCATTATTTGAGTTGCATGTTACAGAAATTACTATATCAGGAGACACAAACCAGAGGAGGACAACCCTTACATAGCAGTGACATGACTTGAGCTGTCTTTAGTGCCCAGTAACTCCACAAAAAAACCCATGCCCCACCACTCCTATCTTTCATGACCACTGTAACAGCGAGGAGGCTGGGGATACACAAGGAGTTGGGAGGGGACATAGCCAGGACAGCTGACCCCAAGTGACCAAAAGGATATCCCATATCTTATGGTGTCATGCTCAGCAATAAAAGCATGGAGAAAGAAGAAGGCAGGAAAATTTAGAGCAATGGCACTGGTCTTCTCAAGTCACCATTATGTGTGATGGAGCCCTGCTTTCCTGGAGATGGCTGAACACCCGTCTGCCCATGGGAAGTAGTGAATGAATTCTTTGTTTTGTGTTGCTTGTACATGAGGCTTTTACTTTACTTATTAAAAGGTCTGTATCTCAACCCAAGAGTTTTCTCACTTCTAATCTTCCAGTTCTCTTCCCCATCCCACTGTGAGTGAAGTGAGCAAGTGACCATGTGGTATTTAGTTGCTGGATGGGATTAAACCATTGCACCATTTGAACTCAATCATGTGCTTTCAGCTTCACTGCTATTTATCATATACTTGTACCCCATTTTTCATTTCCAGGTGTTATGCAGATTGTCAGGTATTTGGCTGAGAGGCCCTGGCTCCAAGTCTGGTCTGGCTCCTTGTCTTCAAAGTTGTCTGTCTGTGTCACAGAAAGTTGCTCACACGAGTCTGGGGCCAGATGTGGACCTATATCTGCATTTTGATAAAATTCTCAGGAGGGTACTGATTTCTGTGCACAGGAAACATACTCAGACTAATGAAGAATGACAATGAAGGGGTTATTTTGAAAAAGGAACTAGAAAACATCAAGATAATGAGTCATGTCTACAGTACAGTTCCCTACATGTTTCTTTTTGAACTCTACAGAATGCCTACCTAGACTTTAAAAAATAATGAATTAGAAGTCCATTTCAGACTTGTAAATCTGATACGATGCATGGATTATTTTATTCCTAAAATATGATGTAAATCTGATATGATGCATGGATTATTTTATTCCTAAGAAAAGAGCATCACAATCATGTTCCTACATTTTTTAAAAATAAATTATTTATTTTACATTAATTAAAACATGTGCCAGTATCTTCATCTCTGAGTACATTTATAATTTTAAAACAATTCCTAATTAGAGATGGAGCAAGTGCCAAAGACATTCTGAGTTAAATTGCTCTAGAGTAACAGTTACCAACCCCTTACTTGGAGTTTAGCTGTCTGAAGAACTAAAAAGGCAGTTGCAAGCAAGAAACACTGATGGTTGAGTCTCTGGGATGAGAAAGTTGAAAATACTCATGACATAAAAAAAGTTTGATAGCTAGTATTGTGAAGGATATAGGAGTGATTGGAATATGACTTTTGTCTGAGTCCTTCATCCAAGTAAAGCTGGAAAAATATTTTTTTTATTTTAAATCTCCACAAATATTAACGAACTTTAAAATAGCACAGAAAATGTGTTAAACATATGTCTGGATTACTTGATTTAATGAAATCAAGCTTTCTTAAAGAACTTAAAATCTCTATGCCAGGATAATTACTGAAGAGGAATAAGAACAATAACAACTGAAGTCTACACTTGTTAATCTAATAAATACCAGCAGTCACTAAGGAATAATAAAGATAGCCCTATGCAGCAAAATTCCCTCAAATTAAAACTGAGTTCAAAAATCAGACTCAGAACCTGACTCACATGAAGAAAACTGTACTGTGTCAAAACCAGTCCACCAACCAACCACCATCAACAAATAAGCAAAAAATAACCAACCAACCAATGAAAAAAAAGGGAAATTATTTCGATGTCTAATAATAACAGCAGCCCCCAGTCATGTTCTCTGCCCCAGCAGAGGTCCAAACTTGAAATAAAGGATTAATAATTAATGGTGACTTCTGATCTAAAACTGGTTGCTCATTGACAGGTTTGAAGAATGATGAAATAATTCCGCAGATGTTAAAATGTCACTTAGATTAATCAGAATCTTCAAACACAGAGCCCCCTAAAAAATGCTCTTGGTAGACCTGGAAAATTTACAACAACAGTTTGGATTACCTCTTTGTTACAGTAGTAATTTTAAACCATCTTTGCAGAAGTATATGGGGAAAATCATATCAGAAAAAATGGTAATTGAAAATAGACAAAGCTACTTGCTTTTTTGTTCTTTTCCTAACTTGCTTCAGATATTCCTAAGTATTCTGGAGAGCTGATCAACTAGAAAAACTGTAGAATTTTACACTGTGTTGAAATGTTTTTCAACATTTTCCAAGGGTTTTTTAAAGCATTCCCATTAAGAGTACTATATTATTGTGCAGGCTTATTTGAGATAAGTTATGAACAATTATAGAAACTTGCTAAATTACTAGGTTTCTTGAGAAAAACACTGAAAGTGAAGCTGTCATTGTAAGTTGTTCTCTTGTAATGAATTTATTTTTACAGCAGACATGGATATTTTTTGTAGCTTGTAAGCTTTAATAATTGAAAATATTTACTACTTTAAATTATTTACTTCACAAATTTTAGACAGAAATTGCTTTTAATTTTATTATATGCAAAAAAAACTTCCTTTCTTGTTAAGGATCTGTGTTGGAGTTATTCATAAGTATATATGCATACATACATGGATTAAAAGAGAGACTGTAATAAGATTGCTCATAATACATATAATATAAAAAGAAAAATATAAACTATGGATTTGGAGATTACCAAAAATCTGAACATATTGTCAAATTATCTTGTTGCATAAAGAAATGATATAGACATATATTATTAAAATTCTGAGAATTGATTCATTCTCATGTCTGCAATGAAAAGCCAGTATGAAGGAACGCAAATACTTATTTTATGATCCAACATTACTGCTGCAAAGAACCGAATTAATAACGTTTTTATTTAGAATATATATCCCTTTACACTTTGACATTGACAGGGATTGTCAACGTTCTTGATTTGGGTTAGATATTTACATTCAGTTCATTTATTACCAATTTTTTTTTTCTAAATTAGTAAGTCAATCTATCTAGAGTCTTAACAACATGGGTTTTAATAGCTAATATTTTATGTGAATACTGATGGGAAACCTTCTCATTTTATTAATGGAATGAGTGACACTCAATTACTGGTGACTAAGCAATAACATTTATAGCATTTAATTTTTAATTTTTTTTAAGATTCTATCTGTGAAGCAGTATTCAACTAACTACAGACCATCAGTTTGAGTTTAACAAGTTTCATCAGATAAACAACAAAAGGACTCACGGCAACTTCTGTGATTCAGTTTCATTTTATAAGCCAATTGAACCAGTTTCCCTGGAGTTCACTGTATAGTCAGTGGGTAGATGAGGAAAGAGGCCTTGGAAGTCTCCAGTTAAAAATCCTATTTCCATACATTTGAAATGTACTCTTGCTTCCTATGTAATTGGTATTTCTACTCAGAGGAGGAGAAAAGGGTCAGTGTATTTTTTCAGACCTGCTTCATATTTCTAAACTAGTATCAAATTTCACAACTTTAAATTCTGCACCAAGGCCACTTAAAAGTAATATTTCCCACTTGTATAAGAAACACATGAATGAAGCTTTAGCAAAATAATTACTTCATGCACTTGAAAAAATCCGGATAGCAATTGACTAGTAATTGTTGATTCGTGATAAAGACAATAAGCAGAAATCTCCTTTAAGACAGATAAAAAGTTATTTCTGTCAAGACAAGAATTCTATTCACCCTAAAAGTTACCATCAAGGTTTCTCTGTCATTTTCTGTACAGCAAAAACTGTGAATTTCTATCTTTGTAGTTGCCTGAACTATTGCTACAGCAGCAGAAACTGTGTCTTTCTACCTTTTTCTGCTGCTGCTCATAAAGTGTAAAAAACATGCTGTGAAGAAGAATGTAAGTCATTGCTACTGGACTTCTGGATTTATTGGACTTCTATCAGAAGGTATAGAACTTAGATAAGGTGTTTGCATGCCTAACAGTAAAAAAGTGAATGTTACATTTCTAATGTAATTACAGAACCAGAGAACAGTTGAATTTGAAAGGCATCTCTGGAGATCATCTAGTCCAGTGCCTAAGCGCAGAGCACAGACAGGTGGAGAAGGTTCCTCAGGATTATATCCATTCAAGTTTTGAAAATCCCCAAGGGCATATACAAGTACTTTGGCAATCTGCTCCAGTGTTTGACCGCTGTCACAGCACAAAAACGTTTTCTTGTGTTCACCTGGAATTTGAAGATACTTTTCTTCTCCAGACTGAACAGTCCCAGCTCTCTCAGCTCCCTCCTCCCCTCTGCCATCCCCAGTCCCCAGTGATGGCTGGAGAGGAGAACTGGATGCCTAACAGGCAAAGATCATGGGTTGAGATAAGAACAATTTACTGGAAACAGAAATGAGATAAGAAAATAAACAGTAACAACAACAATATTAATAACAAAAGGGTACAAAAGAGAGGGTGATCTACATGCAAAATTCTCACCGAGCTCAACGCAACACAATGTGACTGTAGCCAGTGGCACCCCACCCTGACCTCTCCATCACACTTGCTCCCAACAGGAAGCCATGCCTTTCTTCTTGGAAGTGCCCTCTCCCTGTAGCCCCCCATCCCCTGGCAATGACATGAGGTAATAATAATAATAATAATAAAAAACCCCTCAGTTCTTGCCATGGCCCTTCAGCCACGCCCCCTCTCATCTACTGCAAAAAATTAACCCTGTCCTTGACCAAAACCAGGACAACCTGTGAGCACAGAACTGACTTATACAGGAAGTTATTAGACTTGGACACAGTGTAGGCATAATGAAAAGGAGAACGTGAATAGAAGGACCTTGGCAGAATTATATCTGTAATTATAGTTCCAATCGAATCCTGCAAGGGAAAAGACAGAATAATAAAAGGGGAAACAGTAGAACTACTGAGGTTCTGGATCAGCAGGCCTGAGGAGGAGTAGAAGGTTATAAAAGACAGACATATAGTATGGTGAGTAGAAACTTCAAGATAAGAAGGGGAAAAAAAGAAACTTTAAGAATGTGTCAAATCAAGTGAGGTGTGAGCAAAAATCCAAAGTCTTAGTACTGTAGTCACTGAGATGTTGTAGGTACTCCAGAAATAAGTAATATATGAACTCTGAGCATAATAGAATACAGGTGTTTTCAAGAGAGGCAGTGGACAAGCAAGTAATTCACAACCTCTCTGTTAGATTAATTTCTTCATTCCATGTTTTGATTTTGCCGTTAAAATTCCTTGAGTTTAATATTGTGAACATGATAGTACAAATTTATTCATGAATTATTTGTTTTAGAACATCTTCATACCATGCAAAGATTTACCATTTTGCCTTAGGATACTGAGACTCACCTATCAAAGAAGGAACCAGATGTTCTATGCAGATAAATTACGTCTTCCAACAATGAAAACTTATAGGTTTTCCAGGTAATATAGTATTCTAAGTGGAACATAGCTCACTGTAGATATCTGGAAGTTGAATGTCTTCAACTAGTAAGCCAAGTTTATGGCTATGGTAGAAGAAATAATACTGCCAAGCTCTTCTAACTGATTTGTCTTGGGTGCCTGTTTCAGGGTGAGATAAACTGTGCTCATGTTATGCCTAACTTTCTGTTAACTATGACAAAAGATGACCAGGCTAGAAAAGTTAGATGTGTAACTTTTAGACATCTCGGTATAGATGTGTTAAATTTATTTAACTACAGAGGGCAGGTAAGAGGAGAAGGAGCCCTGCATAAACTGTCTATACTGAAGCAGAGCTTTATTAAACCAGAAAATGTGAGATTTTTTCAAAATTTTATAGTCATAATTAGAATATATGCTGTGTTAAAATTACTTTTCTTTATTTCATTCCCTTAAGAAGACTTGAAAGAACTTGAAAATCAGGGAAAGAAAGACTTCATACCAATTATCAGTTTTATGGCAGGCTTCGAAAGGAGAGTCATATCTCCAGTAGAAATAAGGGGCCTAAATTGCTGAAAATCATATTTCTTTAAGTTACAATCTGGTGGCACTGTGTATTTCTCTTGTTTTCACTGCCTCTGAATGTGTCAGAAATACAGAAGAAAGATCTGTGAAACTAGAATTGTGTCTTTTAGTGTGAGTAATCTTCAAAATGCTATCATTGTCTATGCAACATATAAATACATTAAGGTGCAGCGATAAAGACTAAAAAAAAAAACCCTTTTCTTTTCCTGTTCTATTCTGCCATTACTTTCATACCAATTAACATACAGTCTTCCACAAATGTGTGAGTTAGCAGAGTCTCTCTCTCTCTTTATTAAAGCAAGCATCTGTCCAATCATTGTCTTTTTTGACTTGGTTACTTTGTCTTTTTAAAGAAAACAAAATAAATGTTGTGATTTATCTAGCGTAATTGTGAAGGATGTTAGAGGAAACCCATACTTTTCATAGAAGGAAGTCAAATGCCTACAAAGCCATCTAAAACTTTGTGGAGCATAATTCCTTTAGTTCTTTGGAGTTTCAGATTTTCTTTCAGCAGTGAATTAAGGGTATAATAAATATGTTTGGCAGTTTAGTGAAGAGTTGACCTGAGTTCATTTGTCATTTTGCTTATATATAAATGGTTATACAAGGTATAAGTAGGAGAATCATGGTCAAGGATGCTTAAAAACTTGTTACTGTAGAATATTGTTGTGAATTTCCTACATGTTTCACCCACTTATACCCTGAAAACTACTATTTCTTTAAACCTCACCCTTGACAAGGAAAAAAAACCTTAAACAACCAAAGAAAGAAGAAAAAAAATCCAAATGAAGTATATCATCACCAAATGGCAAAAACCCAGCATCAGTTGATTAATGAAGCATTAGAACAATGACTCTTGTATAAAAGTTAGTAATATCACAAAGAAAGATATATTGTCCTTGGAATATTTGAGAAATTATAAATTTGTGTGACCAGAGTAAGAAAATGAGATTTCAATGCCTTGAAATTAAAAACAGAGAAAATCAGACAAATTACTATGAAAAATACCCTGATAAAATCTAAAATCAAATCAAGCTATCATGCAAGCCATCATGCAGAATCAACTGCTGGAGTCAGACTGTTTTCTTGGTGTTAATTATGCTACAACCATTTTAGTTCACCAGACTTCCAATACACACCCTTCTTTCTGAAGTCTGATTTGACAGATAAGCTGATAGTTGGCCTGTAAATTTGTGCTAGCAGTCAATCACTTTATACTATAAAAGTCCAGTCCCCTCTCACGCAGTCAGGTTCATCTAACATAACCCTTCTTGGCGTGTATGTGTGGAGATTCCTCTCTTTGCTGGGGGCACCCTCCAAGGATACTCCTCAAGGCTGAGGGAAAGAGATGTCCTCATGAGCACTGGTATGGGTGAGTTACATCAGATCTCTACTTCATAATTATTCCTTTTTGCTAGCTTTAATATAACCGCTTCAATAATACTTTGTTACAGTGCACTATACACCTTTATACTATATTATATTCTACTAGTAGATATTTAGTGTTTATATTGTGTAGTAAATAGTTCTAAGATCTTTTGTCTGATCATTTGTATAAAATAAATTATTAATTTTATATAAATATTCTTATTTTGCTAATCACTAAAACCTATGGGACAAAAGTGATTCAATCACACCTCTATAACTCCTTTAAATTTAAACTGTTAACACAGTCCGAGGCTAAGATTGAATTCAGCAGCACCTAAACCCTTCTCTGAGAAGGAGTTTAGAAACGAAGGGGGTCCTTTCTGTACTTTGAGAATCACCAGCAAGGCTTTGCTTTTTAATAACTTTGTCTAAGCATTCCACTCCCACCCACAACAAATACGTAAGGCAAGAGAAAAGTAGATAAAAAACTATGAAAAAAGTTACATAAGAATGAAATCCTAAAAAGGATTGTGATTGATAATGAAGAAACTGGACAATCAACAGCAAGAAGAAGTATCTATAAGTGGGAACAAAAAATTAGTAGCTATAACCAGAAACTAAATCAGTTTCATATAATTGTGGGAAAAGGTATAGATCCACCTGTATTACAGAGAGCATACTGCATATGCAAAAGTACAACCTTGCCAGATCTCCTCATTTAATCCTAGGATAAGATAACTACGAAGACCTGGACAACAGATTCTTCTGTAAATAACAGTCCAAGAAACTAAAAAAAAAAGGAGAAGAAAATTTATCACAGAGGAAGAAGTTGATAAATAATGTGGAATCTTAAACACTGTAATGTATACAACACGACCTTGCGACCAGAAAGACTTCTGGTAAATATATTCAATATTGACCCCAAGAGAAAGAACTCCCAGCACCAATCCATGCTACCAGAATGATATGTCCACATAAGTTCCCTAGTATTTTTACAAAACAAAGTATTTAAAGGCTCCCATTGAAATAGTCTCAGGTCACATTTTTGCAGAAGAACTAGCTGATTTCAAGCATAGATGCAGCATAGTCAAAGGCTAAGGAAGAATATATAGAAGGAAAAAAAAAGAAAAAGAAAAAAAAAGGTATAGTAACTACATAGACATCCATAAAGTATTTTATGATCTTTTTCAGTGAGCAATCTAATTGGTGATGAAGAAGCAAGTGTCAGCAAGAGAATAATTGTGTTCTTGAATGTATATGGGGGAGATGAGGGCACGCAGGAATATTGAGTAAGTGATTTTGCATAGCTCTGAAAGTAAGAGAAGCATGTATTTTGTTACCATCTACTTTCTTATAAATTTCACAGGAGTAATATTTGTTGGAACAATAAACTCCACTCCGAGGAAAAATGAAACTTTTAAGGAGAAAAAGACTGTATCTAACAAGAAAACAAGACTATTATGCAACTGCCCACAAAATAAAAAAATAAAGTAATAACAGGAAAAAGCCTTTGAAATGCTTGATTTAAAATTTTAAAGAAACTGTAGAGAGCCCAGGATGTATGACACAAAAAAAGAAGCAGAACAGAATTTTTAAACCAAATGTAAACAATTAGAATGTAATCATCCTAAACTCTCTGTGCAGTTGAAGGAAGGAAAGATGTATTTTTCAGGATTAATTTATGTAACATTACTATAGACATCCAATTATATCGACATACTACTCCTTATAAGTGCCATTCTTCCCTCCTTAAACTTGAATAAAGTCAAGGATGCATACCTCAGATTTAGAAACCTGTTCTGTAGGCGCCCAAAAGTAGCTTAATGACACTAAATGAGCATAAAGTCAAAATGAAGTGGCTTAGCCATTACACAGACCAGGCCTAGTTGCTAACGTTAAAATTACAGGGGATTACAGCCAATCATTTAAAATTAAGTCCATATGACTTAATCCATTCCCAAATTTGGAAAGAAAAACACCTGTTCATCTGGATAATGAAGCCTTTGCAGAACTATTTACTAGTACTTCAGAAAGAGATTAAACTGTTATTAAAATTGCAACATGAAAGCAGGTAAAAATTTTTTTCAAAGTCAGCATTAGTACATGCATTCTAACTGTGTATAAACAAGGAGAGTGCAATGGTCCATCACATAGAAAAACCTGCCAAAATTAATTATGCTGCATGAGCAGAGAAGGTTCTGTTCAATCAGAGACAATCTGTTCAATTTCGTCAGCAATTTTCAGACTGGGAATATTTTATTCCAAATAAATCATAAATAGCCAAAGAAACATACATACATTTATTTATACATCTAAAACTATAAAAGTGGTAGTCGATTATGCAGCAAATAAAATTGACAAGACAACTTCTTTATATAACAGTCTCAGTTCAGAGTAGAAAGAAAAAAAATCATCTAATGTAAATTGGCATTTCTGTACTGAAGTAAATTAAACACTTCTAATTTACATCACCATAGGAACTGCCATGAAATATTGAAACATTCTTTACCTTTCTGGAAGTTATCTTATGTTGATATAATAATTTCAGGTCCTTTTTAAATTCTGAAAATCCTGTTCAGATAATCCTTCCTGAAAATTTTTCATTTGGTTTCAGATTAGTTTCTCATATCACAGTGTTGTTGTTTAATCCTGGCAGGCAGCTTAGACCCTCGCAGGAGGAAAGGGAAGAGAATCATAGATTGAGATAAAGATAATTTAATAGGTGGAGCAAAAGCTGCATGTACATGCAAAGAAAATAAGGAGCTCATTCAACACTTCCAATTGTTAGGTAGATATTCAAGCGTTCTCAGGAAAGTAGGGGTCTGTCATGGATAACAGTTACTGAGAAGTCAAGTGACATCACTCTAAATTTTTCTGCTTTCCTCCTCCTTTTTCTAAGATTTTATTGATGATCATGGTGTCATATGGTATGGAATACTCCTTTAATCAGTTGGGATCAGCTGTCCCAGCTATGTCCTCTCCCAACTTCTTGTGCAACCCGGGCCTCTGCACTGGTGGATCAGCATGAGCAATAGAAAAGGTCTTGACACTGTTCAGCAGTTAGTAAAACATCAGTGTGTTACCAACATGTTTTTGGTGAAAAATCAAAAATATTGCCCCATAGAAGCTACTATGAAGAATATTAACTACGTTAGCCAAAACCAGTACACACAAGTGAATCATTCTTGCCTGATTCTTCCCTGTAACAACACTGCCAAGTGATCTCTTCTGCTTTCTGTGGTTTACACTTCAGAATGTAATTAATTCCTTGGACCAGTTTATAGCTTTTTCACATGAATATGAAATAAATAAGAATAGAAAAATCAGTGATCCTTTTGTTCTTTTTATTTCTTTCAGGACTTTTATAATGTATAACTACATACAGCCTGGTAGATAAAATGAATTCAAGGCAAAGCTTTGATGATGTTTGTGTAATTAACCATGCTGTTTATTTGTTCCCACTCTTCCTCACAAGGTCACATGGCTTTAGCCCAAACCAACTAGTTTGCATAAATATCTAACCAGTGATACTAATAGTGTTTCTAGAAACTGTTCCAAATAGCCAATTTAGGCATGTGAAGCTAGCTCATGCTAGCTTTTCTTAGGGCCAGAGATTAATCCCTTGTCTGTAGATTTTTAAAGAAATAAATGTAACCCTACTTCTGCGATTTCTACCAAAGAAATAAGTAGTATACTTTCTTTTATCTTTTTTAGCAAAGTGTCTTTGCCTTTCTTTTATTTGAATCAATGAATGAAACTCTGAGATATACCTGAGAGATAGGGAAGTAACAATAGTTTTATCCCAAAATACAAACTGATCAGGGTCTACTGCCATTAAGATCTTTTCTTAAGCAAGCTCTTTGTCTTAGAATATAGATCTGCCTGGGAGAATCATATTCTCTATTTCTTTCATTAATTACAAGAGTAAAATAAAGGCTAAGTTAACTAAATTAGCTGAATTAGCTAAACATTTTTAGAGTAATATAATACAGTATGACTATGAATTAAATCTCAGCCTGTGCTCAATTCCACTGGGTCATTAAAAGGAAGATTTTTCTCATCGAATTTTCTACCTAAAATAAAATTATCAATATAGCTTTATTATGACAAGTGTATGTTCTTCTACCTTCAATTAAGATTATACAATGGCATGCAAGGTAGATAATTTGTAGATGCATTCATTGATAAAGAGATAAATTATTGCCACGTATGAACACCAGAGCTTTTACTGAAAAAGCTCTGTTGTTATTGTCATCATAGTGGGCCTTGAAACACAGAGACAAGCTGGTCATTTTTGTCAGAGCTTGGAATTCCATAAACAAAAGCTTTATCAAATCTTTATCAACATTTTTATCTCAACTCAGAAACCAGTCAATAAAGCATCTAGTCCAAACAGTGTTTTTCTAAGCAGTTGGTCCTTAGTTTCAAGATACAAGGATGTTAGGGGTAACACATCAACTAAAGTATTTGAAATACATTAACTAAATTATTTTTAAAGCATGTACCCTAATAATTTGAAGTGTGTGCATATACTATTTTATATATTTTTAATCTTAAATATATTTTTTGTACATGAGGGCTGCAGAAATGTACACTTGATATATAAATATATGCCATGGTAAAAGAAAAAAAGCACTTCCTTAAAAGAAGATTAAGGAGCAATGTCCCCCATGTTCAGAAAAATTAGATGGTCACCCATACCATCAGAAAAGAACAATCATGTCACTTCAGACCAGAATTAAACTCCAGCTTTATGTGTTTCTCTTTTGAAACACACACCTCAAGGACTACTTGCTAGTTGAAGTGAGACATTTCTAAAGGAACAAACAGGAGAAATTTGAGATTCCATGCCTTCCAGATGCCAGTCCAGAATTACATTGGTTGCCCACGTATCATGTACGTATATACAAACATATTTCTAACTGCATGTGGATACCTCAGTTGCTAGACATCTACAAGGTATTACATGTATTTCAGATATCAATATTCACTGCAGGAATATATGAGTGAGCAAAGTTTCTAAATTCTCGGAGGAGATTTAAGCCCAGATTTAGTTGCCCAAAGAAATGCTTGAATTGTCATTTGACATGCCCTGAGATATTCTACCCAGCCTATAGTTTTCACTGTGGAAGGATAAACTATCTTCTAGAAGTCTCATCTCGTATCATCCTTCTGAATATGCCTTGGATTCCTGAAAGTAGTTTAAATTACTCTACATGACAATGTCTAAACAATAAACCCAGTGAATAAATTTGTTTGCAGTCTAGAAAACTGCTCATCTCCCTAAATATAGCATAAAATTAAAACCCCTCTGGATTCCAGGGATGTCCTGACTATACCTTCATTGCCTGTAATGGTGGTTTAGCCATCTACCCCAAATGTAGAGAGCTCTCACAGTCATGTAAAATTAGGTCTCTGAACATGGGAGAAAATTTCATCCTAAATGGATTTCCCTTATTGCAGGAATTATAGATATTTGTCAACAAATTAAACAAGTGGTATATTTATGACTTCAAACCAACCCTCTTTTTATTTCTATAAGAATTAACAACCCTAACTATAGCTATTTGTATTGTAATGTAGAGTTTTTGTCACATATATATGAATTATTTTGGACTATTGTGGTACCTTAATTTAAGTAAATGTTCAAGTAATATAGAATTTGCTTAAAATTTAAATTTTCTTCTCTAAACCCATATATTTCTAACTAAACCTAAACATATATTTCATTATATTTAATTAATTTAATTCTGCAATTCTTGATAAATTTACTTTTGAATAGAAGATGGAAAACAGTGTTTCAGCTGCTTGTTAGAAAGTAAAATTATGCTCCATATATTATCCATAAAAATTGCCTTACTTTAACAGCAAAAACAAGAAAATTCTCTGAGGGGTTAAATGCTTAACACTGGCCTTTAATACACAATACTCTTGAGTGAGTAAAAAAACCAGAGGTATTATAGACATTAGAGGAGTAATATATATATATATTCTCCCTCATGTCCTGTAACTTGTACTCTACTAAGTAATATCTACTCAGTCAGACTTGCATTTCTGAAGGAATCATTACAGGTCTTATAGTATAATATTTTAGTCCTTCACAAATCCTGTAGGACAATGTTACATGTGGTTTAGTATTATAGGATTACCTCACAGTCATCTAGAAATCCCTTTAATCCATCAGAAAAATCCTTCGGATTGTTTTGTAAAGGCACAAAGAGACGTAGTTCTAACCAAACCTGCTTCATTCACAGAGCAGTTCTCTCAGGATGTAAGAGTCACATCCACAATTTCGTGCAATGTTGGTGGCATTTTCCATTTCAGTTTAATAAAGTCTTTTGGTTTTATGGTTTGAATTCAAGCACAGAGAATATGTAAAGGTTTACATTGTCTCAATTTATTGAATAATTTAAGGTGGTTTGCTGTGTGTAACATCTAAAAAAGAAAATTCATTTGCCTAGTAGTTGTAGCTACAATAAGATTCAAGTTTAAATGAAAGTGATCCCTCTAACATCTAGAATCATTACCAGATTGAATCCTAACCTAGATTTCTGAGTAAATACCTTTCTCAAATATAATTGATGAATTCAGCTACCATCAGTCTTTAATAGAAAAAAATTATCTACAGAAAGAGTCTGGGAAAACATAGCGACTATGTATGTGTATTATATATATGTGCAGACAGTAAGAGAAAGGTGATTCACTAAGAGGAAAACTCATTCCTATAATTAGTTGAATTTTTAAAGTTACCAGTAGAAAAGTTTGGAAGAGTTTAAGAATATATGCGTATGCATATGTACATATATTTTCATCTTTGGACAGTGTCCAAGTGTGCAGGACTGTGGTTTGCAAAATCTATCTGGAGTTTCAACTGTTGAAGGATTTGAAGAACAAGAAGAATTTCTATAGGTACAATTACAGCAAAAGGAAAACCAAGAAAAAAGTAGGCCTGCTGCTGAACTGGGCGGACAACCTGGACAAAGACACCAGAAAAGACTGTAGTGCTCAACATCTTCAAATCACTCTTTATTAGTAGACTTGCATCCAGCAACCCAATGTTCCTGAGGCCCAAGGACAAGTCTGAAGCAAGGAAGACTTCCTTCTTCTTGAATTAAACTAAGGAAGATTTACTTAAAGGTGGAAAAAGATCAATTTAGGGAACATTTACCCAAATTGTCTGTAGGGAATTTCATGCATTTTCATAATGTACACCAACAAGTGCAGAAGAAGCTGACCAATGTCTTTGTGAGGCTCTTGATTATGTTTGAAAGAGCACAGAGGTCTGGATTGATTCCCAAAAACCAGAAGAAGGCAAATAACACGTCTCTCCTCAGGAAGGACAAAGAGAAACTACAGAACAGACAGCAGCATTTTCAGACACATGAAAGACAAGAAGCTGATTTGGAGTAGTCAGCATGGATTAACAAAAGGAAATCATGTGTGGTCAACCTGATAGCCTTTTATGATGAGATGACTGTCTTGGTGGATGAGGGGAGAGTAGTGGATGTTGTTTATTTGGGGACATATTCAGGGAAATGTTTTAGACTGACTTCCCTATTAGCCTTATTGATGAAGTGGTGAAATAAGGATTAGATAAGTGGACAGTGAGATGGACTAAAAAATACCTGAACTAATGAGCTCAAAGGGCTGTGATCAGCAGCACTAAGTCCAGTTGCAGTTCAGTCACTACTGGTGTACCTCAGGAGCTGATGCTGGAGCTAGCACTTTTCAATATTTTCATTAAACACCTTGGTATACCCTTAACAAATCTGCAGATGTTATAAAACAGTGAGAAGTGGGTTACATATCAGACAGCTGTATTGCCACCAGAGGGACCTCAACAGGCTGAAAAAATGGAATCAAAGGAAAATGCAAAGTCTTGTACTTTGGAAGGAATAACCTCTCACACCATTAGTTGGGGGCTGACTAGAGCGTTTTTTGGAAGAGAAGGCTCAAGGGCATCCTGTCAATGTTTGCAAATTCCTGATGGGTGTAATTAAATTTCAGTCCAGACTCTTTTCAGTGGTAGCCAGATGACAGGACAAGAGGCAATGGGCACAAACTGTAATACACGAAATTCCACTAAACATAAAGATTTTTTTTTTTTTTCTGGTTTGCAGATGGTCAAACACTAGAGTAGGTTACCCAGAAAAGCTGTGAAATATCCATCCTTAGATATATTCAAAACCCAACTGGATGCAGTCCTGTATTATTATCAGAAGAAGGAATTATTATGATTGGAGTGCCAATTTATTTTTTCTATTTTGTTTTCTAGTCTCCAGATTTTCAATAATTTGGTGTAGAATTATTTATTATTCAATAACTGGAAATATTTACCTCTGTTGCAAAAAAACCCAACAAAAACCAACAAGATAATTTAATTTATATATATATGTGAGGCTTTTTTGTAAATGCTAACAGTCAATAGTTATGTATTCATTTTTAGGAATGAGACTGGGTAATTAAGTAACAAATATAAATTGGCATGAGTAAGAAGACATCAAATTTTTAAGGCTTAATATTCGGTCTTAATGTTACTTATTTTAGTAGGAAAACAAAATTTTAGAGTCATAAATAATTAACTAAAAATTAATTATTATATTTATCATTCAGGGTATCTAGTCAAGATTCCTTTTCTAGTAAAAAGGATCCACTTCAGCAGTGGATCCCCAAAAAGTCTTGCTTTCTTAGTAGTATCCATGGGCTTTATTCATAAATGCAGTGACAAACTCCAAAACTTTATACTACGAGAACCACAATTTAACTGTATTATGATATTAGAGATGACAACAGTGCCTCAGAGGCTATAAAATCCGAATTTGTAGGAGCATGTTATTATCTATTATTATAAGTTTAACAAAATAAATGCAAATGCAACACTATATGCCAGGCAAGTCTGAAACAGTTTATAATTTTCATTCCTCTTCTGAGATTGGCTTCTGGCTCAATATTTAAACTTTATTAAATCACTTCAAGTGTCTGAACATTGGTTCTCGAATATTTGAAAAAAAATAAGTGTTTACTTATCTTTTCTGCTGGAACTCTTTAAAATCTTTTACAGGGATAAGAAGTTCAGTATATGTTCTGCATATTATTCATGGACATAGATGGTATTGCATCCAACTACATGGCATCAATATTTGAACATGCTATATAAGGCATTACAGTGCTTTTTTGTGATAATAGAGCACATTACATAGTCTCATATACATATTAGTAATACAAAGCCCAGAATGAGTAAGGTTGGAAGTGACCACAGAGGATCATCTGGTCCAGCCTCCCTGCTCAAGACAAGTCATCTTAGAGCATATTGTACAGGATTGCATCTGGATGGTTCTTGAATATCTCCAGTAAGGGAGACTCCACAACCTCTCTAGGCAACCTGTTCCAGTGCTTGGTCACCCACACAGCAAAGTTCTTCCTTGTATTCAGGTGGAACTTTCTGTGCATCCATTTCTGCCCATTGCCTCTTGTCCTATTGCCTGACACTGCAAGAAGAACCTGGTTCCATCCTCTTGACACCTTCACTTCAGATACTTAGAGACGGTGATGAGATTCCCTCTCAGTCATCTCTTCTCAAACCCGAACAGGCCCAACTCCCTCAGCCTTTCCCATAAAAGAGATGCTTCAGTCCCTCAGTCATCTCCATAGACTTCCACTGGACCCGCTCCAGGACGTCCATGTGTCTCTTGTACTGAGGAGCCCAGAACTGGAAACAGCACTCCAAGTGTGGCTTGCAGGGCTGAATAGAAGGGTAAGATCTTATAATACTGTATTTAAAGAAAACCTGCACACTTTGTCCTGGTTCCAGCTGCGACATATTCAATTTTCTTCTCAGTAGCTGTTGCAGTGATATGTTTTAGATTAATTGTGAGGATAATATTGATAACACACTGATTTTTAGATGTTGCTGAGCAGTGCTTACACTAAGTTAAGGAATTTTCAATTTTCCATGCTCTGTCAGTGAGCAGGTGCACAAGAAACAGGGAGAGAGCATAGCCAGGACAGCTAACCTGAACAGACCAAAGGGAGACCTGCTGGAGAATGGGCTGGGTATCTGTCAGGGGTGAGCAAGTGTATTGTGCATCATTTGTGGGTTTATTAAAATGTTATTATCTTAACACACTGGTTTTATTTTTTCCAAATCTCCTTCCTATCACACTGGAGGCAGAGAGACAGGGAGGAGATTCAATGAGATGCTGCTTGGTACTTCATTGCTAGCTGGAGTTAAATCATGACACATTTTTACCATGTTTAATATTCTAATTGATATTTTACTTAATTCTAGACCTGAGTGATGTTCTACCAATAACGATAAAAGTAGATTTCTTATCACGCAGGAAATCTCTTTGTTCATTTCCATCAACAAAGTCAAAGTAACAATAGTTACTTATGTTTCCTCACAACCCCCAGAACACTTAGCTAATCAAGCTAAATAACAAAAGCTTGTACACTAACAGAAGTACTACCTCTAGGTAATATTCCATATTGCTCATCAGTGCTTTCCACCTGTTTTCCACCCTGCAAAAGCACCCTGATGCTTTTTCATTCTTTCCTAATAATTTACCTTTATATATTCATACTATATCCACTATGACAAGTGACACTGGTGGGTTTAAATCGTCACTGATCCTAGAGTTTGGTAAAGTACTTTGACCAAAACTAACTCGAGTATCTCCAAGGTAGAGGAGGTTACTTATGGTCAGTTAGTCATAATTTTTTAGGTGTGAGCAAGTGGGTAGAGCTTCTCAGGGGGAGAAGGTGGAATTGGAGAAACTATTTCAAGACATCAACACAGAAATGAATACCTCAAGGCTATCCTACGATACTAATTAAAATTAATGAGAGCAAGTACATTGACTGAGCCATATTGGCATGATGTGGCTCACATTCATATGACACATCTATATTGCTTACTGTGACTAGTTCCTTACCTGTGCTGTCATTCACCCTTCACCATTGCCTGAATCAGAGATTGTTGGCATGGTCTGGAATCACAAAAAGGGACGGATGGTTTATCACAGGTTATTTCTAGATGCCATGTCCTGATCCCTATTTATTTTACTTGTATAGTCAAAGATCTAAATATCATCTTCTATTTCACTGTGTTTTTCAAGTATAGCTGCTGAAGGTCCTTATACCACAGAATCACAGAATATGTTGATTTGACTGAGCTCAGCAGGCAACGATGATAAGAGGATTAAGGAAAAACATACCATTCTCACTGAGTTGACTGATGAACTGGAAGACTTTCCTGCATAGAGGCAAAACTCAAAAACTTTTCAGGAATCAGGTATAACTATAGTAGGTGGGTCTGCAGAATCAGAATAAACGGTCTACAGCCTACGGCCTTTAGTGGAGGCTCTAGACTGTCTAGTCTATTTTTTTAAACCATCTTATACCACAATGTCGAAGCAGTGTCATCAATTGATTTAGTACAGGAGACCACCTGGATTTCCCTGCCCGTTACCATAAAAGAACTGCAAAGAAAATGCCATTCACATGTTACAGTATCAGATTAACAGAATTCAAAATAAAATTAATGAAAAATAATTAAAACAAATGAAAATAATTAATGAAATATGATGAGAAATGATTCAAGTTGAATCCAGGAAGAGGTAGCATATAATTCACTTCTAAGTCTGCTGGTTTCTGACACTGTATCCTGGGAATTTTGATATTATAATGGGAGTCACAGAGTGAATGTCACTAATACTCAAAATTACATTTGAGTTGCAGGCTCTGTAAGTAACTAAGTAGCTGGGTGCATAATGGTGTCTGAGGTGCTCATGTTCTGTAAATATGCCTCAAATTCATTGTTACCAATGTAATTATTTTAGAACTCATTTTGTTTAATTTACTTTTTCTAGTTAACACACTTGTTAGGAACTGATACAATCAATTAGGAGCTTATTGTCCAAAAACTCACTGTACTCTCTGTAATTTAGAGAAACTCCTATACAAAAGCTTGTGACAGAAGTGAAATCCTCACCATTTAAAGTCACTGGAAAAACTTCTTCTGGTCTTTGAGGAGGAACATCCATATATATTCAAAATATTGTATGAAGTCCACATTGAGAAGAACATTTTCTTGTTCAATAGTTTCTGTCTTTCCAGTTACTTCTCTAGGAAATATGTCAGATGTTACGTACCTGTACTCATGAAACTATTACCTACAGTCATTTTGTGATGACTGAGATTTTCAAAACCTGCTTTCAGTTATTAAACTTTGTAAACAATACCAGAGAATGAAATAGTTTTTGTCCAATTTTCACCTTGTTGTTTATCATT
Source organism: Chiroxiphia lanceolata (assembly GCF_009829145.1). NCBI lineage: Eukaryota > Metazoa > Chordata > Aves > Passeriformes > Pipridae > Chiroxiphia > Chiroxiphia lanceolata. The sequence goes on along the minus strand of NC_045638.1, from coordinate 67,711,719 downwards.
TTGTTTATGCTGACAGCAATGTGATATGTTTGTAAGATACAGAAGTGAAGCACAACTTGTCCAGGTCAGAAATTTCATTCAGCTTATTTTGAAATCCATAGGCCCCTCACTCCAAGCAACCATGGTTCAAGGTCCCAGCAAGACAGTTTCTTCTGTACCACAAAGGAAAACTATCCAGGTCATGGATCACTGGGTCTTGTTTTTTGAGCCTAATTTTGCACACCTATCAAGGCAGAATGTAGCTATACTCATGATTGGAAAGACACAGAGCAGTGCAGGGTTAAAGGTAACACATGAAGGTGCTGATAAGATGTCAGGCACAGATGTCCCTTAGTGAAAACAATACAGTTGTTCAATAGGCTAGTACAATTTTTCTCACTGCATAGTGGGATTCCAAGTATTAGTTCAGCTATATAAGTGTAGTTTTTTAGGGAGAAATTGAGTGATTTCAGCTGAAGGTGATCTCAAAAGTTACTCAAGTATTTAGTCTTATTCTTGTCCATTTTCCTTCACCATGATGTGGTTTGTTCTGGGACAAACGCTGTACTTTGAAACCTTAGTCAACATGTTAAACATAAATTGCATATTTATCAGTGGCTTGCATTGGAATAGAGACAGCCATCTGAGTCTTCTTCTAATAAAGAGTACTTCTGTTAGCATATAGTCAAGAGACTATAAAATGTGAAATTAAGGTTCCTAAACATCTGACTTAGGTAAAAAATGTCACTGATGTTTAGTAGGCCAGATAAATGTATATCTGAAGTCAGAGAAATTAAGTATCTTTCATGGTGCTACCCTGCACAAGATGTATAATGCAAATTTGCAATATTTGACCATTTACTTCCCTGTTTATGAGCCGGAAGTTTGAATTTGTACTGAGATCATCAACCTACAAGAGTAAACAAAGGAGAGTTCTGCTTGCAAAATCGTAAAGATACAATTGTTAAGATTTGTGGCTTTTCAATTGTTGAACTGCAATCATTGAACATTACTCAAATTAGGAAAATTTATTAAATTTCCACTCCTTAAAGTCTATTTTTTTATCCTTTTACTGATGTCTCTATTCCTAGTTTAACCCTAACCTCAACCTTGGATGTGATAACCCTTTAAAAATATATATTTTTTAAAAATAATCATTTATATGACTTTCCACATTATAAGAAGAACCATACAGTTCCAGAACAGAAATTATTTTAAGATCTCAGAAAGCATGAACAGATGAACATTGTGAATTTCAATGAGTCCAATGTACAATAAAGCGAGACTAGAGTGAATAAAACCAAACCTGTTGTTTCATCTATATGACTCACACAATTTTCTTTTCCACTTAGGGCAACAGTTATGCTAAACATATCCTGAACCATGACCTACAGGAAGAGTGATCTCTGATTCTTTTTCTCAGAATTAGAAATCCTTGGTAGCTTTCCAACATGAGTTGGTGTCCACCTCATTGATCTTGCATCAGAAATATGTCAAAAAGGACATTGCAAAACTCAGGATTTACCCATCCCTCCGACTATGTTGTCTTTTTTTGTTTTGGCTGTTTTGTTTTTTTTAATTCAGAAATTTATTACTTCCTTAAGAGGAAACCATTTTTTTAAAGCGATTATATTTGAGAGAACTGTCCAAGCTTCCCACATGTTCACATTAAAATTTCTTCCTTTCCACACCAAATCTCTCAAAGTACAATTGTATGTTCTGATGTTCCTGGTCTGTCCCACTAGCTATCACTTTGATTGCTTTATTAATCTCACCACCTTTCTCCCAACATATCCCTTTCTTCCAACATATCAGGACCAAGCCTAGTTTTTTAAAACTTCAGACCTTCACTGAGTGCACAGAATTCATGTCTTTTTCTTCAGCTACCCTGTCATGTTTCAAAATATATCTTCTATACAGAAAGCTGTTTACATGAATGGCAGCCCACAAGCTTTCAGCTTGTCTCTGTTTGAATTCTTATGTTTTGGGTAAATACACTGTCTTTTCAGAACTTAAAATGGAAAGTGTGAATCTTCTCTTTCTGGTTTTGTGGGGTTTTTAAATGTCATTGTTTTTGCCAAAATGACTTCTGTATACAACTGAAACATAGGGGCCTAATCAATTGCTGGATTACTAAATACTAATATTCAAGGTATTTGGTCTGGCATCTAGACACTGTTTCCAGGAGAACAAGGTCTTTCTCAGCTCTTTGCCATACTGTCAATTCCATGAAGATAATTTGCTTATGCTAAAGGATTCCAATGGTATGAAGCTTCTGAATTTGGGTAGATAAATCTGATAGAAAGGATTTGGTATGTTCTCACGAATGAAAACAATACTCAGTGTTCAACTACCTTAAAACACAGATATATACTATGCACATGTCATTAAAGCATGCAGAGTTTGGATTTCTTGCTTAATATTTGAAAACAGATTTGGATTTGGCTTAAAAAAAGAATGTTTCAACTGTTAATAAAGGCTTCTTCTAAAACCATTTGAAGTCAATTGCAAGAGTCCAAAATAACTTCTACTTTAAATCGAGTCATAAATTGCATTGCCCATATATCTTGGACCATTTTATCCTACTGTCTGTCAACTTTTCAGTCTGTAAGAAAGTAGTTTTTCACTGTTCTTAGTAATGTTAATTCCAATCAATATTATGTTATACACCATACATGCAAGCTTTTCCTGGAGAGATGCAAAGAAGTAACAAGTATTCATGACAGTTGACACTATCTCCAAAAGCCATGTTGATTACTAAGAGAGTCAAATACGGATTTATTAAATATAAAATTAAAAAAAACCCAAACCTTGAAGTGAAATGCCATGTTTCATACAGACACTTAATACAAGCAGAAATTACTTTTACTTCATGGAAAATTAAGGATTTTTTTCTTCCTATTAGCATTTCAATTGAAAACATTTTCACTCATTTCCTTCTTAATGGAAATATATAAATAGCAATAGCCTTTAAGTACTGGGGTTTTTTTTTTAAGCAAAAATATTTCTTTTTGCATTAAGAACCTTAATAAAGTTTCTAAATAGGAGCTGTGCAAACAGTAAATCAATAAAATTGTTTCAGTTCAGCAAATATATATTGATTTTCATAGTGATTCATATTTATGCCCAGATCAGTTCTCAGCACTATTTACTGATGGTCATTTTGAGTAGAAAACTCATGCATAAAGTGTAACAGGTTCAGATAACTTTTTTTAGGCTAACAGTACCATATTTTCTGAAATTGTGTGGTTCTACCAAAAAAAAACCCCAAAACCCCAAAAAACTCCTTCATGCAGGGATTTGGATATTAAGAGCTTATGTTTTGAAAAGAAATTTGAGTATTGCAAGAAAAGTAAACTACCAAAAGCCAGGAAGATCCTAGTGAAGGCTAAGTGGCATGAATAGATAACTGATCACAGTATAGCCAAAGCAATAGTTCACATGTGAATGGAATCATTCTGCAGACTTCAGGACTGATAATGAAATATAGGTTGTTATCGAAGAGAGAATTAGTGGATATGCTTAATTCTTGTTGATTTTATTTGAATTTCACCAAGTAGCGGATAAACAGATTGCAGAATGGATTGTCAAAAGTAGTGTACCCTGTATACCAATTTAACTCTCTTTATTTTCCTAAATTATCAGGTTTTTAAATATGCATAACTTCCCAATATACTCAACTATAGAGATGCCAAGGATAATTAAGATATTTATATTGTTTGAAATGGTATATGAAGTGGTATATGAAGGTGTCATTTTAGAGTGCATTTTTAGTTTCTTATTAAAATCCTTTCTCCTAAGGCAGAACGTTGAAGTTAGAAAACTGTTCTATCTCCAGTCAATGACTTTCGTTTTATCAATAAAACATACGTTTAGAATGTATTTTAAAATGTGGTTTCTAACAATTTTTACTTTAATGAATAAAATGCTGTGGTTGTGTTTTAACCATGAAATCAGAAGTTATTGCAGTAGTTGCTATAAGCTTATTATGAAGGACTCCTTGTGTATCATGGCACTAAAAGTCAGAAAACCCCCAACTAGTAATATTCAAATAACGAAAGAAGTGTTTCTTATATGTGAAGCAACAGAGAATGAATCTGTAGATTCGCAGAATTATGTTATTTTAAGAGGATAGAAATAGACATTTGGCAGGGACATTGGAGAAATGCAGATATTTTGAATTTATGAACTGAATTCTTTCGTGCAGAAGAAATTGCTGATCAATGTAGAGGTTCAATCTTCCTCAGCTTGTTTTTGTTTTTGGGGTTTTTTTTTCCTCTTTTGTTCTATTCTTTCATTTTGATTTTTTTTTTAATCTAAGACAAAATTTTCCAGAGTTTGGCATAGTTTTGAGGGGGACCCTCTGTTTTTTTTCCATTTCATGCTAAATATAGAAATGAAATAAACCTTGACCTATAATCAACAAAATCAAGTAAAGGATTAATAGAATTGCAAATGTAAGGTTATGATTCTTTGAAATAAGTTAAACTAAGTATTTTTCCACTCAATAATGTACTATGTTAACACTAGGCAAAAAACCAAGACAGGAATAAGATGAAAATGATCTCCCTATTAAAAGAGCGTCTAAAACCAGTCTTAATGGTGACTATAGTGTATTTGTAAGCATTTCTTCATCTTTCTTTAGAAAAATTAATATACATATAGGTGCATCTGTCTGACATCAGGGAAATAGAGGAAAAGATCTACTCATTCTGGCTTAATCCTAGCCTGGATGAGTTAGGGGATTTACACAAGGACTTACACATAATTGCTAATGAAAATCTCAGGCTAAGACACATTTTTAAAACTAACAAAATACTTTTTTATGAGGAAGAACTTCTTTACTGTATGAGTGACCCCACTCTAGAACAAATTTCCCAGAGTGTTTGTGGAGTCTCCCTCACTGGAGATATTTGTTTTAGACAGCAGATCAGTGTTTATAGGGTCAGAATCAGGGAGTGTGTGTTTGTGTGTGTGTGTAGGGGGAAGGGATGGGTCGAACCTCACAGAAGTAGGATGGCATCATATCCCTCATGGCAGGCCCCTGGAGCCCACACGGGGAAGCCCCGGAGTAGCTGTCAGTCACAAACTGCCTGGGAAAACTATAACACACCACACCTCCTGGAGCCCCTAAGCCAGGCTCAGATTGGCAGGGACAGTGAGGACACTGCCCCTCACCCTGACCTGGAATCCCCAGAGTGGCTGGTGGGTCAGAGACCCTGACTGAAGGGATTGGCCATAGGGACCAGAGCAGATAAAACCAAAGGCATGTGTTTACCTCGTGTCACAGCCCTGTCACTCGGACTTGTGAGAGCTGGTCTTCTACAAGGTTTCAGTGGTAGCTCTCTCCCCCTCTTTCTCTTCTCTTTTTGCTCCCTCTGCTTCTCTTTCTCTGCTCCTTTCTTGATGCTTAGGGTGACCTGGAGCTGGATGGATTGGATTTTGACTTAAGTGTTGTGGTTTTATTGGATTTTGACCTAAGTGTTTTAGATTAATATGTACTGGGTTGGTATTGTGGAGGAACATTTTGTCTAGCTTCTGTAGTGCCCTTTTTGAACCTTTGCCAAGTTCTCTTACTTTCTTCCCTACATTAATAAGGAAACCCCTTGGGAAAAAGTCCATGGCTTATTCTCTTGATGCTATCTCAAGGTATTAAAGAACCCTATATCTATATTTTAAAGTAAAACTCCTAGCTGAGTCCATGAGCCTGCAGCTCCAGGGTTGGAGTCTTACAGATATTCAAGAACCATCTGGACCCAATCCTGTTCAATATGCTCTAGGATGACCCTATTCGAGCAGGGAGGTTGGACCAGATAACCCACTGTGATCCCTTTCCAACCTTACCCATTCTGTGATTCTATGATTTTTGTTAGGACGCATCTATTACTCTTTAACAAATATAAATGTACCAGACTGAGCAGCTTCATTATAGACAACTTTGAAGATATCTAAAGTAATGGAAGATTAATTCCACTTTGGCTACTTTTAGTGGTAATTTCCATAAGCCTTTGTGGTATGTGAAGGTTATGTAGACACTTGGAATGTAAAGTCATATGATTTGTTAGCCAAAGACATTTTGGTTAAGGATTACTTGAGATAAAAAACAAATATAAGGTAGGGAAAGTAAAAAAACCCCAACAGCTAACCAACCAATGAAACAAACAAAACCACCAAAACAACCAAAACCCAAAGAACAGCTGCATACACAACTCCCAATGAGTAGAAGATAATAGAGACAATGAAAAGGACCGTAAATCTCATGCCACTGACTGTTGGGCTGTCAAAGAAACTCCTCAATCAAAAGCCTTAAGAGGTTCACACAGGACTTTGCAAATGGTAAGAAGGGGGAAAAAGGCTGTCCTGGGTCTCATGGAAAACAGCAAATGTGAGTACACATTCAGCTGGTCTGAAGTTTGCGTGCTGTGGCATACCAATGGCACAGAATCACATGCTACCATCACACTTCTTATTCTAAATAATAAAAGTTGAAAAGCAAGTGAGCCTTTACAGGTGAGAAAATGCAGCAATTCAGTCAGGACTTCAATCTTCATTCTGGAAAGAATGGGTTTTTTCTATCATGCTTCAATTCTGCATAAAACCAAATATCTTTATCATAATTACCTGGTTTGACTTACTATGTGTTTTTTATGTTTTTCAAAACCTGTCTTCTTAGTTCTGTATCTTCAATCACAATTCAGAAGATTTTTACTTCTTTTGTTTCTTATCCCTTTGTGGATGGGAAGAGAGAGAGGGAAGAATTGTTGACCCTTTCATATCTTAGCAAAAAATAGATCAAAACCCCAAAGGTTTTGAAATAGATACCTCCTTCTCAAATTAAGAATCATAGAACAAATTATTTTATAAAATCTTTAAGTATTTAAAGTTTTCAATGCATTTACATTCAACATTCATCAAAACATAGGCACGCACACACACACACACACACACACACACACACACACACACACACACACACACAAATCCAGCTCCATGCAGGTACTTTAGGACCCTGCCTAATGGCAATCATCCTTTCTTCAATAGCAGGGAATGGAAAAGCAGGATGATGATTTTACTTTGGCTTCTGTCTCCTTTCAACTACCCAGCTGAAAGAGCTCCTCATTGTCCTTAAGAAACTTCTGGACTAACTCCAAGTTTCTATATGCATAAGAGGAGAGCAAGAGCTATAATTAGCGGTGCAATTACTGAATGAAATCAGAGATTTGCTGAATAGCTTACAACTAGGTGACAGAGAAGGAGCAGATGTGATCCTTTTACAACATAATAAAGATCACAGGGACAAACTTTTGTCTTCTTTCTTCTCTGCACACCCTCTATCCTCCTCAAGAAGAGAGAATGTGTTAAGAGAGAACAAGTTCACAGGTATACTGCTTCCTTGACCAAAAGATCACATAGCAATGTCCACCGAAATTCACCCACAAAGCTTTCAGCTCCTTCTTGAGAAGAATCCATATGACATAGCACCTAGCTCTGGATCTCCACTAGGCTCTATGTGGTGCCTCTGTAGCTGTATAATGATTCTGTTTTCTGCACTTTCCTCGCTTCACTGTTAGGCATAAGGTGTCATGACACGGCAACCCACCAAGGCTGTTCTTATTTTATTTTTTTTATCATGAATCTGAACGTATGCACTGCTTGCATCTTGCTGTGACATAAGAACATATAAGAGATAGAGGTATTCATTTGAGAAAGCTAAAAGTAGTGTTGTCTTATCACAATTGTCTTTGGAGGTGAAGCAAAGTATCCACGGAATAAAGCCTACACATTGTTTCAGAGAAAAGGAATGGACAAGCTGGTGTAGGGACCAAGTGAACAAGTAACAGGAATTATAAGAGTGTGGCAGGGAGGTTGAGAGTGAAGTGTTACTTTTTACTTTAACTCTCTCTTGCTTAGTAGGATATATGTAGTTTGAGAGACTCATTATACTCTGTACTTGTCTGCACCTCCATACTAGTCATACTAGTGCTGATAATAAAGTTTTAGAGCATCAAAATGCTTGGTGTTAATGTCATACTTTTTGAAGTATCATAATTGCAATGTCATTACTACTCCTGGCTGGGCAAAATACTGTCACTGATATAAATAGTTCAGTCCTAATACTGGTTGGTGTAAATTGGTACAGATGTAAAGACTGGCAAAAACTTAGCTGCCAAACGGAGCAGATGATTGTGTTCTCATTCTGTCTTTTTGTCAGTGGAAACATATGTAGTTTTTCCCAGTGCAGCTGAGAATTTCACTGAATGTAATTCAGAAGAATACTGAGATTTTTACCTCTCCTTTACATGTTTGGAATTGGCCAATGCACTGAAAAGATTTTAGATGAATTCTGACAGAAAGAAAACTGGATCTCCTTAGGTCTCATGATTTGGCCAAAGGCTCAAAATATTAATTTTGACTGTTTATGATGAAAGGAACCAAAGCTGTTTAGTTTACCTAGCATAAAGGAACCAAAGCTGTTTAGTTTACCTAGCATAAAGGAACCAAAGCTGTTTAGTTTACCTAGCTTAAAATGAGATTAATCTTAACTATGGTACATAATGTGTATATACATCTTGAGCTCAACCTTCTCTTTCAATTTCCATACTTGAACTATGTCTAAGTCCTGCTGATTCTTTCTGCTTAACAAACACACTCTGTAGACATCTATAATTTGATATATTGCATCATAGTCTCATATTTGCCACTTATTTTTAAGATATTCTTAAAGAAACTTTTTGACTGGTTTTACTTGGACTGATTTGGTGTAAGCTGGGTTCCTAAAGACATCTTCAGGTCCTTTCTGGCTGTAGGATTATACTTATATAGGAAGGAATAATTTTCATTCCTGCAGCCATAAATTTAAGTCTAAATTTGAAAAAGTATTTTCTTAAAGGGGAAAAGTTAATTGTAAAGGAAATTATATATTATAGAAAATTATTGTTGTATTTGCTCATCTTTTCTTTCCCTCATATATTCTGACTTGCTACTACTGCCCTGCAACTCTATTTTTTTTATAATCTTAAATTCAAACTCATTGTGGTAGAAAATATATCCTTGCAAATGCATTTATGTCTGTATCTGTTTACACAGAACATCATTAATGTATGGACCACATTGATTTACGTTCTTCTAAAGAAGCATGGTTTTTTTAAAGTTTTACTCTTCGCTGCAAGCAAAGAAGGAAGGAAGGGATGGAAGGGAGGAAAGAAAAGAAGAAGGTGGGAGAGGAAAGCATGAAAAGGGGAAGAGAGAGAAAAGAGGGAAGACAGAGAAAAGAAAGTGAGTGAAGAAAGAGAGGGAGGGAAGGAAGGAAGGAAGGGAGGAAGGAAGGAAAGACATCTCTCTCAGACCACGGGAATAAAAAAAATCCTTCACAATTTTGTTTTGGTTGTGGTTTTTTTTTTAATTTCCCTTCTCCTCATCATCTTCTTCCTCACTCTTTTTTCCCTTCCTATTTTCTATTCTCTGCTTTTCATATTACCAGCTTTACCCTCATTTTACTTTATTTTGTGACTTCTTCTTACTCTCCTTTTCCCCCCAGTCTTAAGTCCTTGTTCTGCGAAGCGTGAAATGTGTGTACTTTCACCTAGTATCCTCACAAGAAACAGAAACACTAAGAAAAGAAAGACTAATCAAAGGGAAAAAAATAAACAAACAAACAAAAACAACAGGAAAAGATGCACTAATATTAATGAAAACAGTAACCAGACAGGCAGAACTGATATGGTTTTCTTTGCTACTAACCTTCTTCATTCCTTTTTCATTTGTGGAGTATATAAAATAGTTTTTCTTAGTCAATTGTTTCCCCAGGCACATCTGGAATCATCTCTGCAACATCTTTTCATTGTTTTTTCACTGAGCTGATTAGTGTCTTTGGTCTCTAAAGAGGAATTGCCCTTCACTTTCAACACCCTGAACTCCTTGTGGTAGTTTACTTTACCTAGTTTACTTGTCTTTCTTTTTTAAGTCAAGTTATTCACATTAAACTGGAATTTGGAACTCCAGTGTGAGGACATGGAACAGGAGAAGGAAAAAAATGGGATTTCAGCCGGAAAGATGCCTGTTCTTCAGCTTCTTTTATCTCTACTGGCTCTGAGCTTGTACTTAAGTAACTGGAAAGAGGTTGTGGTGTTTGCAGTGGTCTTGCTAGTCCTGTGAGCAGAAGATGGAAGGTGTGTGGTTCTAGATACCCTTCATTTCCCTGGTAAATCCATGTATGTCTATTTATATTGTTATCCTATCTTTAATGGAGTCTTTTGTGTGTGCATATAACATGAGTGCTAGCCACTTTATGCAGTGCACTTTATTGTAGAGTACATAAATTAGATCTGTATGTGCTAGCCAGACTGTCAGAATCAACCTAAAGTAAAGGGCATGGAGTTCTGCATGGGTAGATCTAGTCTGCTTCTCATCTTGGAATTATAGTCATATTCAAGTCTATTAAAGTTGAAGAATCATGGGTCACCAGACATGGGTCATATTGTAGATACATCAAAAAGCGTATTTTCTTCTAAGACCAAGATGTGAAATCCCTAATACTAACAATCACACATCGCTGGTTTCTACTCACAAGTCAATCCACGGACCCAAAGAATAGAAAACTGCAAAGATGTGGGTAATTTGTGGAGAGGTAAAAGGTGTCAAAAAAATTCAATACGATTGTTCTGTTGTGACCATTAAATATGGAGGTGACCATTTCATATAAAACCCTTCAACTGCCCTACTACAGAATAACTTATGCTTGGAAGAATGAATTTTTATGTTTAAATTTATAGTCATTAACCTGTCACTGTAGTACAAGATGTGCCATCTATACCTCTTACAGAGTGGTAATCACATTTTAAATTGACAGTACATTTTTTTTTAGTAATTGATATATAGATAACATATTATACTAATTTAAATATTATTAATATATTTTCTATTTTTTGTCTGTTAATTCCTCTTTTTTTTTTCTAGTTTCTGAAATTTATTTCTGTATTTTTTTCCTTGTAAGCTCAGATTCTTTTTTTCCCACGTAAGTCCAAGTTCTTTTCTCTCAGCTTCTCCACTTTTTTCTTTTCCTTTTTTTTTTAATTGTCTTTCTTTCTTCCACTCTCTTATCTTAATCAGGTATAACATATGAAGTTATAGATATGAAGCTAGGAAATATATCTGGCATATTTGCTCCTCACTGATGTGGTTCCCCATATGGTAGTATTGTTCTACACGGGAAGGAGAATTTAAAAAAAAAAAGTGGGTAGTACCAGAGAAAACCCAAAGACAGGTGGAAAAAGAACTATTGAAAACACAGGATTTTCTTACTTTCTTTGTGTGATTTATCATTATACCATTTGCATGTGGAATGCTTTTAAAATTAATCTATCAGATGTTCTATTCTATAACTGTTGGCCAACTAGCAAATTCCAGGAATTTGGAAAATCTCCATATTTGATTCAGTGTTTACTGCCAAACAGTTATTTGGCATGTCTGTAATTGCATATACTTCCATCAACGCTGCCTCCGTACAATCCTTAACATCCGTTGGTCAGATTATGTGACCAATACATCTGTACTAGAGCAAGCAGCTGTCACTAGTTTTGAGGCCATGTTGATGAGAACGCAGCTGCGATGGGCAGGGCACGTCTCCAGGATGAAGGACCACCGCCTCCCTAAGATCCTGCTCTATGGTGAACTTGCCACTGGCTGCCTCATGAGAGGAGCCCCGAAGAAAAGATTCAAGGACTCCCTGAAACAACATCTCAGCCTTGGCCATATTGATCACTATAACTGGTCTACTCTGGCCTCAAATCGGGAGGCCTGGAGACACACCATCTATAACGCAGCTGTCTCCTTCGAGAACACACGCAGGATCACTCTCGAGGAAAAAAGGCAACGCAGAAAGAACCGTCTTGCAGATTACACCATCTAAGGAGTCTTTCTGCTGCGCCTTTTGCAATCGGATATGTCTGTCACGTATTGGCCTCATAAGCCACCAGCGTGCCTGTAGCAAAAGTGGATAGTGCCTTCCCAAATCTTCGTTCGCAAAGCCTAGCCATGAATTGCATATAGTTTTGATTTGAAGGACTGGGAATCATATGGACTGCTGATGCTCACTCATAAGCAGACAAAAAAAATGATAACAGTTTTAGATATAAGATTTGAATTTATTATTTTAGTTCTGATGTTGCTTTATATTTAATCTCACTTTCTGAGAAGCAGTTAAAATTTGTCTAAATTAGGTCAGGTAGTACCAGTCATTCTGTGATTTACATCAAAAAATCTCATTCTCTGTACATTTTCAAGGCTAGGATATGCATCCAAAGACTCTCTACTATGGAACAGGACTAATCTGGGATCCACTTCATGATTCCTTGTGACCAAATCCCGATTCCAAGAGACATGAAGACTTGCACTGACACCATTTCTAACTTTCCAAAGGAAATCAAAGTTTATGAGAAGTTTCATTGCCCTTCTCTGGACATGCTACATCTTTGATACTCTGATGAAGACAACCAAAGGATAAGAAGTGAGGGGAGCTACAGGAAGCAAAATTCCTGTGAAGGCAGAGCATGCCCAGAGTGCTCCTCTTGGAACCCAGCTGTCATGGAACTCTGTGCTGGGATTCCACCCACAGGGTAAATGCAATGTTTGTGGAAATGGATGACAGAAGTTGTTGGGGGGCGCTTTTTTTGTTTGTTTGTTTTAATTTGGACTCTAAAAACACTCTATATAGTATACATTTTGTTAAAAAGATTCAGGAGGAAAGAAACTGTTCAGTGAATCAGTAAGGAAATATTTTAAGGAGTTGTATCTTTTGGTTTATTGATTTTCCACTGATTTAAACAAACAGGATTTATGATGGTTCTTTTGTTTGGGTTTTTTTTGTTTCTTTGTTTCTGTCTGTTTGAGGGGTTTTCTTTCTGTATATAAATATAGATGTCTTCAGTACTGTTTACAAGGTGGATGTCAATATAAGTCAGTGAAAAGTCAGGAGAACTATTCAGTCACCTAAATGACTATGTGTCAAATGTCTTCTTAGACACCCTAGGGAACCTGAATTACATGTAAGGAAACAGAACCTTGTTCTTTTGTTCATGGGAGAGCAGGATAAAAAATAAAAAAAACAAATTCTCATTTGCATTGACATCTATAGTGTTTCTCCACTACCACTGAATTAAATTGAAAAAGAAGTGAACCAAATACAATATTCAAGGTAAAAATATCACTGAAAAAATGAGTTTTCATGGAAAGTCAGAGTGAAGGCTAAAGTACTCATTGGGGAGATAGTCCACAAATTAATTCAAATGTAGTCAAATTGAAAAGAGCAGCATACACATTCTGAAATGTTATATTACTATCAAAGCACACTTTCTTATTCCTTCTGGACAGCCCAAGATATTTCTGCTACATCTGCTACTTCTGCTATTTTTGCTATTTCTGCCTTCAGAATATGATGGTAAGTGGAAAGAAGGAATAAAGAAATAATTTCCACTGATATTCACTTTTTTGTTGTTTGCTGCCTAATACATTCCTCCATACCAGCTGATTTATTGATAATAAATCTGGTTAGAATTAAAATAAAAAGCAAAAAATCACAAAATTCCTTAGTAAAGGACTGCTAAAAATTTATACATTTTTAACAGTATAAACATTTGAATAAACACAAGCATTTTGTCTGCCTAAAATAGAAAGATGAAAATGTGTAATTTGATATTGCTGCTTCTTTTCACATAGGTTTCGCATAATCTATGAAATAACAAATATATCAATATTATGTTAAAATAATACAGTTTGTAAATGAAAAAATAAATTACAAAATATAACATCTAAAGTCAAAATTTCTATTAATTTAGAATCTATATTAAATTATTGTAGTTTATAAATTATACTGAAGCAGTCTGAAGAATAAAGATCAGTCAAAATGATAATACAATATATCAGAAAGATGTCCCTTTAAACAAGTAGTTTTATTCTTCCAGTATATGTTGAAGATTTTCTGTAAAAGAATACAAGTAGCACATAGTTTACAACTAACATTTCTCTTGATAGTACATTCCAGTCTCCAGCCATCAAAACATTTGGGATTTCCTCAGATTGAGGATCCATGTGTTGGCTCTCATTGCTTGAAAATACTGAAATGAACCTGGCCCTAGAGTAATGACTAATACACTAAAGATTCAAGAACTACAAATTAATTAATTAAAAATATAATTTGAATTTGGGTTGTGAGAATTAGGAGTAATGGATACAGAAGAAAATTTTTTAAAAATTCATGCTAGTGTATTATATCTGTCCTCACAAACAGTTTTATTTTCATTCTTAGACAGGCACAGTGTTACTCTCAAGTAGGTCCCTTCTAATTTGGGAGTTTTTAAAATATTTTTAAGATCTGAAAGCAGGACCATACTTCTTACAAACTTGAAAGAATTACCTAATAACCACTTTAGTAAGTTAAGCATTGATATGATTGTTATTCTTGGTGCAATTATCAGTACATTTCAGCTGAATGGGCTAAGACACTGTTATTTAGTATGAATTCAGTTATCTCACTTCAGAATTCTTTCTTTCTGATTCCTTGCCTTCTTTAGTTTGGTACTTTTATGCTGCCTTGTTTACAGAATAAAATAGTAGGAGTGGTTAGGGCTCATTAACTTGTATAAAAGAGGCCCTATGTCACAGTGCCTATTACAATATTACTACTGTGCTATGGATAGTAATCTTTTCTCTGTTAAAAAAATGTTCACAGAAGACCAAGATTTAACAGTATCATCTCAAGAGAGGTGGAAACCTTTTTTTTTGAAGTTGAGTAATAAAAACATCTTTCCTGACCTCAACTCCACACACAAAATTGTTGCAGCAGACAAAATTCTTCTGCAATATAAGAACCAGGACAGGATAATACACTTATTTTTTCTACCTGGCATAATGCACTAGAGTTACCCAGTGTACCAGTTCAGTTGTCCAAAACTGCCAGTTACCTTTCTGAGCTTCTTTAGAGTATAACCCTTCTAAGTTGTACTCAGGACAGGTTACTCTGGCACACTTCTTAAACACCTGTAACGTACTCTACATATGCCTCATCATTTTCATAATCTGTCAAGCCACTTCTACACCACTGACAAAAAAAGAATGTTAGCCAAATCTGCACCTTCTCTCTTCTTATATTCCAGCAAAACAAAGTGAATTTTTCACTCAGCTCAGTTTAGTAGAGATTATAGGTAGGAATATTATGGTCTTTGACAGAAAGTAAGCCTTTCATGTTTAACAGTCTAGCTCCAACGCTTGCTAATATCATCATCTTTTGTATGATTCTAAATGGGTCTTAAACCACAGTGCAGTAGAATGATACTGTTCAAGCAGAGGTGAGTGTGAGAAGAGAGCTGAATGCATAGATTTGTAAGGTCAAGAGACATGAAGTCTGAAGTTGGACATAGTGAGTTGATCAAACCGAAGAAAAAAATGCGGACTACCTCTGTCATAATGTGGGCATATGCAATTTAGATGTCTGCATTGACCGAAAAACTGTGATTCTCATTTATAATCCTGATGCTCTAGGTACTTCTCAGATATCATTATTTATTATCTAAAGTCAAGTGAATCCCACAAAAAAACCAAAAACCAAAAAACCTCAAAAAACCCCACAAAACAAGCCTGAACAAATAAGCAAGGAAAAACCAAAACCAAAACACTTTTAGAAAAGCATTTCTTTATACTGTTTTACTTAAGACTTCATCTACAGAGTCATCATGGCTAGGCTTCGCGAACGAAGATTTGGGAAGGCACTATCCACATCTGCTACAGGCACGCTGGTGGCTTATGAGGCCAATACGTGACAGACATATCCGATTGCAAAAGGCGCAGCAGAAAGACTCCTTAGATGGTGTATTTTGCAAGACATGGTTCTTTCTGCGTTGCCTTTTTTCCTCGAGAGTGATCCTGCGTGAGTTCTCAAAGGAGACAGCTGCGTTATAGATGGTGTGTCTCCAGGCCTCCCGATTTGAGGCCAGAGTAGACCAGTTATGTTGATCAATATGGCCAAGGCTGAGATGTTGTTTCAGGGAGTCCTTGAATCTTTTCTTCGGGGCTCCTCTCATGAGGCAGCCAGTGGCAAGTTCACCATAGAGCGGGATCTTAG
This sequence comes from Chiroxiphia lanceolata, assembly GCF_009829145.1. Taxonomy (NCBI): domain Eukaryota; kingdom Metazoa; phylum Chordata; class Aves; order Passeriformes; family Pipridae; genus Chiroxiphia; species Chiroxiphia lanceolata. Next base: position 67,695,626 of record NC_045638.1, on the reverse strand, counting down.
GAAGGCGATGGTCCTTCATCCTTGAGACGTGCCCTGCCCATCGCAGCTGCGTTCTCATCAACATGGCCTCAATACTAGTGACAGCTGCTTGCTCTAGTACAGATGTATTGGTCACATAATCTGACCAGAGGATGTTAAGGATTGTATGAATTGGATACTGACCCCACTTTAGGAGAAACCCTCAAGGCCATACAGCAGGTAAAAATTGGCAAGGCAGCTGGGGTTGATGGAATTCCACCTGAAGTCTGGAAACGTGGGGGCCTTGCCCTCCACACCAAATTTCACGAGTTTGTGGTGCGCTGCTGGGAGCTCGGTGAACTACCATCAGACCTTCGTGATGCTGTCATCATCACTTTGTATAAGAAGAAAGGTATTAAATCAGATTGCTCAAATTATCGTGGTATTACTCTGCTCTCCATTGCTGGCAAAATCCTGGCAAGAATACTCTTGAACAGACTAATACCCACTATAGCAGAAGGAATTCTACCTGAAAGTCAATGTGGTTTCAGAGCCAACAGGAGCACCACAGACATGGTATTTGTCCTCAGACAACTGCAAGAGAAGTGTAGGGAACAGAACAAAGGTCTCTATGTAACCTTTGTCGATCTCACCAAGGCTTTTGATACTGTGAGCAGAAAAGGTCTCTGGCAGATTTTGGAACGTTTAGGTTGTCCCCCCAAGTTCCTTAAAATGATCATCTCACTCCATGAGGATCAGCACGGCCAAGTCAGATATGGTAACGCACTTTCTGAGCCCTTTTTAATTAAGAATGGTGTGAAACAAGGATGCGTTCTCGCTCCTACCCTATTCACCGTCTTCTTTAGCATGATGCTCCAAAGGGCCACAGCAGACCTCGATGATCAGGACGGCATCTACATTCGATACCGTACTGATGGAAGTCTATTCATCTACAGAATATGTTTCTTCTATTGTGGATAGTGCATTCCAGTCTCTGTTCTTTTTACCCTATTTCTGTTGAACATCTCTGTTCACATTGCAAAAGCGTAATTATTGCTATTATCACTCAATTGACACTGCCATAAGTTGTAGGCCAAAAGATATGACCTATAGTTTGTCAGGAAAAGGTAACGGAAAGACGAATACAATAGCAGGGGTATGCCAAAAGCCAAAAATAAACTGGAAGGTGACTTACAAGGGTTTTAGTCTATTTTAAAAACTAGTTAACCCTAAAATTACATTGAAGCCCACAAGTTTGAATTTATGTATATATATTTATATATATACATAATTTCAAATTACTCATATGCACATTTTAAATACATAAAAATTTCATTAAAAATTCTCTTCAGTAAAGGTCCATATGGCATCAGACTTGAAATCCTTGCTGCATTAATATTATATGTAGATAATATATTTACTGATGTATCATAATGTTCTGGTTGCAGAGAGGGGTTTCTGGTTGCAGAGAGGGGTTTCTGGTTGCTATTTCACTAGAATTAGCTATCATTCCTGATGCTAAAATACAACTCTCTCTTGTATCATCCCTATTTATCCAGGTAGTTTTTTTCCCTGTGGGCATGTCACTTTTAAAGATTTCTGTTTCTTCTGTTTACTGTTATCAGGGTGATCTTATGAACATATCTACCTTTTTTTTTTATTCTTCCTATAAAAATGGAAAACAAAAGAAAACTTTTCATCAAGCATCAGTTATCCTTCTATTCATGTCTTTGTTTATTTCTGTCAAGGCTGCAATATATTCTATTCTCAGCTGTATGAAGTGAGAGAGAAAATAAAAGATTAAATTCTGATATAATTGAAACCTATTCAGAGCAGACATCCCTTGTCTTGCATAAGAAAGGAAGCTAAGTGAATACAAATTGTTATTTTCAAGTATATGAAAGTGGAAAGTGCAAACTTATCACGTAGGATGTTTGCATTGTTGAATATCCTTCCTAGTAACTTAGCTAAGGTGAAGAATGAGGTGGTTTAATTAGCAACAACAGCTAAGCATATTTGGGTTAATCAGGTCTCAAGGATATTGCGAAGAACTTCAAAAGGACTTTGGTGAATAGGCAGCATAATTCCGGATGAAATAATTTTCATTGAAGGCAAAGTGGTGAATGTTGGAGGGAATATTATGACCTACTTGTGTATGTCTGAGTTCTAAAAAATGAGAAAAAACAAGGTACCAACAATAGATTTTTAGCAAGAATATTCCCTTGGGATGTGCACCTGGACTGGAATAAAAAGAGATATGGTAGATGACACAAGCTAGAAGGCCCAAGATACTCAGAATAATTCCAGTTATGAGGGTGGTACCAGGGAAAAAGGGGTCTTAGGATTGGATATCCCCATTAGATATGATAATCGGTAAAGCATATAAAAGTGCAAGAATTCTGTTTGTGAACACACGCGCTGTTGTACTCCGTGAGCCAGAAGGCCTTCATTAAAAGAGCTGCTCTATATCTTATCTATACTAATAGCCTAGTGAGTTTTTTCTCCTGATTTTAGGCGACAAAGTCATGGTTAAAAGCATTATGGTTAATAATATTCTATGCTAACAATTAAATAAATTTTCTAAACATTAACAACATGTAGGGCAAAGGAACTGGTGTAGGGTCTGGGGTACAGGTCTTAAGAGGAGCAGCTGAGGGTTGTCAAACCTGAAGAAAAGGAGGCTGAGGGGAGACCTTATTGCTCTTTATAGCTACCAGCTTGAGGATGTAGCAAAGTGGGGGTCAGTCTCTTCTCACAAAGAAGTACTCAAGTAGTTCAAGTGAAGGTTTAGGTTATATATTGGGAAAAATTTCTTAGTGGAAAGGATTTTCAAGCATTGGAACAGTCTGCCCACGGAAGTGGCTGAATCCCCATCCCTTTAAGTATTTCAGTGACATATAGATGTGGCACATAGGGACATGGTTTAGTGGACCCTTAGATCTGTGAGAGGTAGCCCTCAAAACTTCATTTCAAGATTCAAGCGTACCCAAGCTCTGTACTGCAGGGTGAGCATTCCAAACTCTGGGAGATCAGAAAACCCTTAAACATATTTCATATCTTGTCAGTTTTATAACTCTTCACCAACCAATTGTTCTCCAAGGACAGTATAAGTGGTATACCAGTATATAGAGACAGAGATATGTGTATGTATACATATACTTTGTATACATACTGTATATACATACATAAAAATATAGAATATATATTAAAGACAGCCTGAACTTTATTACACAATGATAGATTAGTTCTAAAAGCCTTTCCAATACATAGCCACATTAGCTCTGAGCAGTTGATATCTGACTGGAAAGTAACTCCCATATTTAAGGTAAATATGTTGCTTTACTGTGTAGCCCAAATGGGACTATTCTGCCACAGTGAAACTCCAGTCAGAAAAGATAAATGAATCACAGACACAAGCTAATTTGTCAAATATGCAGTTAAATTTTCTCTTCTAGATTTGCAAATATTGAAGATTACTTCTGTAAATAGAAACAAGGCTTTATTATTCAATTAAATTTATAAAATAATTTATTTTTCTTCTTTTAGTATATTTAGCAAGCATTTCTATCCAAGCAAAGTCTCTTTTTTTTGAAGAGTGTTTCACTGCTATGTTAAATATTATATAGTTGGCACAATTATAAGTTCTCAAAAGAGAAAACGTATTTTGCTAGGCGTAGTGGTCATTACTTTGGATCTAATCACAGGTGGTGATGTGGTAGTTTAAGAGTTAGAGGGAAAAGTGCAGATCGGAGTAGAATATAAAAGGGAAATTTTTTTTCAAAATAAAAGAAAAACAGCAACAGAGGGTTTTTTATTTTTTAGGGATATGTAGGATAAGGAAATACATATAAATACCTCACTAATGTTCTTATCTCACACATCTATTCAGTCTTATATCATGATACAAAAGAAAATTATGAAATTTTATTATCCAAAATCTTTTATTTTGAAAATCTAAAATAAACAAATGAAATGCCCCTGCAATTTAACTTAACAGCAGACTTTTATTTATTTGAGAAAGGTCAAAACTCACATGGTAGGAAAAAACTGTTGTGAAATCAATCAAAGGATTTCAAAACTATATAGAATTCGGAAAATGCAGTGTCTACCAGATCTGAGGAAAGCTGAACAACTATGAGCTTTCCATTTAATCCTGTAAAATTGGGAAGACTAGGCCCCTGGGCTTTTAGAGCCTCAAAGACTAGTTACATATACCTGCCTAGAAATTATTTCTTAACAGCATAGACACATCAGTATGATAACCTTTCAATAGACTGATCAGCTTGTGTTTTGAAAGTGACATTCACTGGAGATCTAAAGCAAGTAATAAACAAACAGATAAATAATAGGCTCAGAGCTAGCAAGTTAAACCATTGGTTCTGTTTCAAAGGTGACTCTGAACTGGCTCAAATAATTTGTTCTGTATGTTTATAGCACTTTCTGTGTTTGTCCGATAGTATGATGCAGACCCTGACTCTTTCACAATAATGTCTGTCAAATTTCTCGGTGTCATTTTTCATCTTTGTAAGATGAGGAAACAGAGGAAAAAAGAGTGAGAAGACGGTCTGAAATTAGTATTGATGTGAACCCTTGAAAAGGCTTACCATAAGATTCTAAATATGAATGATTCTGCTCCCTTTCCATCAGCAACTAATTTATTTGTTGTGGATATTTAAGAGATCATCTTAGCAAGGAGTCAGTCTGAGATTGCTTAGCTAGATTAGTTTATTTTGTTTAAAAAATGATCAGACAAGCCAGAACAACTTGTTTTCTTGCTGAACATGAGTCTTAGAAGAACTTTTCATGTAGTAATATACTTTGTCACTTAATACATCAAATGTTGCTTTTGCTAATACTCAGAAAGTTCCTATTTCTGTAGACAGTCCAGATGGTAAACTTATTTTCTCTAGGACTTGGAAAAAGAAAATTCAAAAAAATGGGATGAACAAAATATGAGTAAATTAATTTAAAATTTATAATGGGCTATTTGCAGTTTGGTTTTCTCTGATACTTGCTCAAGTGTCTACTACAAAAGAAGATAAAACAGGATATGATTTTAAAATTTGCATTCTAAGTGTACTAATAAGTGGTAGCTAACAGAACTCTGAGGTCAACTCTTTATGCAGAAGAGACATATGGCATATTCCCTCTTAAGATCGACTACTTTTCCTTGTTTACATGCTTACTACCATACCTGCCGCTTTTGGGGGACCAAGACTGATGCTCTTTCATAGTTTTTCTTCAGTGGTAACTACTTTTTTAGTTCTTGTATTGCAAGATAGCTAAACATCTGACAGGAAACAGAGGCTCTCTAGCACTTTTCTGAGGGTATCATGCTATTTCCTCTAATGAAATTTCAAATTAATGACTGATTGCATTTTTACTTTATGGTGCATCAGGATAGCTATTGGTAGGCTTGGTAGACAGCCATAGCCCATGTTTCTATTATGAACACTTATTAGCATTTCATGTTACCACATGCAAGTAGTGGACCTTACCATCACAATAGTGACAACAATAAAATGTCTTAAATGTAACTGTATTTCGTGTACTAAACTTTATTATGGTAGTACTTATTTTCTGAATATATACACTTTTCAGCATGGAGGTGTTTACCTGTCACCATTCATCATGATCCTTTTCATAGTATCTCCTGTTGACCTGATCGTCTGGACTGCCTACTGCAAACCCTTTACTATGTTGCAGCCCATTAATTTTACAAATTTTAATTGTGTCTGGTTTTGACAGCTTTAATTTTCCTGATATCCTGGAGATGTCTTATCAAAAAGTGGCAAATTATTTAAATTAGTGCTGCAATTGATGCGTTTGTTAGGACTGCAGCAATGGGAAGAGAGGGAGACCAGGGGAAAAAAAAAAGGGTTAAGAAATTATTGTCTGATTCTAAATGCAAGTTTAAGGTTAAATGGTGACATTAGCCACAGCCTTCAGAAAGAGATAGCCAGTAATCGGTATTAGTCTCCATGACACCATGTTGCAAACATTTCTTTTCAGATACAGTTCCTCTGGGAAATTTCTCTTCTGATAAATTGTGGATGAAGCAATTTAGTATACTTATAGCACAGGTTTACTTCAACTAAGCCAGGAAAAAATTATCAAAGCTTGATTCCTCTACTTGTCTCTTGTTCCCAGTCTGAGGTTCATCACAGCTTTTCACTTTAAACTGTTGCAGTCCAAGTCATCATCCCTCCAGGGGGGAATTGAACAAATCTAAAATAAGACAATGTACTAATATTTTTTGCAACAGCTTTCAAACTGAGAGGAACAATATATTGAATTTCTTGAGGAAAGGAAGTGAACACTGTTAAAATAAGGTTAAATGTATGTGTTTGGGGCATTAATCTCTTAAAAGCCAGTTTGGTTTACATCCAGTTGGTTTTGTACCATTTTGTACAGGTGACATAGTTCTCCCACATCACAGAGGTAAATCAAAGCCAAAACAGTACTTACAGAAGACTTTTGATTTTGCCTTGTCATGTTCTTTTATTTCTTTGTCATTACAAAGCTTTGTCCTAATCTTTCATGAGAGCCTATAACCTCCCAGTTCCTTTTTTGACACCATAGCCAATGAAGTTTAATATTCATAGCTACTGGAGCTTCAAAGTCGTCAGCTGACAAGCTGGTGTTTGAGATATATATGTGAACTGCGAGGAGGGAAAAAAGCTCTTAGTTCAAAGGAAACAGAAAATAAATGTTCTGTTAATCGAGAATGATTTAAAAAGCAACCTCTGCATATTTAAAATAATAGAATCATCCTGTTATAGTGGCAACCATGTCAATCCAAAGTGCTTTGATTTGTTTTCATTAAACAAATGCACTTTGTCTCATTGATTAAGTACTATAAAATATTTTTAAAAAACCAAACAAAATAGTTTCGCGTCTTTTATTTGAAATTAAAGACAGTTTTTAATAGACTATTTAGAAATGTCATAAAGATTAAGGTGAAAAATTCCACTTGTACTGATGCATACTGACTTTTTAAGTCATGAAAAGGTATTGAAATGGCAGAATTAACTTTTAAAAAGTGCACAAACATTCTCTAAAAATGATGATGGTTGTTTGCTTGTATAAAACATATCAATCTTGTTTTGCTGAGCAAGCTGGCAATACCCCATAATATGGTATGAAAAACTGAAAGTCACTGGACAATCATACCCTCCCATTTCACATCCATTGTTCCCATTGCACACCTCTTGCAATCACGTTGTTGGTCTTTACCACATGGGCAGCAGTTCTCTGTTAGAGGATAGTAGGTAAGGTTGTCACATTCTCTTTCTACAAGCAGGGTTTTTTTGAGACATAAAATTCCTTAAACCAGAATACACAGTCATTTGTTCTTCCTGATAGTAGTGTAGAACACAGATCATTTGATCTCTTCTTCCTCATGAAAGAAAGGAAGGGGACTGCTAAGTAACTACAAAATGGTCAGTTATTTGATTAACAGTATTCAAATAACAGATCATTTGAAGGGTCTGTTCAAACCTCAGATTTCCTTATATCTTCTCTCTCCTGCTGAACTTCAGAAAATGCTTTAGTATTTTGGTCAGGACTGTTTTTTACCTTTTTTTTTTACTTTTATTTTTTTTTAAGCAGGATTGAGTCAGTTGAAGCTTTTGTGTCTCCTATGAAGTAAGTAAGCATCCTAATAAAAAGGAAAAAAGGACCATTATTCCTTCGCTGGAAGACTGCAAATCATGTAAAGTTGCTAGGTTGTTTTCAATCAAAATTTATCAAAATCAATAATAGATATTTTGTGACAATAAAACTTTCTTGAACAAATATGTCACTAAAAGAATTAAAAAAGCCAAATAAGTTAATGAATAACTTTCCAAACGGCTGCATTTGTAGGAAAGGGAGATTGCCAATCTGAAATGATGATACCATAATTTATAAACAGAACTAGATAAGTTAATATCATAAGGTCACTTCCAGACCATATTGTGTACAGATTAAGAAAGGATACCACACGGAAGTCCAGCTGATATAGATCCTTTGATATTTCAAATTTCTACTAAGGAAACTAGTGTTGTTATTATACTGCCATTAAGATTAATGTATTTCCCTTAAATTATTTTGATCTTCTTTTTCCTAGCTCTTTCAATGTTCGTAGAATGTGCTCTGGGTTAAGTTTTTTGTGTTTGCTTGCTTGCTTGTTTGTTTCTTTATATTAAATGAACTAGAATTCTGGAAACTTGAAGAAAGTCCCAGAAAATGAACAAAACTGGAAAAACTGTTATTTTGGGGTCATGCTCTTCCCTATTACACTTTTCTCATTCTGTGACAGATAAAACAAATTTGCATCTTTCTTTACTATTGCTGAATGAGAGAAATAGGTTAATAGTTTAAAAACATCAGTGTCACAGAAATATTTTTGACAACTGCATGGCTACTTATGGTTTAACTAATGGTATTAAGGGACTTTATTCATGCTTTCATTTAAATTGTTCTTTATTTCAGTGATCATTATAAACACTAAGGGAATAAATAAAAACAGAGTACAAATAGTGATCTTAGTAATTTATATTTCATTGCAACATTCCAGTTAAATAAATGTATAGATAAACTCCACAGTATACACCTATCTGAAATATATCAGTAGCTAGATACACATATGGAACCGTTAACAGATTTCTTTCCCATGGAAAATTTCGGCAGTTCCAAAATTACATCTGGAGAAAGTAACCACTCTGCTTAACATCAAGGACACAGTTTGTCTCAGAGATATATTTTCCTCTTTTTTAGATTGGATCAAAACTTCACTTGAGGACCATCAACAGTCAGTTCTTCTAGGGTATGATCACTTCAGCATTCTTCTCTTTTTTCCTGAAATGATATTTCTCATCACCCATGATATTCCCTTTTACTCCTGTTGGGCATCCTTGACTTTTTTTCCCTTTTAGCTCATGTATCCCATAGACATCTGAACACCAGAAGTTCTTTTACCATAATCTCTTTAGTCAATAATTTTTTTCTGCAGTCCCTTTCTTTTCTGCTTTGTCTCCCACGATATCTGCTATTGACTCCAGGGACATGACTGTCAAGTCCTGTAATAAATTCAAAACATATCTTCAAAGAATACTTCTGTTAATTCCTTTCATCTCACTTTTACGTGAGAGGAGTCTCTTCCTCTTCACTGGCATATATTCAAGAGACTTGTCCAGACCTCCAATGCTGTTCAAAATTCTACTTGTCCTAGCTTTCCAAGTTCTGATCTTGTACCACATCACTACTGTGCCAAGGATGATGTTTCATCAATGATGCCTAAAATGTTGCTAAAGAAAAAAAAAAAAAACAACTCCGGAGCAGTTAATTGAGGGTGAGATAAGAAAAGGGTTTAATTTGTGCCAAGGCATAGATGTTACAGGACGTGTGCACCGGCTGTGCCTGAGATGTTACATTTTATAATACTATCTGTCCAATCCCAAGTGTTTCCACCCTGTAACCTTTACTCTGGTCCACCCTGGGCCCACCCCCTGGGAATTGGGTCTGGGGACTTTTTGGGACCACTTCTTCATCACCATCACCATCTTCAGAGCACAAAGGGTACACGGTCACCCAGTTCTTGACTGTTCTCTTGCAGTTCGGGCCAGGATTAGATGTCCTCGAGCAGAAGAGGCCTGCCTTGACAAAAGACTAAACATTTTCTACTGAATTCAGGGGGTAGAATTGATATGGGGAACATGGAATGGGGTAAGAGGGCTGAGGAATGTGTAAACTACTTGTGCTAAAGGGTGGGGAATATAATATAGTTACTTTTAAAATCTACTATAATTACATATAAAGCTTCTAAAAATTAGCAAAATCAAAAAACTAGAGGGGTCTTAAGGCATCATCAATCTCATTATATCTGTCTCACAGAAGTTGCTGTGTTTCTTGCCATATTGCATGTCATCTGCCCCAGTTCATTCAGACAAGAATTACCTTCTTTCAGAGTCCTTTCATTGCTGTGAACCTAAAAGAAATCAGTTGATGGAAATTATTAGCTTGTAACAGGAAAAGAGGAAATAATAACATAGGTAAACAAAAATATGTGCTAAATAATAGACCAATAATTACCTTGCATACTCATAGGTAATTATTAGCACTGGTGTTCTGTACGTGATCTTGGGAATGGAAAGTTGCATTGGAAATCAGAAAACATAATTTGTAGCTCTGGCAAGATATGTTCCATAAGGTGCAATTTTCATCTAAAGTAAGTATATAATGTTGAGTGGGATCATAGTATAATTAGCTTTCAGCATTTACAGGTAATTACTTGGGAAGGTTTTAGACGATATCTTACCTTACATGTAACACACATCAAGTACCACATAGAGTTTTCATGTGAGAATCAAACACAAATATGTATTAATGAGGCTGGTGAAGGGACTCAAGCACAGGTCCTTTGAGGAGAGGCTGAGGGAGCTGGGGTTGTTTAGCCTGGAAAAGAGGAGGCTCAGGGGAGACCTCATCACTCTCTACAACTACCTGAAAGGAGGTTGTAGCCAGGTGGGGGTTGGTCTCTTCTCCCAGGCAACCAGCAGTAGGACAAGAGGGCGTGGTCTTAAACTCTGCCAGGGGAGGTTTAGGTTGGATATTAGGAAGAAATTTTTTACAGAGAGAGTAATCAGACATTGGAATGGGCTGCCCAGGGAGGTGGCGGATTCACCGTCCCTGGAGAGTTTTAAGAAGAGACTGCATGTGGCACTTAGTGCCATGGTCTAGTAACCACAACAGTGTTGGATTAAGGGTTGGACTTGATGATCTTGTAGGTCTGTTCCAACAAGGCTAATTCTATGATTCTATGATTAAGATTAATCAAAATCTACCAGGGGAAGAAAGCAAGGGCAGATTTGCCATAAGCAGACTTTCAAAAATAGTGGACATGAAAAATAAACTTTATAGATGATCATAGAAATTGGGACAGTTCTCAAATTAGAATAAACTAAAAATCTGATGTGAATTATGAAAAGTATAGTAAAAAGTAAGGAAAAAAAAAAGAAAGTTTTAACACTGTAGATTAAAAAAAAGAGAGAGAGGGAGAAAAATAACTGCAACAACCGAACCTGGCAAAATCTATTACTGAAAATAATTATTGACAGTTATACTACCTAGCATTGTTCACAATAAAAAGATAGAACTTTGAGCAGTAAGAAACTATTTTAGCTCATTTCTGACATTGGAATCTGTTAGAATTATTTGAAAGAAGTGAAAAAACTCAGGAAAAAAAAAATTCAGGGTATATTCATCGCTGTGGCCTTCAAATTAGTTGACTAGACTATGCAGTTCAAGAAAAACAAAGCTTTTCTTTTTTCAATGAGTGAAATATCTAACCTAACCCTGTGTCAATGTTTGTCCTTGTGTAAAGAGTTGCTGACAGACAACAGATGAATTTAATTTTATATACAACAAAGAGAATGAATTTTTGTTGGTAAACAAGATAATATAGATATAATTTTCAAAATAAGAGTGGAAATAGTATGCATAAATACACTATTCCTGCAAAACAAGAGCGTATTAGAGAGAAGTATTAGAGTGTGGTAAAAACTCTGTGATTCTCAGACTTTGTTAAGAAAGCTAAGCTTGACATTCTTGCTGGGAAGCTGATACACGTCCTGTTGAAAAATCATCCATAAAATATTGAAAGTGGTAATTGCATCTTGCATAGAAGCTTTATGTAGCACATTTTCCCATGTTCATATTCCAGCTAAACAGAGGTAGCCTCTGCAGTGGCTGGATCCTCCACTTGGAGATTTTATACAGTGATCCACTCAATGGCCATTGTTTCAATGGTCCAGAATACTTAAAAGTCACTCTAGGTAACAGTATAGCCAGAAAGATGGGGAAAACAACATCAGCAAAAGCCCCAACACCAACATAAGTTAGGTATCAGCAGCTCTCTGCTTATAGAATATATAGAGATAAAAGATTACAAGCTTTTTTCTAAACCAGTAATAAAACATTGTCCTACAATAGTTTCTTTAATTTACATAGACATTCTTGTTTTAAATAAAAATACTATGCTTGAATTGACTGTATGCTGTTTAGAATATGAAGTCAAACGGTACAAAATGGATACACGTTATTAGAATATTAGCTTCACTGCTCTTTAAGACAGTTTAAAATTGCATAGCTTGAAACACTGGTTTTTTTATATTTTAATGACAGATGTTATTATATAAAAACCATGAAGACAGTCATTAATACCAATTGCTCTTTTTTGACAGATGGAGTTAAAAGTTTTATTTAAAAATACTGGACTTGGGCTTAAGTTTTGCAATAACAAAGAATGTGATTAGGCTTAGTCTAAAAATGTTATTAATCTATAATAGCGTGTGTAAACTGTTAAATTACATTATGTTGCATCATCTATAATCAGCTACATTAGATGTTTTTTCTCTCTCATTACCTGCCTACATAAAGTATTCAACACAAAAATAGCTGAATTAAATCATTATGTTTTAAACTATAATGCAATAATAGTGATTATACATTTAAAGTCACAACTTTTCTGGTGAAACCTTGTTACTAATTAATCACTGATCAAAATTTTATTATAGTGACTATTTTTTTCAGTTTTATGTTAGTGACTGTCTAACATTGGTAACTAATCCAGGCCCAGTTATGGACTTAGATCCCATTGTATTAAAATCTGCATGCAAACAGAAGAAAAACTGTGTATATTTCAGAAAACTTAAAATTTAAGAGTATTATTAAACTTAGTTACCTCTATCTGTCTAAAGCTAGACTCCTAGGTTAAGCTTTGCTGTGTATGCCAAACTAAGCTCCCTCTGTCAACTCCAGAATATGATGCAACATTACTGACTTAGATATCTCTCTCAACTAGAAAGGAAGCAGAGATGACTTAAAATAGGTGTGTATTGGGTTTGTGTTGCCAGGTTTTGGTAGCAGGGGCCAGGCTACAGGAGTGGCTTCTCTGAGAAGCTGCAGGAGCTTCCCCCATGTCCTGTAGAGGCAATGCCAGCTGGCTTCAGGACAGACCTGCCACTGGCCAAGGCTGAGCCAATCAGGAATGATAGTAATACCTCTGTGATAACATATTTAAGAAGGAAAAAAAAGTTATTGCACAGATGTAACTGCAGCTAGAGAAAAGCAGAGTGAGAACATGTGAACAACTGCAGACACCAAGGTCAGTGGAAAAGGAGGGGCAGGAGTTGTTCCAGGTGCCAGAGCTGAGGCCCCTGCAGCCCGTGGTGCAGCCCGTGGTGGAGCAGCTGTGTCACTGCAGCCTATAGAGGACCAAGGGGATGCAGAGATCCACCTGCAGCTCATGGAGGAATCCACACCAGAGCAGATGGATGCCTGAAGGAGCCTGTGACCCTCTGGGAGGCCTGTGTTGGAGCAGGGCTGTGGAATGGACCTGCTGACCCATGGAGAGGGGAGCCCACACTGATTAGGTTTTCCTGGTAGGGCTTGTGACCCTGTGGTGGACCCACACTGGAGCAACCTGTGCCTGAAGGACTGCACCTTTGAAAAAGTGGCCCATGTTGCAGCACTTTTTGAAGAACTGTTGCCCGTGAGATGTACTCAGGTTGGAGAAGTTCTTGGAGGGCTGTCTCCTGTGGGAGGCACCTCACGGGGAGCAGAAGAAGGACTCCTCTACCTGAGCAGCAACAGAGACAACCTGTGATGGACTGACCAGAACCTCCATTCCCTGTCTCCTTGTACCACTAGAGGGGAGGAGGTAAAACTTGGTACAGAGGATGGGGTGGGGGAAGGTGTTTTTAAGATTTATTTTACTTCTCATTTTCCTGCTCTGATTCTGTTGGTAATAAATTTAATTAATATTCCCACTTGGAGTCTGTTTTGACTATGATGTTGATCAGTGAGGGACCTCTCCCTATCTTTATCTCAACTCATAAAGCCTACATTATATTTTCTCTCCTCTGTCCTGTTGTACAGGGAAGTGATAGAGTGGCTTTGGTGGGTACCTGGTGTCCAGCCAAGGTCAACCCACCACAAGGTGTTTACCTCATTTTTATACAGGTACTGTTAGATAGCTCTTTCTCTAAGTATGGTATAAGACGGAGCAACTAGACACACACAGAAACCTCAGACTACAAGGAAAAAGTGACACAACATTAGCCATAAAAGTCAGCAGTGATCTCAAAATACCATCAGCTTGTTATTTTTTCCTAAGCATCATAACAAAAGCTATGTGTAAGTGTTTTGGGCACACTTTTGTGAAATAGCGATGATGAATAGGAGTGGCAAGGGACCAGTCATAAAGAATTACTTATCCTCTTGTTACATTTCTAATTATTAGAATCAGGAGTCAGCCCTTCAGTACGCATAAGGAAGAAAGCAAGAGTTTGTGAAAGGTCTTGAAAGGTAAAATATATCATTTATGCTTGACTCAGTATAGGTACCAGTGAAGAAACATAGAAGAATGCATAGTCATAAGTCAATATGAGAAAATTTTATTTCCAATAGCATTCTTAACTAATAAAAGTAAAACAATATACATTTTTCAAGTAAAAAAAAAGAGGACTCAATAATCAAAGATGCTGGACTATACTTCAGGCATGTCGATTCTCCTTGGACATGTTGGACAATAAGAATCTGTAAGACTAAAATTTAACCTGGGCATGGGAGGGCTAACATTAACTAGAAAATTATAGTTTTAAGTGACATTCAGTGGGGAATTCAATTTACCTGGCTGTAAACTTTATAAACACTTGCATATGGATGGGTTTCCTTATTTGGTAACAGTAACAGGCTCTATTAGAACATAATTCATCTCACCTTAAAAGAAGAAAACAAGTGAGGTAGCTTAAAGAGAAGACTAAAAACTCTGAGTCTGAGCTGACAGCTAAATGTTTGTATGAAATGTCAAGAGACAGGTGAAAGTTTTAGAAGTCAACATCTCTGGGCTAGAAAAACAAGCCAATGTAAAAAAAAAAAAAATCAGAGGAACCTTTTAGAATACTTCCTTCAAATTTATTAAGAGGCAAAGCAAGTTTTCTCCTAGGTACCAGTTGTGTTTCACCAGGATAACCACAGGCTATATGGGCCATGCACCTCCCATCATTACACTGTGTGCCTCCATATGGAAGAGTTCCAGAGAGCTTTTATTTCAAACAACAAAGCAAGATGACTCTCATTCTCGCTTCCCTTACATATGTTATGTAAAGACTGTAGATGACCTTTCCTATTTTTTGCAGAGTACTAGAAAGAAACCAGGTCATATTATTTAACTTATTTCCTTGTATGGTAATAGAAATATTTAGTCTAAGCTATCAGCACTTTCAAGACTGTGATCTAATGTTTATTGTAAGGCTCTACTCCCATATTTTGAATACATTAGCAATGCATTTTAGATTTATAAAGTCAGATACACGGGTACATCAACACAATGCCAGAAAAATAAACAATATTTCTTAGTTTTAAAACAGTGCCAGATTTACTCCTCAGCTAAATTGTTGTCTGAATTTGGCTTTTTTTTCAACAATCTACATTAGTTTCTATATAGAAAAATTGTGCTCCATAACATAAAGATACTATACATATATTAAGAGTTAATCTAAACAGATTTTGAAACAAAGATCAGTAGCTAACTACGCAACAAACTCATTTTCAAAAGAAACAAGAAATATAACAAGACTGTGTGGCAGTCAACATGGAATGCCGATTTAGTGTCTCAACAGTAAGTTTAATGGAAGTCTAATCCAAAAGGGAAGAAAGGTAAGAAGCTTAACCTTACTGGAGGGTTGCTGTGATAAATACAAGGGGAACAGAATCTCCTCTGCAGTTATTCCAGCTGGGCTCAGGGTACCAGAAAGGAATGTTGCACTCCTCTACACTTTAAAATATTTTTATTTTCTTGCTAGATTTTTCATAACTAAAAAAAAAAGAAAATGTTCAGTTTTAATTTAGATTTGCTTTCTAATAGCCTAATTAGGCTTTTAACTATGATTAGTGTCAGATTTGTGCACATAAAGGCTTGTTAGAGAGTTAATTCAATACAGTGAATTTAATAAATTAGTAGTTTCTTTTTTTCTCTCTCTTGGAAAATAAATAAAACAGTAAACACATTTAAAAGTCTAAAGTTCTCCTAATATTCTCTCAACTCACCCCTAAATTTGCAGCTGTTAAGTTGGAACCCAGAATTTTCCAAATGGTAACACTTGACCTTAAATCCGAACATGCCACAACTTCATTATGACTGGGAGTGAGCAAAAGACAAGGAACAATGTGGATAAAAAGCTTAGAGGAGATAACTAAACAAGGACAATGAAGGAGAACAGAACAGAACACTGGGTTGAATGTGACAGAAGAAAGAGAAAGAGGGCACTGCTCTTGCCTGCAATGAGAGATATATAGATCATTATTTTTGAAAGAGGGTGAAAAAGAGGGCAAAAGAAAGTCCTAGAGAGGAGACAAAATGAAAGAAAGCAGTAAGTAAGTACAAAGTATGGGAGGGATTGGAAACCTGAAAAGTCAATTAAAGTCCAAATTTCCCCTTAATAATAAATAAATTTTAAAAAGGCACTGAATTTATCAGTGCAATTTAAAACTCATATATACATCTGTGTTAGTAGTCCTGAGATTGTTTACTAACAGAGGCTGTGTGACGTGGATTGGCTCATATCCATTCTTTGAAGTGCCCTTATCCTCTGAGATAGAGTGGCAACATCAAAATTGCCTATTAAGAATGTTTCCTTACTCATGCTCCCTCCTCAGTGGTGCCTGAAAATAACAAAGAGTGGTTTTATGAGCTGAAATGATTTACAGAACTTCATAATAATTTAGCAATAAACATGATAGCATACCCATGTCCAATAATGTTCTTTGGTATTGTTTAATTAACCAGC
Organism: Chiroxiphia lanceolata; assembly: GCF_009829145.1. Taxonomy (NCBI): domain Eukaryota; kingdom Metazoa; phylum Chordata; class Aves; order Passeriformes; family Pipridae; genus Chiroxiphia; species Chiroxiphia lanceolata. Next base: position 67,678,836 of record NC_045638.1, on the reverse strand, counting down.
ACAAATTCAGGTAGAAAATCTATGAAATTCTCTCTATGATGAATCTGCCATGAGGTAGAGATTTTCAGCTGTGATACAGTGACCCATCTCAACAGGTAAATTAGGTAGATCCAATGCTATTGCTAATCTCAGTAATTTCATAAATAGGTCTATATGATGAAGTTTTTAAAAGCTAAGATTTGTATTCTACCATGAATTGCAAAGTTCACACAATTAATATTTTTCTGAATAAGAAGAGAAAAATATATTTTTCCTAATATTTTGAACTAAATTTATCTTAGGAACAAAATTACTATGACCTCAACCTCTGTCCTAGGGAAATATAAAGTTTTTCGTATTCTGTCAAAATACTGAAAAGTAAAACACCTAAACATGACAAAGAAGACAAATTGTGGAAAACTTTAAGAAAATATATGACAAAATAAAACCAGGGTTTCCATCTTTCTTTCTCATTAAATGAGACTAACTTCATCTATGTCTCATCAAAATATACAGTGAAATTAGATACAAATCCATTAATTCCCTGCATTACACAACTCTACAAGAAGTTCTAAGCAGCAATTTCTGTTGTCTGGGCAGATGCTGCACAGATTTCCCTAGAGCTCTGTGTTAGTGTGCCTTGAAAATTGTTTCTGTATACGACTGAGTATTGCCTGTATCAAAGTTACATGTCTTCAGGTTCAAAAGACGCACAGGTTCTAAAGATAGTCACTTCTCCATTTTTTAAATTATTTCTTCTAGTAGTTTTCTCCAGTAGGGTCCTCCAGCAGCATAAAACTTCAAGCAGACTACATAATAGATAATTTAAGGGCACAAAGGAGTAAATATTTCAGAAGCAGAAACTGAATGATTTTTGTCTTTCAGGGACTATGTAAAAACTGAGTTATTTGAATAAGTACTAATTAATCAAATTAATTAACAGTATATTTTCTAATTTAAAAACTGAAACAGGAAATAACCAACAAAATTATGCAAAATTTAAAGGAAGCAAAAGATGTTTTAAGAATATTGTCTGTGAAAGAACAAAAGGAAACTTTCCAAATGATAGAAACCAAGCAAATAAGGCAAAGTCCCTACTTTTATCATTTCCATTTCAGACACCTTTTCATGTTAGATATTTTCCAGTTGCTCACACTCTGGAATTTGTTCCTGTCTGTATAGAAACTGGATGCATATTTTTACTTGAGTCTGATTTTTGTACTTCTGGGCCACTGCACATCAGGATTTTTCATGCCTTTCTACAGCCATCATAAGATAGATGAGATATGATTAAGTAAACTCAAGGTGAAGACTTGGATTAAAATTCTCAAAAGGGTTAAAAACTATTCTTGTCACCCAGGTTTAGAGAAATAGCTCTGACAGCACCAAATTCTGCATAAGGGAACTCTTTAGTGCAAACTCAACTGTCACTACCTGTTCAGCCACTACCATGCTGTTGTAAACTTTCGCTTTCCATTCAATATCTAACCTGGCAGATGAAAAAACCCCTCTGATTCAGATTTTACAATAAGATAATGGAATATCAAAGCACAACACAACCAACTTAGTTTCAGATGACAGCCCCTGCTGTGGGAGCTATGTGCAAGAAGTTGTACACAGAATGAAAAACAAAAGTTAAATCTCTTTAAATTCTAATTTTTTCTTTCCTCCTAGACTTCTGACCCCTAAGACTGCTTTCTGCTAAAAAGAGTCTAAGAACATTGATATGCATGTTACAGCCTGATGGGATAGAGAGGATGGGACCATTTCCATAGAAGCAGCCCATATCAAAAGCAAATAACAGCCAAAGGTTTATGATATATGTAGGCCATCAACAAAAAATCCAATACAATCAACAATTCTAGAGTTGGTACAAGTTGAAAATTGCCTTAACAGACTCAAGAGAGAGGCCTAGTTTCAGTGTCTCAATACTGATGTGAGAAATTAAGGATACGGGTACATTTGAGCTGCTGTGACGACCACGTGTGGTGCTAATACTAACAAAAGTTAATCTGGATACTCATAACAGTTCACCACTGCAGCACCCAACCTCTCTGTCTGCTTTCACAAACCGTGAAGACCTCTATAAAATAGGTAAAGAAGAGAAGGGTCTTGCACAGCTTTTGTCTATATTAATTAATAATTAAAGGACTGTGTATTTCTACACCTTTCCAGTCAGCACTTTTAATAGAGGAAAGATCAGATCATCAAAATTATAGGTATGTGGGTACCAGAAATGAGGACATCAACATATATCTCCGGGAGAAAACTTCTATAAACTGTAAACGGTTGCATCTATGATGCATTTAAAATTATTCTAATGAAAGAGATAATTATATTTTTTTTATTTTGGTATGACGTAACAAACTACTGTAGATGAGCAAAAACTTCACATACATGCTATGACTTTTCAAAATATCTGCATATGTGCTTCAAATTCAGAGCTAGCTATTAATTGGTACGGCTTCAGTGAAGACAGTGATGAAGTCTCAGACCTACTGCAGTGAATATTAGCTCTCGAGATTTGCAAACTCATCCACAAAGCTGAATATCTGTATACCAATGTTAATGTAGCTTTTAGCAAATCATTATAACAAACCAACAAGCAATATATAAGAAACTTGACAAGATCAGCTTTACTTTTGTCATCATTTAGGAATGGTATTCTCCAATTCAGTGCCTCCACTAAAACCACGGGCTGCTCTCTTGTTCCCTCCTGCCCCTTCCCCCTCCTCCCTGCAGGTGGCTGGAGAGGAGAATTGAAGGCATAAAAGACAAAGCTCGTGGGTTGAGACAAGAACAATTTACTGGAAACAGCAATGAGATAAGAAAGGAACAGTAACAGCAACAATTTTAATAACAAAAGGGCACAGAAGAGGGAGTGATTCACATCCAAAATGCTCACTGTGGAACTCACGACCTGACTGCAGCCATGCTGTCCTGACCAGAAGAGAGCCCTTCCTTCTGGAAAGAGACTCCCTTCCCTCTGCTCCCTCACTCAGGCAGTGATGTGGGGGGTATAGAATAACCTTTGTGTCCTACCCATGGCCCCTCCTGGCTACTGAAAAAAACTAACCCTGTCTTAGCTGTAACATTCAAAACAAACTTGAGCCACTGGATCATAAGACTAAAATCAAAACAGATAAGTAGAAAATGAGGTAATTGGTACCCGAAAAATGGCAGAAAATATGGCAAAGCAATGTTGTGGAATTGATTTGGTACTTATAACAGCTTTCACTACATAAAAACAGGAGAACTTGTTAATTTGAAATTGACTGTTGATAAACTTAATTTAATGCAGTAAGAAAACTTAAAAGACACCCTACTGAACAATAATCAAATATGAAAATCTAACAAGTGTTATCCTTTCCTACTGTTTTAGAATACTGAAGATCCTTTACTCCTTATAAATAAAATAAATATCTTTCATATTAAGTTTCAACACAGTTGAAATTGTTTCAAGAAGGACATAACTTCACTATTCACATTTAGGGCAGCTCATACATTTTCCATTTTTTTGTGTGAATGTCAATTCAAGCTGTGCACATTGCTAATAAATCTCACAGTAGCCTTCCTTTCCTAGTAATGATGCTTTAAGCAAGACCTGTGTGGACAAAAAGAAAGGTTTAAAACATATAATATTGTTTCCTAAGTTTTCTTCTCTTCCCTCAATAAGGTACCATGCCTTGAGACTTCCAAAGTCCACAAGGTTTTTAACCCTCCTTGTAAATGTATAGGTTATACTTAACCAAACAATACTGAAAGGTGTATCTAAGCAACTAACAAAGCTTCAGATTTCAATAACAGGCTTTAAATACTGTATCTACCAGAACACACAACAAACAAAATCCTCTTACCATTGCTAAAACACTTCTCTGGTATACTTGAATAATAATAAACTTCTGAAGACATTACATTGTTTTCAGATTTGAATTTTATTTTGATAAAAGCAAAACCCACATGTTTTGCATATATTTTAGCTTGGATTCTAAATCGGATTGTACAACATGATCTACCAGTTCTTAGGATCAATACTATACAGTTGTCACTTTTTTTAATTTATGCCTATAATCTCACAGTATATATTCAAAAAAGGAGCAGGGAGAAAAATAAAGATCAAGAACAAAGTAATTACTCAGTAGTTCCAGTTTTGTATATACAGAACCAGTCTCATTTCCTCCTCTATGCCTTTTTCTGTCTCTTGTTGAGGCAGAAATATACGTTCTATAACGTTCCTTTAAATTAACATATATTGCAATATCTGAGTATATGTTTCAGTTTTTCTTAGTTAATAGTTCAAGTTATAGTCAAACATCCATCAGCATAGTAACTTATTATAAATTCCGACATCAACAAGACATTTAAGGGCACATACAGTTTACAGTTCTATGGATACCTCTTGAGTTCTTTTATATCTTATTTAAAGGGAAGTAGGAATAGGGCTGACATTTGGTTGGCGGATGATGTATGCAGCAACCTACAATATGTATTTAAGAAGTACAAAAATTCTTGAGATAAACACTGTAATTTTATTGTTAAACATTCATTTTTTATTATTGGAAAAAAAATTCCATCAGAGGAGATTCAAGACAGCAATATTACTAGTGGAACTACCGACTTTAACTGAAAGGTTAATTCATTGTGAGAATATTTCAGGACTCAACAGAGGTGATTAGATACTGAAAAATGTCTGTGGACCTACCATTGATTTCTTCTACATATTCAATCCTTCTTCCTCCAAACAAGAGTTAATATATACAACATACTCATGAGCAGTGTTTTCCATAGATGACAGCAAACCTCTCAGGGGTGAAAAGCTCTTCATTTGTTGTCATAAAACAGGCAATGATGCTTTCAGGAATTTCCTAGCATTAAGAGTAAAACTTTTGTGAAGAGATTTGAACGTATCAGAGTTAAACAAGAATTTTGCTTTTTTATGGAGGTACATTTATACAATTTGTGCACATTTATAAATTTTTACACATTTATACAATGTGTAAAAAGACACTTGTATTTGGGGACAATGTAGAGAATACTATCTAGTGGCCATTTGGGGGTTCAGTAGGGCACAAAACCTCATCATTTTAGAAAACAAAACAAAACAAAATATCTTGCACAGGGAAATATTGAGGGGTAGGAGATAAGGAAGATGATAAAACAGAATTTAACCTAAGAGCTTGTGTCATATGTCTCAGTGTTCTCTAGGAGGATTCCCCAGTACTTGGCATTAGAAAAGTCAAGGTAAAGAATGTGCTAAAGCCTGTGACATCTTGAATCTGTTTAGATGCTTATTTTTAAAAATGCAGTGAATGATATTTTACTGCAGAAAACTAACTTTAATCAGTTTAGTTGGTCCTCTGCCTTCCTAAATTATCCAGTTGTTGTCATACTAAAAGATGAAATGAATACTCTTTTCCAATACATTGAATTAAAATGCTACTTTAAAACATAAACTAGCTAAGACTCATGTTATAAAATGTTCTCTTCAACTTACAACAAAACTGAAAAAAATAAAATGAGAGGCAGTGATGCATAAGCTCAATATATTCTTGCAAACTAGGGGTATGTTAGCTTTGCCTTGTTAAATATTTCTTAAGCAATTTTTAATTGACAACATATGTTGAACATCACATAGCAATGTGTGCAAAGTACTTTACATCTGTCATAGCCTCCTGAAGCTAATCCCCCTTTAATGTGCTAGCTTTCTTTGTATTGCTGCAGGCTTTGTTTCTGTTTACTGTCTTTCAAAAGGAAGAGGGAAAAAACAAGTTATCTGTCAGTGAGAACAGGCTTATTTTGCGAAGATTTTAATTCTATTAATCTTTTGACTGGCTATATGCTAAGAAATCATTATCATCAGGCACAATGACAGACAGAAAAAGTCAAATTCCATTTCTTTCAAGGTGAGAGAAAGTCCATTTCTTTTCCAGGCTTCACTGTGGGCAAATGGTGCCTGACAAATTTGGTGGCCTTCAGTGTTGAGGTTAAAGTATTTTTTGGTAAGGGAAGAGTGACTGGTTCCATCTACCTGGATTTTTGCAAAGCATTTGGCACTGTAACACACAACACTCTTGTCTTTAAACTGGAGAGGCATGGATTTGATGGATGGATCACTCAATAGATAAGGAATCAACTGTATGATTGCACTGAAAGAGTTGTGCCAACAGCTCAGTGTCCAAGTGGAGACCAGTGACAAGTGGTTTTCCTCAGGGGTCAATACACTGGGACTGGTGCTGTTTAATGTCTTTGTCAGCTACATAGACATTAGGATTGGGTGTACCCTCAGGAAGTTTGGGGATGATACCAAAGTGTGTGGTAGACACACTGGAGGGAAAGGATGCGAACCAGAGGGATCTTGACAGGCTTGAGAGATGGGCTTGTTCGCACCTCATGGAGTTCAACAAGGTCAAATGCAAGGTCCTGCACCTAGTTTGGGGCAATCCCAAATACAGACAGAGGCCAGGCAGAGAATGGATTAAGAGCAGCCCTGGAGAGAAGGACTGCCTATACCACAAAGTGTAATCACTGCTGACTGGATATCAGATGTACAATATAGTTTGTATCCTGCTTGCAATGATATAGAGATCAAGACAGAGAAAGGGAAAAAAGGGCTGGTAGCAGGGACAGCACAGCAGGGCATAAGCAATTCAGGAAGTTTCTGTAGTGCTTTGACAATAACTTTCTCTTATAAGTGACAGAGGAGCCAACAAGGAGTGTGTACTGGACCTCTTACTCACCAATAAGGAGGGACTCATTAAGAATGTGAAGGTCAAAGAAAATCTTGGCTACAGTGACTGTGAGATGGTGGATTTCAGGATCCTGGGGACAGGGAACACAATGAAATCCATGCTCACAACCTGGGACTTCAGGAGAACAGACTGACTTCTTCAAAAATCTGCTTGGAAACTTCCCATGAGATAAAGCCCTGGAGAGAAGAGAGGTCCAAGAAAGCTGGTTAGTATTCAAGGATCACCTCCCGCAAGCTCAAGAGAGCTCAACTCCAGTGAATGTGAAGTTAAGTAAAAAATACCAGAAGGTCTGTGTGGATAAACAATGAGCTCCTGGCCAAACTAAAACAGAATAAAAAGCCTACAGAGGCTGTGTGAGAGTCCAGATTTGTACCTTACTGGGTTGTTTGATTGTTGGGTAAAATCAACCATCTTGTTGGGAGGGGGCAGGGCTAGGAGGGGGCCAACCTCATGGCAGTATCAGAAGGCACGTGGTAAGGTCTGCAGCCAACATGGTGGAGTGCATGGAGAGTACGTGGTTCAGGAGCCCTGTGGCTGGCATGTCAATCAAAAGGCCTGTCTCATATCCCACCCACATCACACCCCCTGGAGCCCCTTATTGGCTACAGCACCCCTCACTTTGACTAGGAGGGCACTGAGTGGTCAGTGAACCAGATGTCCCACCTGGGAGGGGTGGCCACAGTAACCAAACCAGATAAATAGAGGTGCACACGGCCTCCAACTTGTTCTACCTTCTCTCCTGGAAGCTGCTACCATGTGACTCTTGGTAGAAACTATTTTTTGTTCTCTTTCTTCTCTCTTTCTTCACTCCTTTCTTCTTCTCTATTTTCTTCCTTTACTTTTTCCTTCCTCTTGTGGGTAACTTAAAACCAATGGGTTGTATTTCACTAAATTGTGTGGGGTCGGTGTTTGCTGAGCACTTTGTGGAATGCTTCTTCTTGGTTGTTTCTTACTTCTCTAAAACTTTTGCCAAAATGCTTATTTTCTCACTAAATTAGAAGAAGTTCTCTTGGGGAAAAGTGCATAACTTTTTCTCTTTGCACTAGTCAAGGAATCAAAGAATGTAAAGTCTTTGCAAGAGTTCGTGTGGGTGAAACTCTTGGAATCTTAAATATAAGTAAACTGTCCTGGCAAGCGTGTGGCTTAGACCTGGCACTTTACAGAATGGAAGTGAGGACCTGTAACCTGGAACAAATACAGAAACACTGGATCCAGGAAAGACACTGGAAAAACTGAAGTTCGAATAGACTTGAGTACAGTCAGAGGTGTCAAAGACAACGGGAAGGACTGCTAACAGTACACAGGTGATGAAAGGAAGACTAGGGAAAATGTGGGCCCAATTCTCAGTGAGACAGTAGACCTTGTTACACAGGAAGTATAAAAGGCAGGGTTGCTGAATTCCTTGTTTTCCTTAGTCTTTACTAGCAAGACTGACCTTTGGGAATCCCAGGTCCCAGAGACATGGAAGAAAGGGTAGAGTAAGGGACATGTACCCCTAGTGGAAGAGGATCAGCTCAGGGAATAGATAGGAAAACTGGACATGCATAAATCCATGGCCCCTAATGACTTGCACCTAGAAGTGCTGCAGGAGCTGCAGATATCATTGTGAGGCCACTCTCCATAATCTTTGGTTGCTCATAGTGACTGGGAAAATTGTCTCTAAACTACAGGAAAGCAAATGGCACACCCATCTTCCAGAAGAGCAAAAGGAAGACCAAGAGAATTACAGGCTGATCAGCATCACCTCAATCCTTGGAAATGCGATGGAGCAACTAAATTTGGAAACCATTCCCAGGCCAATGAAAGACAAGAAAATAATCAGGAGTAGTCAGCGTAACTTCAGTAAGGGGAAATGAAGTTTGACCAACTCATCAAAATTCTGCAATGAAATGGCTGTTCTGGTAGATGGGGAAAAGCAATGGATATACTTACTACTTAGACTACAGACCATCTGGACTGTAGTAAGGTCTTTGACATTGCCTTGCATAACAGCTTCATAAAGAATCTATGGCTGGATAAACAGACAGTGTGGTGAATTGAAAACTGCCTGAACAGACTAGCTCGGAGGGTGGTGATCAGTGGAACCAATTCTTATTGGAGGCCATTGACTAGCAGGGTACCTCAGTGGTCAATACTGCATCCAGTCCTGTTTAACATCATTGTTAACGCTCTGGATAATGGATGGGGCAGGGTGTGCCATCAACAAGTTTGCAGATGACACAGCACTGGGAGAAGTGACTGATATGCCAGAGGGTCATGCTGCCACCCAAAATGATCTTGGCAGGTTGGAGAAATGAGTTGACAGGGACCTCATGAAGTTCAAGAAGGGAAAGTTCAAAGTTCTGCGCATAGGAAGGAACAACCCTAGGCACCAATGGAAAGCAGCTTTGCAGAAAATGGCCTAGAAGTCCTGGTGGACAAGTTAACATGAGCCAGCAGTTTGCCCTTTTGAAAAAACAACTAATAGTATTGTCAGCTGCTTTTGGCAAGCTATTGCCACAGAATGAGAGAGGTGATTCTTCCCCTTTACTCAGCACTGGAGTGCTGTGTTCAGGTCTGGGCTCCTTGGTACTAGAGAGAGACATGGATATATTGTAAAGAGTTCAAGAAAGGGTCACAAAGATGATTAAGGGACTGGACCACCACTCATAGGAGGAAAGTTTGAGAGAGTTAAGACTGTTTGGCTTGGAGAAGATGAAGTTCTGGGGATACCTCATCAAGGTATATGAAGGGCATGTGTAAAGAGGACGGAGCCAGGCTCTTTTTAGTGGTGTCTAGTGACAGGATAAGAGGCAATGGCCCCAAACCGAAACACAGAATCTTCTATCTGAACATTGGGAAAGACTTTTTTACTATGAAAGTGACTGACCCCTGGCACAGGTTGCCCAGAGATGTTGTGCAGTCTCCCTGTTGTGGTTTAACCCCAGCCAGCAATCAAGAAGCCCCATGCAGTCACTCGCTCACTGCCCCCACAGCAGGATCAGGAAGAGAATCAGAATGGTAAAAGCTAGAAAACTTGTGGGTTGAGATAAAGACAGTTTAATAGGGAAAACAAAAGCCACACACTCAAGCAAAGGAAAAGAAAGAATTAATTCACCACTTCTCATGGGCAGGCAGGTGTTCAGCCACCTCCTGGAGCCAGGGCTCCATCACACCTAACAGTTACTTGGGAAGACAAATGATATCATTCCAAACATCCCTACCTTCCTCCTTCTTCCCTCCACTTTACATACTGAGTATGATGTCATATGGTATGGAATATCCCTTTGGTCAGTTTGGGTCACTTGTTGCAACTGTGTCTCCTCCCAACCTCCTATGCATCCCCAACTTCCTTGCCAGTGTAGCGGTATGAAAAGCACACTGTGTAAGCCCTGTTCACAGGGCTCTCTATAATATCAACCCTGTGTTCAGCACAAATTCAAAACATAGTCCCATACTAGCCACCATGAAGAAAATTAACTCTACCCCAGAGAAAATCAGAACACTCCCTTGAAGATATTCAAAAGTTATCTGGACATGGTCCTGGACAACGGGCTGTAGGTGGCCCTACTTTAGCAGGAGGTTGGATAAGAGCATATATAAGATAACTTGCACAGTTTTACATGACTTGTTAATGAAACAGTTCTATTTCTCTGAACAGAAAAAATCTCCGAAATAAAACCAAAAAAACCAAGTAGGATTTTTCTATTGAAGCTGTAGTCTTTACTCAGTACTTTTTGTATGCAATGTTTGCCCAGGATATAGGGTTTTTATATTTGCACTTGTTGATATTCTCCTTTTAAATTTTGTTAAAGTGGCAGGAATTATGTCACAAAAATGTAGAATCTAGTGTGCAATTGGAAACATTACTTTTGGAACTTGTAACATGTTGTTTCAATTTACTTTTTCAGTCTATCTACAGCTTGTCAGCAGTTTGCTTCAACTGAAATAAAAGAGGAGTTTGTTAATCACAATAGAAGCAGAACTAACTGCATGGACAATGTGGGAATATATTTGTCATCATTATGCCTTTGTCATCATTTCCCTTTCTCTCTACATCTCAAATAAAGGAAAGAATGTGCTAAAAATCTTACCTTGTGATGAGAGGTTGTAGGTATTCATGGTAGTGTATGCAGAGCTATTGGGAATTCAATGGGGCCCTCCTATCTGAGAAACTACATGTTCCTGAAGTGAATCGAATTTTCAACTATGAGACATTTGTTTTAAATAGTGAATACCCCCTGGAGGGAGGAACAGAAAAACAATGTGAATAGAAGTTGTATGTAAAGAAGAGAGCAGATGGAAGACTAAGAACATAGTTCCACATATATTTTCCTTGCAAGTTAAGCTAATTTAAGAGGTCCTCACTCCCTACACAAACACACACACCTTGACCCCCCACTGCTTTTTCTCATTCACCATTCTATCTTTTGTACTGCAGAAAACATTTGTAAGGCCATAATGTAGAATAGATCCCTGAAGTGAACTGTATTAATAAAAGAGTCTCCAAGGTTTGTTATTCACGTCAATGATTCACTTTACAGCACCGCATTAGAAATAGCTGCACTGCTACATTTGAAGAAGTGATGAATTCTAACACACAGGCAGGAATCAGCAAGTGGTGTTAGAAAAGTGATTTTTTAAACCAGCTTTGCCACTGAAGAGCACATGAACCTGCACTCTAGAAACCCATGGAGAAAGAAAAGGTCTGCAGGTCTCCTATGCTGTTCTGCATAATAGCGGCTTTCCTCAGTGCAGTTGTACTCTGACTTCAGGACTTTGGCTTAAGATTAACTGTATAATAAATTCTGGCTTGTTTTAATATCATTGCTTATTATTTGTATTATTATTAGCTCATGTTAAATTGTATTTAGAGTGTTCAGTTCTTGACTGGTGGGATACAGAACAAATCAGGATGCTGTAATTCATTCTCTTCATAAAAGAATGAACACATTAAGTCTGGACCACATAAACAACTGTATAGAGCACTCGATTCAAAAGATAAAGGGAAGTTGCATAAAGGTCTGATCCTTGCAAAAAAATAAAGAAAAAAAATTCTTCAGTTACATCCAAAACACAAGGAAAATAAGTGTTCCCAAATCCCAAAAGAACAGGAATTTGAATGTAAAGCATAGATCATCAGTTTATCCTCCCCCTCTTTCCCCTATTTTATACTGTAGACTTTTGGCATCAATAGACCAGAGAGTCAGATGTGAAAAGTTCAATGCACCACGATTAATGCTAGTAAGATCACAAAATATAGTCACTTTGTTCTCTCTGAAATGCAGTAAATTTACTACTTCTATTCTATTTTCTAATATTAACAAACCATGAGAAAATGCAGATTTATTTCATGCCATCACTGTTTACACATATTAATAAAAGAGATGAAACCTCAAATCCGGACATAATACTAAGGACCAATAAAATACTCTTATCAAATCAGATGTCAGTATCTTTGTACAGGCATGTTATCATAAGAGATATCCAAATGAGAAAAAAAATCATTATTTTAAAGTTCTTTTAAAGTTACTTTGGACTGAAAAAAAGGCTTCACATGTGTACAAAAATTTACTCAACATAAGGAAAAGCTTTAGTTGTTCTGTTGTTAAAAAAAAAATGGTTTCCACCAATTATCCATATAACTTCCTTCCTACTCTCTATTGAGGTTACTTTCCCGTGCCTCTTACAGTAAAGGGAGAAACAATATCTACTTAAGTTCACATAGTTAAACCCAGAAATTCTGATTTCAATTCACTTCTTAACAAGGGAAAAGTGCAGTTTTTGTCTTTACAGTTAAACAAATCATATTTTTAAGATGATTTTTAGTAACAGTTTCCAATATGACTTCAATGTGAAATTCTGTGATTTGCTTGATTGGAATTTACATGAATCCTTTCTGCATCACCAAATATTTAATTACTCTAGTTGGTTCATATCTGACTTACTAGTAAACTTTTAAAATTACACAGTGCCAAGAAAACACAATATCAAGGGGCAGTGACGTGTTAGAAGACACCATATTTTAGCACAGTCAAATCCAGTATCTGCGTTTCCCAGCTTTGCTTATCTTGAAGTATCATTAAGTGACAAATTATCTTATTTAAATCAATGAGAGTTCAGTATTCTGTCTATAGAAATTCTTCAATGTAGTAATCTTCTTCTCTTGGAATGTCTTCTAATTGCAAGTATAGAGGGAGAAGAAACAAACATACCCCAACATGGCACCAGGTTTGCTCAAGATTCTCCTATCATGTCAAATACATGCGATGAGTTTTCAGTCACTTTTGTTTTGCATAGGTATGCTAAAAGTGACAACTGATTTTTTTTATAAATAAGTGTGCATTTTTTCCATGGCTGAAGTAAGGGATTCTTATGGTTTTTCTTTGTCTTAGGTAAGCTATATTCTCTTTCTTTTTCCACTGCTCATCGGTTATCAGGCAAACAAAATTACCATGAGACTAGACAAGGGTTTTGAATGTTTGAACATCATCTTGCTGAGTGCAGTGAGAAAAGTTTTTGCCAGATTATTTTTTCAATTTCAGGAAAGACATTTCCCTGAAATGCAGCCAAACACCCAAAGAGAAAGATTCTGTCTTCCAGTGTTGCTTTTGAGACACTGTGATCCTGTGCTACATGAAACAATAAAATGTAATTTTGTACCTAGATCTTCCCCGGAAAATGCAAATAGTTGGTTTGGTAAATACTCCTAGAAATACAAAAGCCTTGAGACTTATCAACACCTTACACTGCAGAAAAAGTCAAAGCGAGTCAGAAACTACATTCCTGATAGGCATGAAGTTTCATAGAAAGAAAACAATGCAGAGCTGGAAGGTTTATTCTGTTCAGATCTTATACATTTTAAATAAGTTTAAAAATAAATTTAAAAAAAAAAAGGAAGAATTTGAGTTTGAAAACTCTTAAGAAAACATAATCTTCTAGTTTGTTTTTTTTTTTTTTTCAACTTCTCAGTTTTTTCTTAGGTCATTTATGACTTTAGTAATTTTTGAGACAGTGGCATCTAGAGGAGGGTGGAGTGCTCATTTACATCACTATTTGAAAGGAAAAAAACGTCTTGGATACTGAATTGGAGCCCCTTGAGACTAATCAGAAAGGACTTGCTGTCATTTTGGAAAGCTCCTCCTTAAATGAATATGCCTTAGGGCAGTTATCTTTGAGTGCTAATGGATAAGAAGACAAAACTGATCTATCTGTTCAAATTATGAAGGAAACAGCCAAAACAGGTGATGTCAATAGAACTGAAATTCTTTAAATTTTGTTGGAAAGGTGGTTTAGGGTTTTGGGTTCCATTTTTTTGTTTGTTTCTTTCTTTTTTTTTTTTTTTTTCTGCTGGCTAGTGTACAAAATCTTAGGAAGAAAACAAAATGAATTAGACAGCTCTCTCACAGAACAATTAGGTGGAAAATAGCATGTCTTGAGACTCAGATTTTATTGGTTTGTCCTTTTCGAAATTACCACATCTGTACTCATTTGAATTGGACAATAAAATAAAAAGGTGGGGAATGGCTAATTAGTTGGATTTTTGAGCTACAGATATTGGGGTTGGGGCAGGAAGTGAAAGGGTAAGAGGAAGTGAAGGGGGGAAGAGAAAGTGAGGGGAGACAAGAAGAAAATGTCTTTCCTAATAGCTATGGTCAAGATCAGATATACTCTCTTATTTCACAGGAAAAGGTGGTGAATAATTCTGAACACATGGGCTGTACTCATACTGGTTTGATTTTCCCTTTCCTCACAAAGCCATTTTTCAGGAATTAGTTTTAGTTTTTTGTGTACTTGATACTAATCTTGCATTTATAATGTTTCAAGTGACTAAAGTTGTGGCTTCATATGATGATCACACAATAGGAGAATCCTCCTGTCTCATCCCAGCTTTCCCTCCCAATTTCAATACCCCTCTGCTACCTCTGGTGCTCATCAGTAACATAATATTGCTGATTTTCATTTAGTTTCATAGTGTATCAAAGGATCCCTTGCTGGACAACTGCAGCAAATAATGGAGTGTGAAAGTTTCACCATACCACAAGATTTGTATACTACTAATCCCTAGTAAAGCCTTATTTAAATGTACATGATGGCTGGCGACCAATAAAACACACTGATGTGTTTTCATTTTTGTTGAGTGGGACAAAGGGGGAAATGCAAGTGCTTCTAGAATAGAAAAGGCTTTTAAAAAGACTTATGATCCTGGGTAACCTGATAAAAACCTCATTAAAATCACTCTACTAGAAGCAAGGTAATAATGTGTCAATCATGTGCAAAGTTAATAGAATTTAATACTACATTAATAAATTGTGAGGCATCATATGTACTTGTTCCAGCTAACTCTGCATTTCTTGACACAAAAAAGTAAAAATGTGGGATACTAATTGCATGTTTGTTTGTAACTATCAAATTAAATTACCCTGACTTTTTAGAACATAACTCTCTGCTACCAGCTTTGTCTAGTTTGTAACACTATATATATATATGTATGTCTTTTTATTTACTATCTAAATTGACTTGTTTAATAATCTGATCCATATCTTCAGGATCTATTCAATAATTATAATGAGTACTATGTAATTTGAATGAAGTGACCATTTTTCCTGCTTATGACTTTCTTTTTGCATTATAGAATATATTATATATGTACATAATGTAGCCTGGTATGGTTTTGGCCTATACCAAATGACACACAATGATTTCTGGGCATGAATGAGAAAATAATATTGGCTTTGGATCAATTCCAATAGGTAGTGTTGTTCTATAGGAGAAAAAAGCTTAGACTAATGAAAAATTATGGTGTGCTACTTAACCTCAAGACTAAAAAATGGTCATGAAACTGTAATATTTAGTAACATAGACATAGCCTAAGTGGCCAGATAGCTAGTTTACAACATACATTACATCTCTCTTAACAGAGTAATTAAGCCAAAGATACCAAACTGCAAGTGGAGCTTCTTTTGTGATGCACTTCAAATAACTAATATTATATATTAAAAAATAAGAAAAAACAAATCACAACTTTCTTCAAAAAATAAGTGTTAGGTTGAGGTGTGCATTTCAATAATTTGGAATTTAGTTTGATCAATTCAAAAAGGTTTGGTTTGTAATTTTAAATGCAGATGATGTTTTATTCTATATAATTTGTGTTCCATAGTGCATTTCTGTGCCATGCATGACACATTATACAAAAGTATGAAACAAATTAAGAATAGAGTCTAAACAACTGAAGATATGATGGTCCAATAATTTTTAGAAAGTCAAGTAATTCCTTAAAGGTTGCCCTGCTAAGATTAGATGACAAAAGTAGCTAGCTAAGAAGTAACATTGTTATGCCAAATGGACGTTGGCTTACTTACAGGATTTCTACACAGATGAAATCATTTCACTCCATAAAATAAATGCCAAACAATCATGAGTTTAAAGTAGGGAAAGTTTAAACTTTTGTTATATTTTTTTCTTACACTAATATATCATATTATTTAAGGCTGCATATCAGCTTTGTCTGAATGTAAAGCTCACTACTAGTTGGCCCACACAGGGTTTGTTTGTTGGAGTGGTATGAAATTTAAACTCTGCTCCTGCAAGAATTTACACATACGTAGGTGCAACTCCACGGTCCAATGCTATTGGAATGAAACATGATAGTCTTCAGCAGGACTAATTAGTTCAAACCAGTGTAGAAGGAGGCAGAGGAGGTACTCCAGGTGCCAGAGCAGAGATTCCCCTGCAACCTGATCTACACCATAACAAAAATTTACACTGCAGGCTGTAAATGACCCCACGTCAGAGCAGGTGGATATTTCCAAAACATATTGCCACCTGTGGTGAGCATACGATCAAGTAGGTTTTCCACACTAGGTAAAGGAGTCAGTAATGAAGGAATAAAGTTAAACCTAGAAGAAAGATGGTAGTGAAGGAAAGGAATTGCTTTAATTTTTCTTAATTTCTCGCTATCCAAATCTATTTTAATTGGCAGCAAATTTAATTCATCTTCCTCTAGTCAAGTTTGGTTTGCCTGTAACAGTCCCCAGTGAGTGATTTCCCTATATTTATATCAACCCATAAGTGTTTTCACCTTATTTTCTCCCTTGTCCTATTGAGGGGGGAAAGTGAGAAAGTGGTTTGGTGGGCACCTGGCAGCTAGCCAAGGTCAACCCATCACATAACGATACTATTACTAACAATGTAAATTTTAGGAGAGATTTTAACTTTTCACCAGAGTAGACAAGCAAGCATGTATCTGATTTTTAAAAAGGCAAGACAACAAATCTTGAGGATTCTGAGAAATATATTCCATTTACTAAAGAATGTCTAACAGTGATTCTGAAGAGAGAGATTTGGAATCACTAAAGATGCCAACTCTTCCTGGGTAATTTACTTAAAAAGGCAAGTTGGATATTTAGATGATCACCCTAAGGACAGAGCAGCAATCAGAATAAATTTTGGTACAGTGTGAAGTACTGATTTGAGCTGCAGTTTTCTATGGGCATTTCCAGAATGGGTACTTCCAGATTCTGAAGTTTTTTTCAGTATTCAGACTTGTGTTACCATTTTTAGGTGTCAGTTTTTAGATGATTAAAACTAAAGGTTATGCCTGGATCAAACCCTGGTAACACTTTACAAATCCCGCTTTTCTTAAGTGAATTCTGACATGACTATACAGTACCTCTGTTTTGTTCTCTGGTTTTTCCTCCCTACTACGTCAAGAGCTTCTACAAAGAGAAGCCCAAATGTACAGACCACCTGTGAGGTTTGAAAAACCGCAACAGATAGGTTAGACAGCTAAAGAGAGCAGAATTTGTCACTTGTCAGTTAAAAGAAATTGCAAATAAGTAAAATATTTTCCCTTCTTTTCAACTCTGAAATAATTAGTTTTACAAAAGAATTATATTATTTTTTAAATAAGTCCTAAATATGACCAGTGTAATTGGTTGTTTCATAGTAATGTCTAAGCTATTATGGTGATTTCTTGCCTGTGGGAAGTAATTCTTGATGGGAAGCTCAGTAAATAAAGATATGAACATGTTTGCCTAGAGACTGCTCATCACTTTTCATTCAAAAATGGCAGAATGAAAGTGAAGCAGTGAAAGAGCAAACAACTGACACCAAAAGAATGTAAACATATTGAAAATTACAAGGAAGGTCTCTGTAAATCAAGTGATATTACTGCAGACAATAGGCGAGCATTGACACTGGTGGTTGTTACTTGCTTGCATTACAGGAGCTCCCAGAATGTCTCAAAGACAGAAAGCTGTAATGCACTAGGCACTCCACACACTTATGGAGTTCAGATCTTTATCTCTGAAGTGTGTACACTGTAAATAAAGAGTACAATCAGAAAGTGAAGGAAAAAAAGGCAACAAGTAATTAGAGTTGACCATGTTCTCAGTGTCACTGAACTGATGGGTCACCAAACTCACCTCCTCATCCCCCACCCCATTTCACATAGAGAAAAAATAAAAGGGTTTTGAAATACAATGCAGAAAACAGAAGAATTAACATAATCCTATCGTGGACCCCAGCCAGAGCAGGGACACCGCTGAAGGATTGCAGCCTGGGGCAATCCACACTGCAGTAGAAGAAAACTAGTTATAAAGCAAGAAAAAGTGGAAAACAGAAGCTCCTTCACCACCTTTCACCTCATCAAATGATTTGGGACATACTGAGTGTAACCCATGGCAAAACCAAGGGAGGTTGAGACTATGAAGAGAGAAGGAGAGATTTTTGGCTTGCACTGACCTTGAGGAAGGAGGAAAAAAATGTATTTACTCAACTGTGTGCTTAACTATTTGTGTTTTATCCTTTCTAATTGTCTCCAAGTCAGTGATTAGAAGTTTGTGTTAATTGACAATAAAATAAATTATGTAAAATTTACATGAGTTGAGATTGTTTCATTAGTGACTTGCGTGTGAGATATTTCTTCTAAAGCAGGAGCTTTATCTGGTGAAGACCAAGGAAGATTATTCTGAATACTTGTATCATTTTGGGTCTGATTTATCTTGGTCTATGTGTCAAAATCCTGTTTTGAACCTTCAGACCTACTAATGTGTGACACAATCACACGATCAAAAAGTTAAACACCTATGTTAGATTACATGTCACATTGTATTTGACCAGTCAGAATACTCTGAAGAATTAAACCTATTAGTGATGTTCTCTGAGTATGTTCAGAAAAATATGTGAAAAAAAGTACAAAATCAAATGCCATATAAACATTGCTATAGATTCTTCACAGAAGTTTGATTTAAAATCTGGAACATAATATCCTCAAGATTTCTTGTATGGTAAGTAACAGCGTAATGCTGAGATGAGTAGCCTGGGCTTTTACCAGTAGTCTGCGAAAAGACCACTGTTCTTGTGATCATAGAGTCAAATAAATGCATCTGTTCAACATGTACATGCTGAAAGGCAATTTATATTATATATATGACTTGAAACAGTTATATTTGAGATGACCAGAGTGTCGAGGCTCATCTTTGGTATTTTATATTCAATACTTGAGAAAGTCCATTTCATCACTCACATGACAGAAAAACAAAACTTTGAGCTTTATTTTGCTAAAATTCATAGTGCAATGTTCATTCAAGCCGAAAAATAATTGGCAAGTGCCTAAGATTAATTTCAAGGTGTCTGGTTCTAAGTACACTAATAACCAAAACCAATATTTAATCAAACACACTATGCCTGACTCGCAGTCCTTTGCCCAAGCCCAAGTGGTGTAAATGGACTTATTTCTATAGTCCTTGGAACTAACCATCCCCACAGGTAGGTATGGCTTAGAAAAGGTAATGTCCAGCAGTTCAAAAAATACAAAATTAATGAACAATCTGACAAATGTCCTTTATCTCCCAAAGCCATAAACACCTTATCATCCATTGAAAACAAATGCTTTTTCTAAATTTTTGTTTTTTCCAGACTGCTCAGTCCTGTGTTATTCTCCCATTACAAGACCATTGCTTTCAACTGTGAGTCAGCATTCACATAACTCTATTCTTCATGAACAAGTACATAAATTTGAAAAATTTTCAGAAATCTTGTTATCCTCCATGATTGCCATTTTAAAATCTAGGTATTTATAACTATAAAGAGTTTGAATAAATGTCACTTCTTAAAAAATTCTATTAAAAATTACAGTCTTCATGACAAGTTATATATATATTCATATATCTGTATACAAAAGAGAGACAGAGGGAGGACTATACATATAATCATCAGCCAAAGCCTGATGTTTAACATAGGAAAAAGTTACACTTAAGTATGAGGGGAAAAAAAATATTATTTTGCTGTCTTCTAAAGACATATAAGACACCTCAACAACTATGTTCCAGTTTCAGGATTCATTCTAACATTCCATTAAAGCATTTTATCTATCAATAAAAATAACCATAAATTTAGGGTATCATTCTACAAGATACATTAATCTTATAAATTTAAATATGCACTGTAATATTTTGCTGAACTGAGCTAATTAATCCTCGGGTTGTCTGAGAAAAAGGGTCTGTGTTTTAAAATAGAACTTGGTAATTTTCTCAAGAAATATCTTTTATGTCCCACAGAACAGAGGACAAAATTCTGTACTGACATGTGGAATCAGGATTTTATACTGTGTTTGAGCCCCTGAAATGTCAGTTTCCAGATATATAGGTGGAAGAAACCAGGGAGATAATGTGTCAGCTTTGTTTTTATACCAGCAGTGACACTTTCACAATTAAATCACGGAGAACTCACTTTACTCGTTTCCTGGATATTAAAAACATAGTCTGATGAGAACTACTTAATTTTCTTTTTCATTTTTTTAAAAAAAGCAGAATTCTTGTTCTCTGCAGTGTGAGATAAAATGGTTCGTTTTGTAAATGCAGCTTCAAAAAGAAGTCATGCCATGTTCCCCTATTATAAGCAGGATTAAAACCTACAAAAGTGAGCTAGTCCACTAAATGTACCACTGATCTTCTAACTGCTAGCTGGGAAATATGTCCATTGTCATCCTCTCATCCTTAGTTTGAGTGTACAAAAGTATTTAGCATAAGTAATATATATTAAAATGTCAATAAACTGTCTGTGGTATTTGAGTCCTAGTTAGCATTTTTATTGAGCTCTCGTGTTAACATTTTCAGAAATGGACTTTTATTAATTACCAATTTAAATCCATACTTTGATACCACAGGTCACTATTAAATGGGTCATTTCAAAATTAATAGCTCTTACCAAGTGCAATACTTCAATTTCAGCAGATTTCACTGTTAGCAATTAAAGTGTACATGTACCCAACCTATTTATCATGGCGACTAGACAGCTTAAGACATTTACAAGATAAGGCTCATAATAAAAGACAATATTCTGCTCCATTGCTGTTTTCAAAATCACTTTCATTTTCCATCATCTAGTCTAATTAAGAGAAACTGATTATTTACCTGTCTGAGAAAAAAAAATAATTTTAGATCTCAAATACAACACAGGGAGATATAATTGCTACAGTCTTCACTTGCTTCCTTCAGTGGTTTTTTGTTGAAGTCATTGGTATTGTTCAATTACTGTATTGTTTTGTATCAGATATGTATTGCGTATCTACTATAGCTAAAAGGTTGTGAGATTTTCTGCTACAAATCTCAACATTAAAAGGTTATAATTGAGCCTGAGCAAGTTTAACCTGACCAACATTCTTCTAGACAGTAGTTTTTCTCCAAAACAACAGCAAAAGCATAGCATCTGTACAGTAGACTATTGACCAGCAAAAGTCAAAGTTCTTCAAGATTTTAAAAAGCATGTGAAAATTAATATTTATGTATTTTAGGTGAAAAAAATGAAACACCATAAACTGATGTTGATTTAAATAACGGGCATTTTTGGTGGCAAGACATTATTGTTTAAGTGGACAAGTAACAAGCATTCACTTCTGAAAAAGTACAAAGCTTTATATTTACTTTCTGAAGAAAACAACTGAAATGGTTCTCAGAGGTCAAGCTTACAGAAATACCATTTCCAAGGAATAAAAAAAAAAAAAAAAAAAGGTGTGATGTGAAAATTGACTTCTATTATAAGAGAAAAATCACTGATGATACTGTTTCCAAGAAGAAACCAATTTCGTATTTACATATATATAGATATATATAGCATTTATTATCTTTTTCTTGATATTCATTGTACATTTTGACTATAGGATAAAAACTAATTGATTACTATGTGAATTCTTAATCTCCTCTGTTGGACAGTCACTTCTTTTTTTTTTCTTTTCTCCTTCCTGTGCTTTTTGTCTGACTTGTATTTTTCTTCACTTGCA
The DNA here is from genome assembly GCF_009829145.1 of Chiroxiphia lanceolata. NCBI lineage: Eukaryota > Metazoa > Chordata > Aves > Passeriformes > Pipridae > Chiroxiphia > Chiroxiphia lanceolata. The sequence continues at coordinate 67,656,846 of NC_045638.1, read as the reverse complement.
ATCTAAAAATATCTAGCTAAATAAGTGAGGGACAGAACCTCTTAATATTTTTTTAAGGGTTTTGTTTCTTCTTTCCCCTCCCCTCTTTTTTCTTTTCTTTGACTCTTCCTATTAATGTTTCTGGATACTGCCATATTAAATGGTCTTATATTTCTGACTATTTTGTACTTAGGTGAATACCACTGGTTCAGTATTAGGAATAGACTGAAGGAAAAATTCCATATGTCTCAGAGGTAAAACTGATAAGAAACCTCTACAAATTCTTCTGTTTTTCCCATATGGGACATCAACTCCAACCCACCTTCTTTTTACAAGGAAGAAAGAAAATTCCAGCCACTATCTTTATGAGAAAGATGAGACATGATTCTTTTCCATTTTAGCCACAGCTGCATTGTCTTTTTACTAGGTCTTTAGAAGGTCAAATCACCAACAGAAAAATAATCACTCTTGTGCGAATATTTCACAGAATCACAGAATATTCTGTGTTGGAAGGGACTCACAAGGATCAAGTCTAACTCTTAAGTGAATGGCCCATACAGGCATTGAACCCACAACATTGATGTTATCAGCCAAGTCTTTCTACAGTAACAAGTACTTAGGTTTGACTCTTCACCAAACGAATTTCTCAAAATTATGGAAATAATAGATGTGGTAAATGAAATGTAATGGGGAAGTGTAAAGTCTCTTTTTGCAGAGGGAAGAAATATTTCACAGACTTGTTAGGGTTTTCGGGTTTTTTTTATACTGTGATTGGACATAAGATCTTCTTTTGTATTAATAACACGAAAAGAGTAGTAGAGATAAATGGTTGATTTCATGGGTAGCATGAGATTGTGTCATGAAAAGTATACCAGTATTTGTGCAGTTCAAATGAACTACATGCAAAACCTAGACAGAACAATGAGTAGTGTCATGATAAAGACATTTGGTAATACTAAATGATTAAGAATAGGTAGAAATAAACAAATTGAGAGAGTAGAAAAAGAATCGCAGTCAAAAATATGCTGGTAATTAAAAATCAGTATTGAAAATTGTAATGTACCGAGGAAAATACAATTCTAACCGTACATTTTGATGGCCTTAAATTTGGTTTTTAGTTAGTCAGGTGAAAGATCTGGATCTGAACTTAGGGAAAGTCAGTTCGGTATTCACCTGAGGTCAAAAAAGCAAATTGAACATCAAGAGTTATTAGGAATAGAGAAAAGAACAGATAATACTGCTGTGTCACTAATACCTCTGTGGTATTGCTGTGTCTCAAATATTGCATATAGTTCTGGTCACTTGCTGTAAGGAAGGATATAACTGATATGAAGAAGAATGCTCAGAGGTATAAAATGGTTTCTGTAGAAAGAGAAATTAAATAGAGCAAGAATCATCAGCTTCAGAGAACAGGTGGTGCAGTATGATAAAAGTGTATAAAATAATGAATGACATGAAACAGATGAATAAGAAACCATTCTTCACTATTTCTCATAACACAGAAAGTAGGGACAGCAAAAGAGATTGTAAGGTAACCGGTTTAAAACAAATCAAGGGAAGCTGGTTTTCACAGAATGTATAATTAAATTCTGGCACTCATTGCCACAGGATATATTGGATGCCAAAAGTACAAATCGGATCAAAACTAGAATAGACAAATCCATAAGAGAAATGTCCAGCAAGGTCTATTAAACAATGTGATGAAGAAGTAAAATCTTCACTACAGAAGATCTTAAGTAGGAGCTTGCCAAAATCTGATAATACACTGGTGAAGATATACTGACCTTTCATAAGCACCTAGCCAAGGACAGGGAGATAATACTAGGTTAAGTAGACCTCTAGTTTAACCAACTATAATCCATTGTAATTTTTTATATTATTCTAATTAGCATCCATTTGTCTGAAAAAAAAAAAAAAAGAAATAATTTGCTCTAAATTTCCTATTTTTGTTTACATGAGGTCAGAATGAAGATATCAAATCTTTTCTAGCCTTTTCCAGCTGCCTTAGGAAGGGCTGAATTATTGCATCAGACCTAAGGATGGATGAACTGATTCTGAAAAAATAGGAAGTGACCTAAACTTTGACCTAGAAGTTTCAGTGAACTGAATAGCTTTTTGAAGTTCAGCTAATAATTTTCTATGATTCTGCACACCCTACTTCACGTAATGAGTAGAAACTGAACAGCAAACACACCGTGTTCATATTTCTTTCCTGAATAAAAGTAGAAAACAGTAGAAAGCTCATAATTCACCATAATAACCTACATTTCCCTATTTTATTGCCAGATCAATGAGCCTTGATTGACTTGGCTGCAAGTTGGGGTGGGAGTAGATGGCAAAGAAAAGAGGGGAAACTACATTGTTGAACTCAACTGAAGCTATAAACTGTAAATGTCAATTTTGGTTAATTTTGCTTGTTTTGGTTAATCTTGCTTGTTTTGAGTAGTTCTCTACAAAAAGTCCTCACCTCTATGAACAAGGTTCTAGTTACTGCAGGTTAGAGTACAGCATCTTTGCTCCTTGATCAGGTCTCATGGAAGTTTTCTATTGCAGCTTTTTCTAAAAAGGGAATTCTACCTATGAATAATTTATTAAAGGAAGAATATTTGAAGAATATTCTTCAAATACAAGTTACTCTTTTATATCATCTACCATTTGCTTCTGATATATAAAAATCCCTTCATAATTACAGAAGAAATAAAAAAATATACTTTAAAAGATAATTAATTTGTATACTGAGGATTTTAACTTAATATTCTTTTATTTTCATTGTAACACATGCCATATATCCTTATTCCTACTTTTAATCTCCCCATAGTTGTTTTTCACTCTGCCTCCTCTGGTCTAGCATAATCCTTTTTTTTTTTTACTATTTTCTCTAATTTTTTTTTTATTTAAATTTTCTCTACTCTTCCCAATTTTGTATTCATCTTTCTGTAGATATCATTAACACAATGTTTGAGCCAGAGTTTTAAGTGGGTCATATTCAAATATGTCCCAAATTGAACAGAAAACTATACCACATCCAAACTAATAATGCCTTGGAAAAACCAGATATTTCAAGTATTTTATCCATCCATGGTAAGTTTTATTATTATGTCTGCTGCTAGATGAAAAATTAGACCAGTTTGATCTTTAATTTTATACTTCTGTTCTTGATACCTTATTAGATTGTCTTTATGGTGTGTACTCTGTATACAGTAAGAGATATTTTCCTTAGTATCTAATCCTGATCAGAGTTTTTTGCCCCTCCCAGAAGTGATCTACATCTTCCTAGAATGAACTCAAGTTTCATGGGCTTCATTTAGTTTTTTTTTTTCCTGACAAGCCCAACATTAAATAAATTTTATTACAGAGGTTTAGTATTTCATTGCAAAGTTGTTTTTACAAAGTCTAATTTATAGTGGTTATTACAGTCACACTCTCATGTCTGAGAATTCTGAGGCACCTCCTCTAAAGATGGAAACAGAAATTGTGCTAAGGATGAAACACTGTAAAATGCTTCAAATTGTTCTTTTTGTATATAACATGCCTTTTTTACTTAGAAAATTCTTGTTTCTATTTTCTGTTTTGTAAAAATAAAATCTCATTTCCAATGCCACTGAAATTACAAGTGAATGACTGCAGCCTGAAGATTAGTAATTTAGAAACTAGTTTTATTTAACAATGTTTTCTCTTCCTTTAGCCTAACAGACTGCTTAGACTGATGTCCCTTAAAGCAAGCTGTACTGTATTGTATTTCACTGAGTTTCATATGAATTGCGTTTGCTAAAACCGTGAGCTTTTTCAGAACTAACTATTTCTATCCCAACTTCAAGGTTTTCAGTTTCTTTATATATATATTTTTAAATTAGTTCTGCTGCATACTGCAATCAACCTTTTTTTTTTTTTGTTCAAATCCAATCATAGCATTAAACCACCCTACCGTGGCAATATAAATCACTCTTTCATGGTCACCAAGTTGAAGAAACTGAATTTCAGGGGAAAAGAGAGTTCCTTTTTTATAGAGCAAATTGTGACCTTTATCTCAAAGAAGCACCCAATTCAGGCAGATATGATTCATCTTTTTATGTAACAAACTAAGAAAGGGAAAAGTCCTACAAACTCCATCCTTCTCCTAGAGAAACATGAAGAAAGTAAATATTAGAAAATGAGAACAACAAAAAAACCCCAACTAAATAAAAATTGTGAAGCTAAGAACATGAGTACTTAATTTCATCTAGTCATTTTGAGCAAGACAGTTGCCTTATCAAAACACAAGCCGGTAAAAACAAATACATAAAGTTGATGTCCCAGTGTACCTTCTTAAAACCTTGTCTGTGTGCACCCCAAAACTTCTAAATGTAATCAAGAACCATGAGATTTGATGGAGAATCCATGCACCACCACAGACTAATATGAGAATAGTGAGATTAAAAAATTCTGAGAGGAAAATTTTGGACTGAAATCTGCAGAGATGAGGAAGAGAAGTTTTATTGTTAGAAAAATCTTTTAATGCCTTCCAGAAATTCAGGCAAAGTCTCAGATATGCAGACATCTGAAACTAGTAAATAAATTGTAAAATAGCCGAAAAGATGTATATTTATCTACATTATAGACAGTCAGGACAAGTATGCTATTTTGTCATTGAAATTATTCCCCTCCTGTTTGTTTGGGTTGTCTGTGGATCCCACAGCTACTTACAAGGTGGTATTGTAGTCCTGAATCTACTTAGCACTATACATATTCCCCAGACTCTTGTATCAGTAGTAATTTCTTCTGTAGTTTCTCTGTAATCATACTCATGTAGTCTGACATCACCAGGAAAAAAGGGTAAATTTGCATTAGTTAAATCATGGAGCACTCACCCTTCTTTTTTCTTTATATAAATGGATCTTTATAGAGGGACAAATACAAACAACCATAGTCAGACTTAAACAATACAGCTCCAGGACTGAATATTAGATTGAGCACAGTGAGACTGTACTCAGTTAGGCCCTTGTCTGAAGTAATTTTACAGAGAGAAAGAACTTTTTGGAACTTTGAGTTATGCTTGCAATTTGGGGGATTAACTGCAACTGACACCCAAGCAGATCTGATATAGATACGTTTTGGACTCTGACTGTCACACGGCAAACAATACTGCCTACCATCTCTGATCAAATCTTTTGGAATCTGTCCTATGATAAAAAGACACAAAAAGGTGATGACAAGCCCTATTTGGGAGGAGAAAAAAAGTCAGGAGACTTTGTGCCCAGTAAAGACATGCAGTTACCGGCTGGATGTTCAATAGACTCCTCTATTAGTAATGTAAAAGATGAAACTGGATAATCTAGAGCTTTTCTACTCTCATTAACGGTCTTTAGAACTGTGAAATCTTGAAAAATTATTTATTTTGGAGTAAAGGAGCAGTTTTTCTCTTTGAAATAAGTTTACTAGACACCAAAAGGATTGTCTCACACCTCAGTTGGAGGTACCTTTCAGTAAAGTTACAATAGCACTTCGAAATAAATAGTGGAAATACCTTGAGGTTTCCATTTGTCACAAATCTACCGCTTGCATGTAGTGTACAAAGTTCAAAAAAGGCAAATGCAGGGTCCTGCTTGTGGGGAAGTTGTATATGTTGTGGGGCAACCTGCTGCAAAGCAACTCTGTGGAGAAGGACCTGGGGGTCCTGGTGGACAACAAGCTGTTCATGAGCGAGCTGTGTATCCTTGTGGTCAAGAGGGTCAACCGAATCCTGGGATGCATTAGGAAGAGCATTGCCAGCAGATCGCAGGAGATGATCCTGCCCCTCTACTCAGCCCTAGTGAGGCTTCACCTGGAGTTCTGGACTCCTCAGTACAAGAGACACATATCAAAAGAACAGTGTAAATTCCATTATATTTTCAGAAAATATAACTTTCTGGCTAAAAATCTATATTGAAATTAGTTTTTTAAAAGATAAAAAATAAGAGCTTGTATTTTCCAGGTTCAGAAAGAGATTCTTCATCTTAGCCCAGTGTTTAGATCATTTATTGAAGCCACAATTTGCTCTCAAAAGTGTTGTAAACAATTTCTAAATAATCTACAAATTATTAGTAAAAAATATATTATTTTAGGTCAGAATATTTTACAATTAATTGGTTTAGGAATATATACCTTTCTTATCTTTCATTCCCTAATTAACAGTCTGCATTAACTTTGCATCAGTAAATTCATGGGTATATGCACAAGCATTCAGAGGAATCTATCAAACTTACTTGAAGATAAAAGGTATATACAATCACCTTACAGAATGTGTGATAGGCCCAGTTCTTCATTAAGCAACAACATGTTGCACAGTATTTCATAAAGTTAGATTATAGGGGTTTATTAGATAATGTCAGTTTTGAAAAAATAGTGTTGTTAGAGCACAAAAGAGTCCCAGCTGTGGATAATGAAATTTTGCCCACATCCATAATTAATCAATGTTTCAACCTTGCATTATATTCTGAAGTGTAAAACAATTAAAAAATAATGTATTCAAAGACCCTTATCTCTTATGTGGTCTTTTAGAAATGTATTGACTTTTTCCAAAGGTTGATTAGAAGTAATTTTCATCTAAATAGCACTTCACGAATTAATTCTAAATCAAACATTTCTTTTAGGACTAACAAAAAATTCTTTTGAAATCTCCTAGGTTATATGGGAATATCTCCCTTTTCGCTTTGTCACTTTTGACTCCTGTCTGCTATTTGTTCTTGTCCTTGCCACTCTCTGCTTCACTGAAAACCAGTATATATTTTGGTTTGTTTTGTTTCTAGCATTAATCTCAGATGCAAGTTTCTTGTTCTTCCTCTCTGCTCTCCTCGTTCATCACTACTAGGAATGTGAACTTCTGTCTTGGAAAGAGATGGGAGTTGCAGAGTACTTATCCACAGGCTGAGCCCTGCAAGTACCTCCTGTAGTACTCTGGGTTTTGTAGCTGTACCACCACAGGTGCTGATAAGCTTGAAGCAGGATGGAGAGAGGAATGTATGTGAAGAGAAGGGATAGCGATACTGACAGGCACCAGGACCAAATCCCAGAACCACTATTAGTAAAAGGTGGTTATACTATTCAGTAGGCATCTCATAGTACAGTAAACAGAGCATTATGTGTCAAAGAATGATCTACTGTGTGGCAAGCATTATAAGAGTTGAATTATAAGTATGAAATTGAGTATGTTCTATGATATAGCTGGACATGTTCTGTAGCATACTGGGACTGTGTCTATCTACACAGCAATTGCTCCTGAGTCATTAATTCTTGGGTGGTCCAAAAACTCTCTTGGTAGTCACCTATATAGATGAGATAATAGATTGGACTGTGACAATGGGCTGACTTAAAACTAGATTATTAACTGAACCATTAGAATTAAGTCATCAACTGATTACTGGAGGAGTACTCCTGGTAAGAATTTTGGACAGGTTTAAAAACAGCTTGAGGCAATTCCAGCTGTGTCTAGTCTAATTTGTATGCTTTGAAATGCAGATTAACACCCGGGTTGGTGTGTTCCAAAGACTCCCAGAGGTGATTCCTGCTATAGAAGTCATGAAATTATATGTAGACTGTAAATCTTTAATAAAAACTACTCCTGCAGACATTGTCAGGTGGATCAGTCTTTTGTATGTAGCTAATTTATTTAAGAGATGTTTTGCATATTATTAAGACATATAAAAGGCAAGGAATTATGCATATGCTGGAGCCAATTGAATTGAAAGAACCACGCAGAACAGTTTTTGAGTAGTTTCTCCTAATCCAGTTGAAGATGTTACTGAAAGGATTCTTGCAATGGGTTTCTCTTCAAACACAGAACCCCTATCACCAGCAAAGATTGAATAACCATACTGTTTTGGAGACTAAATTCCCCATGCAAAAAGTACCTCTGTCAAGATCCCCCAAAATAAGTTTTTTTCTGTATTATCCCACATAATGATAATAATAATAATATTATTATTATTTATTTGCATCTCAATAAATTGGTTTTTCTTTAAAAAATGCTGTCATGACTATCTATGAAATGAAGAGAATGTGCTTTGTGTATCATTCTGATTTACACCAAATTATGCTCTAATTGTAATTTTCTGTTGTAAAGAACTGTGTTATTTCTCACCTACAAATAAATAAATGCAAGTTTATTGCTTATATTTTCTTGATCTTCAGTCTGAGTAGTCGGAATCAGCACAGTCAGCTCTGCTTTTTAATGTATCAGCAATGCAATTATTTACAAAAAATCATGCAATGTATGGAGTATGCAATAAATAAATGTATCTGAAAATTCATAAAAAACATAATTAGAGATATTTCATGGAAAACATCATAGGAAACAATTACACCTCAATATATGAAATAGTTTCTAGAGTTCATATACAACTGCTGCAGCATCAACATGTTGTAGAGAAACTCCAAGAATTGTTTTCAATCAGCTATTTGGTGTGAGCTTTCTCATCTCTTGTCAAAAAAGCTCAATCATGTCTTCTCTCAGACATAGTATTACTTTCCAACATTATTTTTTTTTTTAAAGGCACATTATAGGGGGGAAGTGGAAGAAAGCCTCTTCACTGTCAAAGAAGTCAAAGTGAAAATGCATTTCTACAGGAGAAAGCCACAACACCTTCATGAAAACAGAAGCACTTATAAGCCTATAGCAATCAAACAAATCATCAAAGAGAATAGGAACACAAAATCTTTGGTTTTGGGTGCTGTAAGCTCCTTTGGAATTTATAGAGAATCCCAGGCTGCCACTTCATATCAGAGCTTCCACAGATCTCAGTGGCAATTGGAAATACCTTCCTTCCTCTTGGAAGTTCAGACTCTCAGAAGTTCTTGCTGCTGGCAGATGAAGCATCACTACATAGAACATTGTCTTATCTTTGAGAAAGTGCTTTTATTCATGATCCTCATTCTTCTGTGTAAGGTAGAAATAACAACAGAATGTTTTGATACTATATAGAAAATGTTAACAATATCTCAATTTGATAAAGATTATTAAGGAATTAAAAACGTTATTTTTCAATAGAGGCTGTGGATGACGAAGCAGGTTACTATTATTGACAAATGAACTAAAAAAATCCATTCTGAAGTGACTTTTAAATAGATTTAGAAAGAAAACATACCTACTAATTTAAACCATGCAATGAATACATATCCTAGTCTGCAGACACATGCTCCATATCTTCAGAATATTGCTGATTATAAATATATAACAATATATATCCTCCAACATGTGCATACAGCAAGAGCAAAAAGAAGATGAGTTAAAGATATTAAACTAATAAGCATGACATTTTCAGTTTATCCAGATTCTTTATGATTCATTGTTAACATGTTAAAAAGATTATTATATTAGTTTCAGAAAAGTTTATAGTCCTTGGACATTTGCCCAGCTCTCATCTATTTTAAAGTATTTTTCTGTTCTAATGCTACTATAGACCTATATAGTTTTAGCATGCTTTTACTGTTATGTTTAAACAAGAAAAAATAAGAAAATAAACTTATTTCCTTCTGCCAACTATCTAAAAAATATTACACAAGGCACTCCAGGTTCCATAGATCTGATAGGAAAAGATTTTAATCCAGACTCAGGAAAGTTTTGTTGTTCTTGGAAAAATTCTTTATTTTCGCTATAGTAAAGACGTAATTGTCATCTTTGTGTGTCAGATTGGTTTGACATAATTTAGGAAGCAGATGTAGTTGCTCACATTTTAATTTTATTCTCCTGGGTTTTTTTCAAACAAATTTTGATAAAAGCTCACATGGACTGCAAAATTAAAATCTTTGTTTTATTAATTTTACTACCATACATAAATTCTTTTGTGACTTTAGCAATTGTGAGGGTCTTCATATTTAAAATTTCATGTCCAATTAGAACAAGTTGGAAGAGCAAGGAAATGAAATATGTGTGGACTTTGGAATGAAAACTTGAAACAGCTTGTGGCAACATTCTCTCACTTGCCCTTGCAGAATCAAGGACTGAGTTGCAATGCTTAAAAAACAGAACATCTCATTTCATGGGTCAGCACATTTACAGGTGGGTGAGAAGTAGTTAAAATATTTGAGAAAGTTCTAATTATTTGCAATGTAGTAGAATTAGTGACAGCAAATCTTGCAGTACCATATGGCAAGTGAAATCATAATCAGGGTAGGGCTGGTCAGAAACTCACGTATAGTATTTCTTCAGCAGCACTGGGTCTTTAAACAAATAGAATTTTCATAAAAAGTTGCTAATTCTGTTGCTGAGAGTAATCCTTACTTATTTTTTATGGTATCTGATAGGACTCAAGACCACTGTTGGGCAGCTACAGAGAAACAGCAGAGGAAGGGCAACTAACACAAAAACTCATAGTGATCAGTAAATGGTAACATACAAATAGTTTATTGACAGAAGCTATGATTACAAAGATAGTTTTTTATCTAAATAATTTATTTCTAAACTAATTTCTCAAAAGAAATTTAAAAGTTTAGTCACTTTCCAGCTTTTTCTCAAATGGGAAAATAGGTGTACATATGCCATTTTCATATCCGAAAGAAGCTCTCTATTTTGCAACTTGTCTTGTGGAAAAATCCACAGTCATTTCCAAACTATTGATTGACAGAAATATATCAAAGTATATCAGAGAAAAAGTGATTCGCAATTTCTTTCATTTATTATATTTTTTCTTTAAGTGTTTGCTTCTGACTACCACTGAAGATAGAATACAAGATATAGCGGAATTTTAAGAACCATGATACACCAAAAATCTTCACTCATAAAGTGATCTGTTAAACTTCTCAATATAATTATAGCAATAAACCTTTGCTGATTTCATATTTAATGTGAAATCTAAGATTCAGGTCACAATATTTAAAGCACATAGTATTAAAACATATAATCTGCATTCAAAACTTGAACTCTCATTACTGATGGCTGACAGACACTACCCCAAAAAGGCAATTACACCTAAAATCATGGATTTTAGGATGGAATGAATCACCCTCTCAAGGTGCTCATTATTTTCATTTGCAATAGAGGAAAGAGCAGCACTTAACTTAGACTATAATTCCAGCTTTTACATTCCAAAAGTCTGACTAAAATAATTCGAACTTTTATGCATACTATATGTGAAAAATTTTGTGAAACCTTTAACTTTAAAATTAATTTTTAACTTATGAAATACACAGTGCAATTTATTCCTTTTCAAATCTGAAATGCAATACCTCAAATGTAGACTTGAAAAGAGAGAAGGACAAAAGGATTGCAATAGGTATGATGAACATGACAAAGGACATATTCCTAGAAGCTAGAGTTAGCAGGAGGTGCACTGCCCAAAGCACAAATGTCACTTGCAACTTCTGCTGTCACAGGCTTCCCCAGCCATGAGAAGCCTGTCTCTCCTGGCAGAGACCCTGTAGAAGTAGCAACATGGTAGCAAGTGTTCTCTGTTTCTCCCTTAATTAATCTGTACTTACATGCATAAATGTCTCAGTAACACCAAATCTTATATAAGCAGGGATACCACTGCTACTGTCCTGGTAAAAAAAAACTTAGTCTCCCTCAGCCCACAGCAGTGTGTAACTCAGAGGAATTCCACATGATTAAATTTGTCCAATTGACCCTTTTTCAGGAAAGAGAGTAGGATTATTATAATATTTATATAGGATATATATTACCTTAATCAGGGATGAACAGAGTGAAGGTAGATATATATATTTTCCATCTTTCAATCTGCTACTGTTTTATCTATTTGTCTTTACATAAGATGTATTGAGACAAGTCAAATTGAAAACTAGTAAAAAGAAATGCAGTTTTACAGGATTTGTAACTAGTAGGTAGACCATGAGAAGGGAATGTGAATTTATGTTGGTGATCTAGAAAAATGATTGAGTTTTTTGTTTGCCTTTTAAAGACTATAGCTAAACCTTTCCTTCTCACAGCATACAGAATAGCTAACCAGCAGATTAAAGTATTTACGTTTCTAGGTTGCTTTCTCTAAAATATACTTTTTCTTCAAATGAAGCACCAGGCCCTGATTACTCCACAAGAAAGGCGAATAATCTCTGAGGCACTGTTGCACTTGGAAGAGTAACTCTTTTGTTTAGAATATGTTGTGGGAGAGGACTTAAAATGTCAAGGAAATCAATTTATTGAGACAGAGTATTACTTTGTGATCTTGCTGTGAACTACCGTTTTCTTTATCCCTATGGAACTGCAGGATACATCATAGCATACATACTAAAAAGATAGGAAATTATTTTCCATAGGAAATCTATCATTGTAAAAACATATGGGTCACAATTCAATTCTGTCCCAGAGAAGAAAAAAGGTTAACAATTATAGTTTACTCTCAATTCTTAGCTATACTAGTTAGTGTCTTACTTTGCACTATATATATATTTCTTATGTAGTCCATTGTTTGACATTTTGTACAAAAAAATATTCTCTCAGACTCCTCCGCACATACAAACCATAGAATTATACCATAGAGGAGGTGTAAAGAAATTTCTGTATAAATAACTACGCATGAAAAGGAGAGAAATTGATTTCACAGTCCTGCGACTGTACATATAACAACTTTCTGCAGTTGCATCTCTGATTTTCCATCTTAAAATATAGATAGGGAACAGCTCTAAAGGTAGCTCTAAAGGTAAACTCTAAAGGTAAAATTTTGTTTTATAATTTCTCATTGCATAGTTTGCAATTATAAATATTCATAGTGGTGATTACATATTTCAATTGGTTTTAGTTTTTTTTACAAGAAAAAATTGAAAGTATAGGATTTTTCAAACTTTCACCCATCTTGCAAAATGTTTTGATTGCAATATGTTAACACTCCAGTTCTAGATTATAATAATAAAACTAATAGATTAACTTTCTTATATTATTTGAGGTTTTCAGCTCTTGTTTATGTTTCTAGTGTTGTAAACATTAAAAAGTGTTCCCTTAGAGATACAAAATTGTCTTTTGTTTCTATAGACAGTATGAAACGAATGTCAATCCAAGTTTGCAAAACTAATTGATTCAGGGGGAGGTTGCAAAACGGAAGTTACTAAGTATAATATAAAATTTTCATTATGCATTCTTAGTTTTTCAAGCAATCAAGTAACTTTTCAAATCAGTTGACTGAAAATTTTGCTTTAATATCACATATACAACAATCCATACTTGAATCTTCCAAATACCATGAATGAAAACAATTTGTAATAGATACGTACTGTGGGGGGACATTTGCACCTTTGTTAGCTGGAGAGCATCTCATATAGCACTAGATCTTGGTTTAGGGAATCGAACACTCTAGATGTCTTAAGTTGGGCTTTTGTTTGAAGATATGTATTTACATTTCCCCTATAAGCAATAGAAAGAGATAGGCATATCTTTACAGTGAAATCTCTTTATGATAACAATCATGACACTGGATGTCCCCAGTCACTTGTAAGGAATATGCAGTTGAAAAGAGCTCAAAACTGTTGCTATCTTCAAAATATATTGTGTTGTTTGCTCAGACTTTATATTCAAAGGGGCTGAGCCCGTTATACGCTTCCTCTATGATGGTCTGGACAGTTTAGGAAGACATTTATACTTCTTGATTAACTCAGGGACTGCCATTTAAAAAAACACTGAAATTATGTAGCTGTTTAAATAAAACAAAAGCCACCCTCTGGTTATTTTTTTTTAGACAAATTTAGCTTTCTTTATAGCAGCTGTGGTTACTCCTCAGATTTTTTCCTGAGTTTTATGAACACATTACCTGTTCCCATCTTCTCTGGGTCATCTTTTGTAGGGATTTGTTGATCACCTGTGGTGAGTTTTGAGATGACAGTTCCCTGTAACTAACTACACAGTGATTACTGCTCACTTTTGTTCAGTTGATGACATTGATGTAAGCTGGATTCCTAAAAAATCACATATTTATCCTCTTTTCTCCCTGCAGAAATTTACTTAGAAAGTAAATTTAATTTACTTTCATATTGCTAAAAACATATGAATTTCACAAAAGATTCTTGGATACAATTTAACTTTGAGGAAATGGTCAGATACTGAAACTGCATTTTATTCTCCCTTGTGATGTACAATACTATTTTCGTCATGTTGTAAATATATTTACCATTGCTACTTCTTTTTCCATTTTACTCAGTCTGGGACTTCATTTAATCTACTGGATATTGAAGACAAGGCAGTGCCCCAGTGGATCAGTTTATCTGTACATTATGTATGTAGAAAGAAAGCTAACATAATAAAATTGTTGAAGCATGCAAGCTAAGGCAGGGTACTGGCTGAAATCTTCGGAGTTTTAGGTCATCTGAGATTTAGTTAAAGCTGATGGATTGGTATTGAAGTATTAATAAGATAAGTGCTATTTGTCACTGTTGTTTATATATAATGTTGCAGAGAGTCTGTTAACAAAAGTGCTTTCCTATAATTGTTAGACCATGCAATAGTTTTTTACTATAATAAAACAGTCTGTTTCTTCAGCTTTTAGCAGTTTATAACATTTTAAATGCACATAAAAGACAAAATTGCATGAAATGGTCCCAGTACTTCCTCAGATAATGAGTAAAATAACACTACTGCATTGTAGCTTTTAACACAAAATGCAGATATAATGCAAGAATAAAAGGAAAAGCATTTAAACAGTTGGATTATTTGACATAAGGACTGCTGTTACCATTAAGTAAACTTGAATCATCTATGTCTGTATCTAAGGAAAGTTCAGTGAAAATAAACTGTAGTTTCAAGGTTTTAAAATTCTCCACAAGTTATCAGCCAATGAAGAGCTGGTATATGTGCATTTGCCATATGTTTTTGTGAACAGTGTGATGCCTTGTTAACATATTCATCTACTGTTTGTTGAATAAGTTTGTCTTGATGGTATCATGCGGATGTATAAATGGAGATCAAAAAGTAGCATGGTCAAGCTAGGCTAGTATGAATGTGCTGTTAGCACACTGATCTGCTTAAGCTATTACATACCCCACTCCTCATGCAGGCTACTACGTTGAGAGAATAATATTTCTTACAGTTCTAAGTCCAACTTATTTGGAACCATCTGTGTATTCTTTCTTCAGGGGACTGTATGTTTCCATGAAGGTGTGTTTTCAAACATTTATAGTGTAACAATTACTTAAGCTGCTGGGTATTTTATATCTTCCTTAAAGTTTGTGAAGTTATGGGTTTTGTAAGGGTCATTTCTTTTGGGTTTTCTAACTCTCACCAGTAATATTTCCAAAACTCATAAAAATAATTGGAAGACAAGTTTTGGAAAGATATGGTGCTCTCACAGGTGATATCTGTATTTATGCCTGGTTCGTGATTTCTTTGTTTGCTTGCTCTTTGTTTTTGTTTTTTTGTTTGTTTTTAATTATGGTCCCCTGGTGCTATCATGGCTAATGCATTAGAATCTCTAGAAAGAGAAAGAACATTTTCTGTGGAAGCAAAGGATTTTGGACAGGGAGGGAGCAAGAAGAAACCAGGAGTCTTCAGATGTAATGGTAATCAGAGTTCACTGGGTGGAATTATGAGGCCCCAAAAAACATTGCGTTCTTGTACTGAGAGCAAATCTGAGGAAAAGACTTGACCTGCAAGATTACTATAGGCAGAGTACAGATTTGTCTAAACACCTCCTATATTTTCGTTCTGTCTCATTCTACTCTTAAAAATGTCTTTTCTTCTCATACTTACAAAATTTTATTTAGTTTGTGAAATCCATGGTTTTGGAAAGTACAGTTCTAAATTTACAAAAATCTTCTCGTATCTTTTAAGCTCACCATTTCAAACTTGCAAGCAGACCCCACTCAAAGCACTGACCAGCTTGGAAATCTGACAGAAGAGACATTTAGCCACACTTGACTTTTCAGAAAACTAGCCAACAAGAAACATGTATAATTATAGAAGGGATAAAAATGGGATTCATACTATCTGAAAGTGATTTCCAATTCAGCAGAGTAAGATTTCAGCTAGTTTCAGGAAAAAAAAGACTGATATGTAAGTATTTAATCCAATCATGTATTGTATTCAATGCTTCACATACCTAGTGAAAATTGTGATCTAGTAGTTAGATTTGTATACCCTCTCAGAGCTAAAATTCAAGTAGAATATATTCAAAATTCTTCAAAAATGAAATAAATACATAGTTCTCACATGAATGATGATTTAACACTGGAAAAAGAAGCATTTATACCACTAGAAGTATTGGGTGAGCAGGCAACAAACACTGGGAAAATTACTTAAGAGTTTCGCTGTATGTTTGGGTTCGGCTGAAACAAGAAAATAGGACCAAAATGGAAATAATTAGGCCCAATTACAGAGAGGAAAAGAATGGCAATCATGTGTATTATACTCTGGAATTAATTTGGACAATAGTGTTTTAAATCTCCTCACCTATGATATCTGAGAATAAAATCTGAGGAAAACCATAAAGTCCACGGTAAAGGGCAATTCATCGTTAGTAAGGGCGTGGAGTGGATAACCTCCTCACTTTTTTTTGCTTCCTGAGATACTGTCACCTTATGATACAGGGGTTAAAAGTCATAAAACATTGGTAAAACATTGGCTTGAGAACAAAACGATGACAAAGTGCTGACACTGGGTTAAAGCTCATTGAAGAGAAACTGTCCTGTTAACATCTTCATTGATGATCTGGACATGGGGATTGAGTGCACCCTCAGTAAATTTGCAGATGACACCAAGTTGGGTGGGAGTCTTGATCTTCTGGGTAGGAAGGCTCTGGAAAGGGATCAGGACAGACTTCACCAATGGGCTAAGGATAATTACAAAAGGCAAAATGTCAGGTCCTGCTTTTAGATCACAGCAACTCCATGCAGTCCTACAGGCTTGGGGAAGAGTTGCTTGAGAGTTCTTCAGCAGAAAGGGATCTGGGTGCCATTTGACTGTGGGCTCAATATGAGCCAGTAGTGTGCCCAGGTGGCCAAGAAGGCCAATGGCATCTAGGCTTGCATCAAGAACAGTGTAGCCAGCAGGACTAGGGAAGTGCCCCGTACTTGGCACTGGTGAGGCCACGCCTCAAGTACTGTGTTCAGCTCTAGGCCCCTCAATTTAAAAAGGATATTGAGGTGCTGGAGCATGTCCAGCAAAGGGCAAAAAGACTCATGAAAGGTCTAGAAAACATATCTTATGAGGATCAGGTGAGGGAGCTGGATTTGTTTAGTCTCAAGAAGAGGAGGCTCAGGGGGGATCTCATTGCTGTCTGCAACTACCTGAAAGGAGGTTGTAGTGAGGAGGGCGCTGATCTCTTTTATCACACCATCAGTGAGAGGACTGGTGGAAATGGCCTTAAACTGAGACAGGGGAGATTCAGATCAGATATTAGAAAAATTTCTTTGCCAAGTTCCCACTCTTCAGACAGCCTTTCTGACTGTTTTAGGCAGCCATCTCTCCAATGACACAAAGACATATTTATATTAACCTATTGTGTAAGAAGAGTGCTATTTAGAATAGTGTTGGGAATTATTCACGGTTAGGCTTCACGAATGAAGATCTGGGGAGGGTTCTACCCATGTTTGTTATAAGCGCGCTGGTGGCTAAAAAGGTCAATACGAGATAGACAAGTCCGGTTGCAAAAGGCACAGCAGAAAGACTCCTTAGGTGGTATATTCTGCAAGACACAATACTTTCTGCATTGCCTTTTCTCCTCAAGAGTGATCCTGCATGCTTTCTCAAAAGCATCAGCAGTGTTATAGATGGTGTGTCTCCAGGCCTCCTGACTGGAGGCCAGAGTAGATCGGTTATGTTGATCAATATGGCCAAGGCTGAGATGTTGTCTCAGGGAGTCCTTGTATCTCCTCTTCGGGGCTCCTCTCTTGCGGCAGCCGGTGGCAAGTTCACCATAAAGCAAGATCTTAGGGAGGCGGTGGTCCTGCATCCTTGAGACGTGTCCTGCCCAGTGTAGCTGTGTTCTCAGCAACACGGCCTCAATACTTGTGATTGCTGTTTGTTCTAGAACAGATGTATTGGTCACATAATCTGACCAGTGGATGTTTAGAATTGCACGGAGACAGTGTTGATGGAAGCGTTCTAGGAGTCACAGGTGGTGGCGGAAGATGACCCATGATTCGAATCCATATAAAAGAGTAGACAACACAATGGCTCTGTAAACACTGATCTTGGTACTTTTCTTCAAGTGTTTATTTCGCCAAACTCTTCTATGGAGTTTTCTAAAAGCACTATATGGCTTTGCTAACCTATTGTCTATCTCTCCATCAATCTTACCATTCGAGGAGATGAGGCTACCTACATAATTAAACTGCTGGACTGATTTGAGCTCTGATTGGCCAATAGTGATATGGGGATAATGGAAGACTTCCTGAGGTGCAGGTTGATAGAGAACTTCTGTCTTCTTTAAGCTGACTTCCAGCCCAAAGAGCTCATCAGTGTCTGCAAAGCAGGATGTTAAATGCTGCAGAGCTGTTTCTGTGTGGGCGACAAGGGCAGCATCATCAGTATAAAGCAGCTCCCAGACAAGATGGTTTAAGGTCGCCTTAGGTTGAATAGGCTTCCATCAGTACGATATCGAATGTAGATACCGTCCTGATCATTGACAGTTGCCGTGGCCCTTTGGAGCATCGTGCTGGAAAAGATTGTGAATAGGGTTGGCGCAAGAACGCAGCCTTGTTTCACACCATTGGTAATTAGAAAGGGTCAAAAAGTGCATTGCCATATCTGACTTGACCGTGCTGATCCTCATGGAGTGAGAAAATCATTTTAAGGAATTTGGGGGGCATCCTAAACGTTCCAAAATCTGCCATAGACCTTTTCTGTTCACAGTATCGAAAGCCTTGGTGAGGTCAACAAAGGTTACATAGAGACCTTTGTTCTGTTCCCTACACTTCTCTTGCGGTTGTCTGAGAACAAACACCATGTCTGTGATACTCCTGTTGGCTCTGAAACCACACTGGCTTTCAGGTAGAATTCCTTCTGCTATGGTAGGTATTAGTCTGTTCAAAAGTATTCTTGCCAGGATTTTGCCAGGAATGGAGAGCAGAGTAATACCACTGTAATTTGAACAGTCTGATTTAACTCCGTTCTTTTTATTACAAGGTGATAATGACTGCATCACTAAGGTCTGATGGTAGTTCGCCTAGTTCCCAACAGTGCACCACAGACTTGTGAAATTTAGCATGGAGTGTAAGGCCCCCATATTTCCAGACTTCAGGTGTAGGGAGGTTAAATATCTGCTCCATTTTCACACTTCTCATTTTTATTACAGTCAGTCCAAGAATTTGGGACAACAAAGCTTTAAGAAGCTTTAGGCAGTTCTACAATTTTGTAAAGATGACTGTACATAGTTTTCTTTTCAAACTGCTTCTTTTGGTAAGGTGCTGGTAAAACAAGTAATATAAGTGTCTACCAATTCTCAAGAGGAGACTGGAAGTGGTGGTCATGGAAGAGAATCACACTGTTCACTGGCAAATGATCTAAACTTATTTGCTTAACAGGATGGGTTATGTGGGTGGGCAACAATTAATTTCCTCAAAAATAGATGTCCACAAAAACCAGAGCTTCAGCACCACCAGTACACTTGAGACCAGCATAAACTGGACTCAGAAGAATACAACATTTGCCCCTTTTAGTTGATATATCATGTCCTTGAATGAGAAAGCAATTCTTTGTATTCCAGCTTCTACTTGTCAGATGTTTACCTAAAGTGGTGGTGTCTCCTAAAAGGTTGTTCAAAAATTTATTGCATTAACTTGTTGGCATTAGTTGCCAACTGCTTTACTAAACACCTGCCACGAGTAATCACAAAAGGCCTGTGCTTTTGATTATGCCTCCTCACTATGTGATGAAAATCAGAACGAACTCTCTGTTACAATTTTTAATTCTGATAATTGAAGTTAGCTATATAAAAGACAGTTGCCAGATTTTTAAATGTTTTCTGGGCTTTAGGTCTCATTATCATTAATAGGGTCAGAAGTGCTCAGTATTTGTGAAAAAGTTAGACTTCACAGTGAGATGACAGAATATGGTTTTGAGTTCCTAATTTTAGACATTGCAATTTGGCAAATGATGCCTGTAAGTATTTCTGACTATGTGAAGCTGCAATTCCATGGAGTTTTTCTGCAATTCTGAGGTCATCATGCAATGTTATACTTTTAGATTTTTCTAGATTATTCACTCTGTTAGTGTCTTACAGTATTAATCCTGATCAATGCCATACAGACAGGACTGATAACTACTTATGAGATCATAACTGCAGCATTGCCAGTTGATAAAGGTTAGAAACATTAGAGTTGATTTTTCCTGTAGGACACAGCATGTTAGAATTTAATTGTAATCTTGCTTCATTACCCATCACATTCCCTATTAAATAGCAAAATGATTGTCTTTATGTCTTTATTTCTCACATCCTAAATTATTGCCATTTGGGAACATAAAATGCATTCCTACATAGTTGAATGCATTACTTTATACTGAAAATTATTGTCTTTCTAATGACTTAGGAATTTATAGTTCAGGTTTGCCACTGAAGGACTGTCAACCTTACTTTGGGGATTTTTATAGCGATTTGAGTAGATTTAACTGTATATGATGTTTTACCCCCAAAAAAGGAACAGCTGGCCTATTTATGTACATCAGCAAATGTCATCTCCTTCAGAAAATTAAGGGCTTACCACATAATTACCATCACCAAAATAAGCAATATCTGGTAAAGACGGAATTTCACATTTCCCACTTCTCTCAGGAGTTATTTTTTACTTTATTATCATTAATGAGTATCATTATTTTTAATAATAATATGTATTAGATTAACAGAAACCTATCCTAGAGCACTGGAACAATTGTCAAGCTAGACCTTATCACCAAATCCTAATAGCATCGGTCAAGGTGAGTGCACTTGTGTCTGAAGAAGAGCATGTTCGCTTCCTTAAGAATTATTTTGTTGCCAAAGGTGTTTATTTAAATTAATTACTCTGTTTAGACAATTAGCTTTGATATTTTCTTAAGGGGAAAAGGGTCCATGGGTGACTCCAATTAAAATTCTTTGCATCACAGAATTACACTTCAAATATTCTAAGTATTTTTAACACTAAATATATGATCCAGAAATGGATAATATAAAATGGTTTTACATCCCTGTTATGCAATTCCTTAGAAAAATTCAAATCAACTGGAGTTTCCCCTGCTTATGAATTACATGATTAGGCCGTTTGTTTATACAGTTTCCCTTTAGAGAAGAAAAAATTTTTAATTCTAATAGACTTAATTTAATGGAAAATACGATATGTCCATTAATAACTTAAACGTAGTTTTTATGTTTATAAACTAGAACACTGGTTTTATAAATAAATAAAAAAAACTCAAACTGAAGACTACTTGCATATACCATCTGTGAATAGCAATAATAAAATTCAATTTTGTGTCACATTTCTAATTTGTATACACAAGTATTTTGTTATTTCAGATACTGAGCAGTCACGTGAATTTGGTATTTAGCTATGAACTCATACTTCGCTTAACAACATGAAGATAAAAATGTTGCTTTATCATTAAAAGAAGATTGTGTTTTGAGTGAATTCACATAGTGTTCTGATCAAAGTTGTGCTCTCAGATAAAAATGAGATGGCATATTGGCATTTTTTCTAATGACACTTTGAGATTTGCTCTGACTTTATCTCTTCTATTATTAAATTCTATTTCTTAAAGTATATTTATTGCAATCTTTATTTTCTCAGTTATCATAATAACCATGGTAATGAAATGTGAGCATAATTATTTTTACATAGGCACAAAAATTTTAATATAACCCAAGTCAATCTTCTACTTTGACTGTACATTTAAAAATAAGAAGCAATGTAAATCTTTATAATAATGAAATAATCATTTTGCTACAAGTGTTCTAGTTTTATAAATCATTTTCACTTGTGATTATAGCTCGTAGCTATTAATTTCATCAACCCAGAAAATAAGAATTTGAATTGCAGTCAAGTCCCAAGACAGTGAAATCAGGATCAGTTGTATTGTCTTAAGTTATGCTGCCCATTTCCACAGTGCTGGAAAGTCATCCCAATCAAACAAATCCATACATACATTTTACATAAGTCTCTTTCCTTTCTGCAGGCATAACATTAAACTGTCTGGTTGTTTAATTATTTTTTCTTTTTTTCTGCTTTTTTATAGCTACAGAAAATACGAAGGAGCTGGTTTCTTTGGGAGCATTATTGCAAGCAGCCTAGTGGATTGGGGGACTGAAGTGTTTGGCACTGAGCACTTCAGAAAATCAAGCCTCTAGTTTATGATGCTGTGACTAAATGACACACAGGATGATGGCTATGTGACACGCAGTAGAATACTAAACTAATCATGGTCCCTTTGCAGTATTGCAGTGTAATAAAAGCACAATAAAAGCAACTGCCTCTAACCTGAGTGATTCTCACAGCTTTCCATTTAGTGCCTAGGAAAGTTGCTGTTTTATTTACATTGATTCAGCGTTCAGGATTTCTGAATGTGAAGGTCACCTCTTCCTGAACTAAACTGACAGTCCATTGCAAAACCAAACCAAACCAAACAGTCGAAAGCAATAGTTTGTCATAAACCTTCAGAATCTCTCCAACTCTTTAAGTCTTTTCTCCACATATGTACATTTTATCCTTTCATTTTGCATCTTTCATGAAGTGTCAAGTAAGTCTATTTGCTCAGACTACTATATTTGCAAACTAAAGAAGTGCAGGGTTCATGAGCTGACCTGAGACCATGGATACAACTTGATTGGCCTACCTATAGCTCGGCTTTAGCCTACACCATCTAGCATATTCCCAAATTATGTTTTGAAACAGCTGAACGACAGTTTGCACCAAAGACCACCCTCAGTAAGTAGTTTTGATGTGAACAGCTTACTTTGGAGCATCAAAGAAGGTAGCCATTTGGACACCAGCTATGTCAAGTCATTTGTTCTCAGAACCAGAGAAGAGTTCCTGGAGCATTTTATTTTTTAGGAGAGCTTTTGCCTCAAAGAAAAGTTTTGAGCCCTTTATTCATGAATTTCTTCAATCAGCACCTAACTGCAACTCTAACATGCCCATCTACCTTGCCAAGAGAAAAGAGCTGAGAGGAAGAGGGGATTGAAGGGAGCAAAGTCTGTGTGGGAGGTAGAGTTAACATATAAATACACCCCCCTCAGTCAAAGCATAGCCTCGTCTATTTATCTACCAAGCTGCCTGCTGTACCCAAAGAGATGAAACTGTACAATGGGACACAGCAGAGGACAAGTATACTTTCTGTGCCTACTGGAACAACAGATGGACCTAACTTCATTGTTACTCTATTTGCCACCACAATGCTATTTACCTTTGTCTCCATCTGTTCTTTCTTGTCATGAGCTTATGTTGTGAAAGTCCTGGATCAGTGACTGCACCTTGCCAAGCTCAATGGGGTCCTGATTGCTGCCTGGAGACAGGCTGTTAGGCTATACATTCACAAGGAAAATTATGCCACAGCTACTCAGTGAAAGTTATACTATGCAGTCCAGAAGCTAGGTATTTTGCATTTTACTTCAGTAGAACTTAGTGTTAAAGAATGAAATATACAAAGGCCAACACACAGAGAAAAAAATGACAGTAAGTTAAACAGTAAGAATAACTGCAAGGGAAAATGGGAACTAAGGATATAGTCACCTAACTCCTGGTTTCAGAGAACATTTAAATCCATATGAGATTCCTATCTGTGTGTCTCTGCAGAGATTACGGCCAAGAACATGACCAGAGACCTAGTGCATTTCTAAATAAGTCTGGAAGAAAGGGATGAGCTACTGATACCGCTCCTTTTCTCTGATAATTCAGGAATAGAGCACTTCACTTGTGATACAGGACAGCTAATAACAGATTAGTTTTTCTGTCTGGGTAGATGTGAACATGTATCTCCAACTATAATCAGTAGGAAGCTGGGTATTCAGAGATGAGGTTTGGTCGCACTCCTCAGTTGAGTACTATGTAGAAAGACAGAGTTTCCTGGCCCACAGAAAGATGGAAAGACAGCAAATGCAGGCATGAGTTTATAATTTCTTGCCATGGCAGCCAGCATGAAGTTGACAGGCCTGAGATTCCATCTCTATTTTTCGATTTTATGTTGGATCCAACTGCATATATCCTATACAATAACTGGATAAGAATCAAGACTCCTAAGGGATGTTATGAAAAATACACAGACAAATAGGCTATAGAGAGCACCCAGTTGAGTACTGTTGGTGAGGTAACAGTATCCCTTTTCTTACTTCATTATAAATAACAAATCATAGTAAAGAAAGTTTAACCTGAATGCTTGAACACACATGAATATAAAATTATTTAACTGAGTATCAATTAAAATTTGTAATCTACTTTTTCCACTCACGAGAAGCTTTGACATACAAAATGAGACAAAGAGAAGAGCTTTTGAGGAGAAAGGATAAGTTTATAATTACTGCTGTTCATAGTACACATAGAATTCTAGTCTCCCTTCTTTCATCATGGTTTTAGTCTTACCACTTAAACCAACTCCTCCACATGCAAGTGATGAGCATAGTGCCTTTTTTTTCCCCAGATATCTACTGTAAGGAAAATAAAATCAGATTTAAAGAAATAGCAAGAACTCATGACTGCAGCAAAAGTTATTTGAAGTTGACCTGCTGCTGCTATCATTCTTTATAGTGACATGTCTCCCAAGATATGAAATGCTAAGAAGTTTCAAAGCAACCAAAAAAGCTTGACTTCTTCACAATTTCTCCTTCATGTTCCCATGTCTTGTGTATCAACAGTCATTAAAGATGAGACAGTATGTACAGATTCAATTATTTTTTTAGTGGAAGTGAATGACATTATTTCCTTTACACCGTACTTCCAAACGTTTCACTACTTGACCACCTCTCAATCACCTCTCCTGACTACATCCACGTTCCACCCTTCACCTTTACTGTGACTGCACAGCTCTGTTAATCTCTTTCCTTCTCTGCATTTCTTGTTCGTGTATGTTTTCTCTCTTTATGTCTGTCTTTCTCCGCCTGTGCCCATGTTCTTATTCTGTATTCCTTTCCTTCCCCAAACTCTTCTTTCTATTTAGGTGTAGTTCTTGATTTTCTCTACTTCCTTGGCAGTAACACCTGAAGCACTAAAAACCCTAGTGAGAGAGTATACCTCATGCAGGTGTAGTTAGAGACCTCTGATTTCAGTCTGGTGAGATAACAGCTAAAGTTTCAGTAGCAGTTTAACAGATTATTTTTATTCATTCTGCAACTATTTAACAGCTATTTAACTGGTTGACCTCAGCCACAGTATGAAGCCTGAAAGATTTTTACTTATAATGAGTGAAATGTTTAGAAAACAAGTCCTATGAGAAGCAGCTGAGTGAACTGGGATTGTTTAGTGCAGAGAAAAGGAGGCTCAGGGGAGATGTTGTTGCTCTCTAAAGCTACCTGAAAGGAGGATGCAGCAAGGTGGGGGTTGGTCTCTTCTCTGAAATAATTTGCAAGAGAACAAGAGGAAATGGCTTCAAGTTGCACCGGGAGAGGTTTAGATTAGCTATGATGAAAAATTTCCTCACTAAAAGGATTATCAAAAATTGGAACAGTCTGCCTGGGGAAGTGGTTGAACCACCATCCCTGGAGTTTTTTAAAAGATGTGTGGATGTGGTGCTTAGGGGCATGGTTTGGCAGTGGACCTGGTAGTGTTACACTTATGGTTGTACTGATTTTTTGTACTGGTTTTACTGGTCTTTTCCAGCCCAAATGAGTCTGTGATTCTATGACACTTATGGTGAATAAGGCTGACACAGCTGGTGACATGAATATGGGGATTGAAAAACAGCAACTTTGTAAGCAACAATTGGTAAGGTTTTAAAAGTGTATTCTATCTATAGCATAATCTTAAACAGTGAAAAATTAACGTGCTAAGTGGTTGATGACAAAACGTGAAGCATATAAAAAAGCTGGCATGAAAAGAAAGGCATTTTTGTCAAAATTACCCTGAAAAAAATGTAAGAATACAGTATTTTAAAAATATTCATTGTAGAAGGTGATAAGAAATAAGAACAGGAGAATCAGTATGCCTATAATGAGAAGCTGTGGTTCCACAACCTGTTTTGTGTGGTGCTCAGATTGACAACAGATCAAATGTAGCTCAAGATGTACCAGTAAAATAAGGTTTTGTTATTCCATGGAAAACGTGTGTGAAATGAATTTGTGGGGTCTACACAGGCACATTTCCAGAGTCCTGATAGGAGTTTCAGTGATACAGTCACGTGCCATCATACATGAGGTTCTAAGTGCTAAAGATACTTTCAGAATATTGTAAAGCCACATTGCATACCAGTTCAGTGAACAACACACACGGAGGAACACATTCCTCGAAAAGTGTTATGGGAATATTGTTACCTGTTAAAAATTCATGCAGCCTATCTTGAAAAGAAAACATGCACCATAGCTGTTTGTTGGAATACTGGGGATGTCTAATATATGAAGAATATAATAACTTTGGAACAATTCTGAAGAAGATTTCAAAAGCTGAAAGTCTCTTAAGCCTGCCACGTTAATGGAACTAACTAGCAGAACAAAATAAATGCAATTACATCTTCAATGAACTTATGTTTTGGTACCTGAATGTGATTTAGTCCTATGTGAATGGAAAGGACATGTATTAACAATTTTCACTTAGTAAGGTATCACTGGCTTAATGTTTATAAAACAGGAGCAATTGATGAATATTAAGTCAAATGCTATGCAGTCTGCACTGGCAAATATGGAAAAAAAATGGGAATGATTGCTATGGCAGCAAATGTATGCTATTGCAAAGTTGGTTTAGAACAGCAGGCCGTAACCAAACAGAATCCAACAAAACAAATCAAACAGTAAAATATTTTAGTCTTATGAATAGTAACTATGTGAGTAACAGTAATGATATTGAATGGGAGGAATGCATCAACAAGCTTGAATTTAAAAAGCTTCAGCTGAGAATATGTATCGTAATTCATTGCAAAGGTTTAAAAATATTATTCTACTTTTCTGTTTAGAAATCATCCACTTCTTCTAACTCCCAGAAATCTTTGCTTTATAATATAGACCAGGTAGTTGCACAAACAAAAGATCCAGAACAGCTTATTTCAATAATTTTACTTAAGACTGAAGCATTTGAAGATATTCTGTTTCATTAAGGTGATAGTATGTGAGTAGGCTCTTCTTTGTCCTTTTAGTATCATCATGTGAATGGTAGTGGTTTTGTCCACATTTTATGGAAAAAACCCATCAATATGGATAACAAAATAAGAGCTTAAGAAACTAAATAATCCTTAACTCCCAAATAGTAATCTTGTTTTTTGGAATCACCTAACCCCATAGGCACACAGATGTCTTTGAATAGCTACAGTTATTTTCCCACATATGCAGAGATATATTCTGGGAAATATGAAGGCAATTCAGGATAATGTAAGCAGCTGCTTAATCTCCCATAACTGTCAGGAGGAGATGATGATAGCAACCTTAAGCATAGGAAATCAGATCAGGATTTTAGTCCCGTCCAGATGACAGTTAACACTCAAAGTTTCCTTGTTTGAGGAAAGAACCCTGAAACACTGGTCACAGCAGTGATAAGAATAAAAGGAGGTAAAATGGGTTGGACAGTAAGAGATGAATTCATTTCTTGTAACACAGATTAATAAAAGGTAAACTGTAACTGCAGGTAGTCTCAATCATAACACCTCGTTATGGTATATTCTGGCTGAGAACCCTCTTCGCTCTTTCAAATGGAGCTGGAGCAGCATGAAGCCCAGGAATGCAGGAATCATCACACCATAAAGACAGTACTATATTGTGTGGGGTTATGACACTCATCTGGAAAGGAAGACACCTATGTTTTTGGGATTTTGTGGTTGGTTGCTGAGGTGTGTAGATTGGGAGGATTATATCTTCAAAATCAAATATGAGGGCATTTTAAATAAAAACAGTCCACTAGTCACTGATTATAGGGAGGGGAGAAAGTATTCATATTGCAGATGGGAAAGACTATCCAGTTACTTTTAGAATATTGTGGGATAGTAGTACTTACTGGCATCAAGGAGGAGAACTAACTTTATTGCACCAAAAGATTTTAAGAGTAGGATTAGGCTCAGTGCAGAAAAATAACCAAAATGCCTGAGGCACTGGTTTTGGAGCACCTTCCTCTCACCTGCAATAGCTAAACACAAACAGAGCTGTAACTCTCAGTCTTTTTATGGCTTATTGGCTTTGAAAGGAAACTAAGAAAGAAAGAGTACTGAATATTGAGAGAAGGAAAATGGAAGCCATTCATTAACATTAGTGAACCACTCAGCAAGATTTTTTTCCTTTCTTTTTTTTTTAAAGAGACTACGTTAATACTCTCTATGCTTTGATTAGGAGTGTGCATAAGACATATCAAAGCACCACTTAACATACCTCTCTTCTCTATCTTTTGCACAAAACATACCTGGCAACATTGGGTCACTGAGGAATGGTTAACACAGTCTTGCGTAAATCAGTTCTGGAGCAACTGATACCATGGGATTCATACTGGCAAGTCAAAACAAAATCAAAGGGGTTTGTTGGGGTTTATTGTTTTGTTGGGGTTTTTTTGTTTGTTTGTTTTTTTTCTGGGGGAGGGCATGTGTTGCTAATTCTATTGTTAATTGACTATTCACATACTGAAGGCTGAGCATACATTTCTGAGTTGAACCACAGACTCTAACCATATTCATACTATGATTAACAGGATTTGCTGGGTAAAAAAGCACTTTTCAATGTCGAACAGCTTTAGCTGCCCAAGCTGCAGAACTGTATTAAGATTTTACCAATTAAGAGCTGTGCACTAAATTTAAGGGCTCTAACTGATGGGTGTCTAAATAAGACTTTTTCAAAGAGCTGGATTTTTAGAAGCTACTGAGTGCCCACCCTCAGAAAATCTGTTTTTTCAGTGTATTCTTAGGGCTTTGATTGACAAGAAGGCTAGGACTGGGATGGCTGAAAAGGTTACTGTGTCCCCCATCCCTGCTGTTCTAGAGTCAGATCCTGCCGCAGCACACTGTCAGCTCAGCCTCCTCAGTTGACTAACAAGCAAACTGTGCAGGTGAACAGTGTAGGCAGAGGCAGTGGTAAAGGTTTTCACCTTCCCAGTGCACACTACCTCCTGCCATACATTAGGGAGTGCCCTAAGACAAATTTTCTAAGAACACTCAGCAAATTCTGAGCTCCTTTAGGAAATGCTGTTTGGACAGTGAAATTTATGGACACTAAACAAAAATCCTAGGTGATGCAATCCTAGATTAGAAACCCAAAAGATCCCTTCCTAAAATCCTAATTTAAGACTCTAGAGTTTCCACTAACACTCTTGTATGGCAGTTTACCTTACTATACCACCATTTACACCAAGAAAGTGTTTTTCAAGAACTTCCTTAGTAGTTTACTTTTCTTAAACACCTTAAGTGCTATTGAGCTATTGAGTTCTGCATGAAGGCCAGGGGTACCGAAAGGTTTGTACTGCTATTGTACTAGTACATCCCTATGTCCCTGGGTGTCTCTATCTCTTTATAGGACTGGAAAAATTAGAGGACAAAAGAACTGGCACAGATTATTCCATCACATATCTTCTATAAGACCAGGAGTGATCTTGCAGGGGAGTAAATGTACAGGAGAAAAATAAACCAAAATGAGAGAAATATGTGGAGAAAGTATAAGCACAATTCCATTGTTTTATATGTGAATTAGCTAGTTGGGGGAGGAGAAACACTTTTAAAGATAATTGCTTTCCTGTTTTCAGAACCAGGAAGTTTCACTATTTCATTTTGATGAGGTAGAGTATCTTCTAGTGCCTATTCTGCGACAGTGCACCTCTTCTGTATTGAGTTTAAAAGGGTTTTCCATTTTTTTTTTTTTTTATGTTTTCATTAGTAGTAAGAGTCCAACTAGAGTGGGATCAAGATTTCATGTAGGGAAGTGCTGCCTAGACTCAAATGAGTTCAATTCAGAATAAGCTTACTGGTCTGCAACAGAAGTGTTTTGATACAGAGAAATATCTTTCCAAGCATTCAGCAAATAGGTCTGAGCTTTTCATAAAGCTAATTCAGCAAAGAATGTATTTTGGTTTCACGGATACATAGGGTTTAAACATGTATTATTCCCTTTCAAATTACACTTTATAGTGTATTATACCCTGGGAGAAATTATTCATAAATGGCACTAATGAGTGTCAAGCTGCATTGCAAGACATTTTGAAAATTGTCCTATTAATTAATGGAGTAATTAAGCTTTTGTCAGTGACATATCATATTTCTGACAGAAATAGATGGCCTGTGTAAGTCTGTGCTAGGCAGCTATCCAGACAGCCACTGTGTTTAATGGATGGCAGCAATTTAGTCCAGGTTTATGGTGATGGGACCACCTGCATAGGGGGAGCTGGCAACCTGCATACACAAACAGGACTTTGCACTTTTCCTCAGTAAAATCATCTTAGTTCTAGATTGATATAGCTCTCCCTAGGATGACACATTAGCTTTTTGCCATTAAACCATAAGTACTGTTTCTCCAAGCTTTTGTGACAAAAATGTCAATTAATTTTCAACTTTCATTTCCATTTAATTTTGTATTCTCCTTCTATTTGCATATTAATGTGAACATGATGCAGAACTGTTAGATTAAAATACCTTGCTAAGGCTAATAGCATGTAACGCATACTTATTGAGTGTAATAGTTATGAAAACATAAAACTTTTAGAAAAATAGATTTTCAATTTGCCATCTCCTCCAGGAAAAAAATTTTTAGACATCTCTCCCAACAGCTGTCTCACAAACACCCCGGGTAGCGGGGGTGACATACAAAGATAAGCACTACAAATAGGAAGAGGAGGGGGAGAAATTTTTAAGTGCAGATCAAACCCAATGTGTATATAGATATACAAAGAGGCATATCTATATTATTTTAATTCCTTAGTAGCAGAACTCTATTAATTCTAGTAATAATTTATAACCTGGTTTCATTTAACAAGATCTTAAAATCCAGGAGAAAAAGGACACGAAATGGGAGAACTGCATTGGTGAACTAATTTTACTTCCATGGTTACACAGTCCATATGCTTAGATTTACAACTGAGTATTTTAAAATGTAGATGAGTAAAATTATTGAGCCAGCACTGATATAAAATACCCACTGTCTTACTTGGCATAAAAAGCAGCAAGCTAGCTTCGGCAGTTAAACATTGATTTGTAGGTGACCATTCCATCAGTACACTTCTTGCAAATGAAACACTCATGATGGAATGGCAGGGAAGGTTCTTCTGTTGATCAATTTCAAATGATTAAAAGTCTGAGTTTTGTTAGTTTCATGAAGCTGCTAAACTCATCAGAATTTAGACACTCGGGACTGCGTAGGATAATTGACATGTCTAAAGTGTGAAAATGTCTTACATTCAAAATACTGGGCCAAATCTACTCCTGGTATATGTAACTGAAGCAATCAGACAAATATCAATGACTGAATTTTACAAGACTGAATAAAATAACTAAATATCAATGTATGCGAAATAACTATTGTCTGATCCCATTCATAATACATGAGTTTGTACCGAACTTTCATTTGTCTGTTGCAAAAACTGGAAGATATGGAAGCTGATGCAAGAGATAAAACAAATAAAATGTACAGGTTTGACCCTCTCCATGGTCAAGAAGAGAGCTTGAATATCAGCTCCCAGAATAACTCCCCTGTCCTGACTCTAGATTTGGACTATTTAGATTTCACTTGTCAGACTTTTTAGAATATTCTCTCAAGTGTTCCCAGCATCACTTTGGGATGTTTGGTAAGCGTCCAATACATTTAAATTTCATTAATGTGATTTATAAATGTGATTCATTACAATGCCTAAGACACAAGAGTCACTTTGTCATAAATTATAGGTAATCTGCACTTTTACATTAGCTCAATTACCAGTAATAGGGTTTTAATGCAGTACTTACATGGTGTTAGAGAGAAATCTTTGCTACTACTAGATTTATCTCAAGGAGGAAATGAAAACTAAATTGGAAAGGCTGGTACAGAAGAAATGCTGATAGGGCACCAAGGAATGGAAGCAAAGACAGAAAGCCATATTAGTCACATGAAATGGAGAAAGATAGAGTAAATATAAGATAGAAGAAGATTAAAACACACTAAGTGAAGGAAAAATGTAGTGCTCTAAGGGTGCTTGAGGAAGGAGAAACATAGCAGAGAGGGTACTAAAAATGGGGGAAGAGAAGGAGAATGAGAAGAGGGATAGGGTCAGTTACACGGAATTGGCCTGCTTTTAGATAAACTCTAAATAATAATATCATAAATATGACAGAAAACACAAGGAGAACATGCTGATTCTGTACCTTTTCCTACAAAATTTAGATCCAGAGAGAGAGATAGAAAATGCAGAAATCAGTTTCAAATGATTCCCAGTTAGTCCCTTCACTGCTTTAATTCAAATGTGGCTTTTTCCAATTAAATTTTCAAGCCAATTTTAGGTAACTCCACAATTGTTGAACACTTTTAGAAAGAGTTTAATGGGATCTAATTTTTGTAAAATCAGACTGATTCTACTTTAATGAAATATCTAACAACAGAATGAAATCTTGTAATTTTACACACAGACTGGAAGCCTATTCCTGTTTTTTGGACATAGTTCTGTAGATTCATGAATTGGTCTTTTGAAATAAAGATGGGAGTGATATCAATATAATTGGGACACTCACCTAGCTAGAAATCTAATTGCATAGTTGTTTTGGATTTAAATTAGCTGGAGTCCAGAACATGGGATACACCAGTTGACTATGAAAAACTAGACAAGGAAGTATAGTTGAAAACAAAGTCTGTTTTCAAAACTTTCATACGTTGTCCCCTTCCTTGATGAAATAAAACAAAATAAAAATGTATTTGGAAAATGATCACAGGAAAGTGGGAAAAGCAAAAAAATGTATAAAAAAACAAAACAAAAAATAACAAAGAGGTAAAATGTAAAGTTTCCAGAATCAGAAATGCAGATCTACCTCAGGAAAACAAACAAATAAATAATAAATAAATAAAATCCTGAAATCTGGAAAACCCGGAGTCAATACTACTTTTGTATCATACTTTACCACATGGCTAATTTAGAATGACATCCTAAGGGCTCATTACACAGTCTTTGATGAGGTTATTCATCTGGAATATAAGAGACTGAGATTGAAATCTCTCATCTGTTTCAGAGAGACCAAGGACGTGATTCAGGCTTGGTGTTTTCTCCTCAACTTACACTGTTGTTTGCAAGGTTATTTGTAGCCCTGGGATTTTTTGTAGCCCTGGGTTATTTGTAGCCCTGCTCTCCGTTTGACCAGAAATTTCACAGTCTAACTGAAAGCCTTTCTGACTGAAAGTTCTGTTAAAATTGTGATACTCCCACCATCAACAAGTTCCACAGTCACAGAAAATGGCTCTCCTGTACCACGACCATGACAAGTACCAGCTCTTTTTTTTTTTCATAAAGCTCCTTTATTGGTCCTCTAAATTGCCTATACTTTACTGTCTGACTCATCCAGGCCTTTTTGCTGACTTAGAATCTTTAATTATCTCCAAAATCTTTTTTTAATTTTCCCTTCAAACAACAATTGACCACATCATTTAAATCTTCTAGAGTTTTCTGCATTCAAATAGCCTACTCTTTGTAAAATGAATTTTAGCAAATCAGTTGCAGAAACAATTACACTCTTTTGAATACTTGGATAATATAAATCAGTTGTAGAAGCAGTAATACTGCCTTCTTTGTTGTTTTTTTTTTTTTTAAATAGGTACTAGAAGAAGAAAAAAACCCCTCCAAATATATATTGCTTAGAAAAAAATTATTCTTTACTAAAATATTTTACCATGCTTCTAGTTTAATGTATATCACAAAGCACTTTGTCAAATAAAAAGAATAAAGATAACTTTAATCATAATATCTATTTTTTATTTTTTCTTCATTATATGTATTAGGGCTGGAATTTCAGTAAAATTTCTCTAACTGCTTTGAACTGTCAAACTTTGCTCAACTACTGGATTTATTTTAATTAAGTTTGACTAAAAAAATGCTTACAGTGCATGGACACACAAAACCTTTACATGTGTGAAAGCCAATTATTTGAAATAATTTCTTATTTATTAAGCAGTAAAAATATTTTTCTATATCATTTCAAGTTAATTAAATAAACTGACAAAAGCCTTTTCCACTGAATGGAGTCAGAGAAAACACAAATATTTTTTGGCATTTTTCAGATATTCAGGAAAGAATTCATTGATTGTAGTACGTAAAAATGTGAATTACTACAATCAAAATAGTTACCAGAATTATTGAAACTGCACAAAATTCATGAAACTGGAATTTTATCATCAGTTAATGATTTCTGTGTCATGTAAACTTTATGAAGAATATTTGTGTTAAACCAGGAAGGCAAATTTATTATAACAAATAAATCAATCCAAACAGAGCACTGAAGATGGCAAATACCCAAGCGTGCATCAGAGAGACTAAAAGAGACAAAATAACACCTGAATCCCTTTGTTTTCCTTCAGGTCTGTAAAACATAAGTACATGAGGAATTCATAGTTTTCTCTTATTTCTACATTACTTATAGAAGAGAGTTCAGCATACTAAAAAGTTCTTTTGATGATTTGTGAAAATAGTGGTGAAAAGGATCGAAAGGTTAACAAGCCACTAGCCATGTGATCTTTTATTTGTTTATTAGAAACAATTAATATTCTTGAATAAAAATGAGGAGCATATGAGCAGTAAATCAATACTATTTTTATAAAGTAATGTTTTCTGAAAACACCTCAGATGTTGATGTCCTTTTTTAGTCTAACATATTTTAAACATGGTACAGTATGTTGAAAGCTATGATGTTAGATTGACGGTGGCAAAACGGCTGAGTTTAGGCTGTCATGCTCAGCCCCTTCAAACAAAAAGCACTCAGGAAAATGAGTTGATGACTAGGGTTACTTTACTCCTTGTTTCTCCAGTTATGCAAAAAATACAAACACACTGTTTTGGACTAACACTGAGGTAGTGTAAAAGCAAACTTAAAAACCTAATTGACTTCAAAAGCCTCTCTATCTTTTGTTTGCAGTTGAATCTCTAAGCTGAAGAACAGAAAATGTCCCTGAATTGAAGCAATCTAGAATAAAGTTCTTGCAGAATAGGGTTTTGGTGAGCTACAGAGTATTTTCTGTAGCAAGAGAGACATTCTGTCTTAATTTAGTTCTATTTTATACCATATATGCTTCACTTCTTTTCACTATTTCTAAAGTTCTGAGGATGACGAAACAAATTCTCAGTCACTGATGTATGCAATTCCTTAAAGTTTTCTAAGATGAAGTTGCTAGACAAACTTATCTTCCCAAAATAAATCCTGTAAATAACAGGAAGGACATACAGAATGAACGTGAATATTTTAGATCTGCTAATTTAGATAATGCATGCAGATCTGTACACTGCTCACAAACATGCTGCATTTCATTTTTATTCTTCCCATAAATCTCAAGCCCAAAGTTGCACTGTGAAGCACAAGTAAGCAAATACATCTTGCTATAGTAGGTGCTTTGATTGCCATCGTGAGAGATGTTCTCCCACAGAGGACTAATTTTTCCTGAAGACTGAATTGATGAGGTAGTTTTATTGCTCTTGTAAAATGGCTGAGAGTAGAAAATGTCTTAAAAGTTTTCTTAATTACCCCAGTAATCAAATGCTTAACAGTAATATAATGGTGCTAATACAATAGCAGTCAAGTGCCATTGCAGTTATATGAGATAATACACCTGACTCCTGAATTATACTTTTGATTATACATTACTGGTGGTCCACCTTAAAAAAACAACACTCAGTGAAAGGTCATTACCAAATACGTTGAAAAAAATCACACAACAAAATAAATGTAGTCATTGCAACAATCTGTTGATACTCCAGTTTTACTATTTTCTTCCCCTTTGTGCAACAAAGATCTTCTACTGTATTTATGGTAATGCCCTTTCAACACGTTTTCAAATTTTTTAGTAATTTTTAATTTTCTAAAGTAAACCGGACAGAGCTCCATTAAAACATTAAAGGAGTTGCTGCATTCATATGTGCCTTGTTGTAGACTTTCTGGATGCAGCATGTTCATTTTCTTTGAACATAATCAAAACTGGGCTTTTTATTTTATTCATTGCTTCCCTAATCTGCTCTTTTATTTTTGAAATGTTCTTTATTTATGACTTTTGGAGCTTTTTCCCCTTCATTTTTTTTCTAGTGGTTTATCTTTTCTGTCATTCAGTCTCTTCTGCAGCTCTGTAGGCTTTTACTGCTTTAGTAATAAGTCTGTTTTCCCTAATAGCTCTAACTTGAAGAAGCAAGTATGCATACTAAAAATAATCCAAGGGAAAGGCTTACTTCCTTGAGTGCTCCTTATTTATCTCCTCAAAAGTTATGTCTGCTTCCAGAGTGGCTTTAATTCTAGTATGGACTACACAGGATCACTACTAAGTTGGCATTCCTGACCATAACCTATCTTTATTTTTGACCAAATCTTATCTTTTTCCAGAATAAATATATACTAATTAACCAAGTAGACAAACCCCCCCCCCCACAAACAAAGCCAAACACACACACACAAGCATTCATTAGTAGTCATGTCTACAGTAATTTTAATAACAGCAAGGGACTGGAGACTAATCGATGGTTCTAAGGTGATATGGCATTGACTAGGCTATGATCAGCTGGTGATTAATTTCCTCTATATTAGACTTGGCTCAGAGTGAAGTAGCTGCTGTTGTTGTAAAAGAAATCAGATAGTGAGCACTCAGTTCAACAGAGTGCTTGCTCTTCGCCCCTGTTTCATTTAGCAGGATGAAAACATTCATAATAGAGGTTTCTGGGATACAAAGTTCCCTCAATCATAAAGAACAGGGATCTAAGTCTACTCTTCCATACCTTGACTAAAAACCCCCAACATTTGTCTAGCTCCTGGACAAATTTGGACTACCTGGAATGACCAATTTTTATTTCTTCATCCTGTTATCTACAGAATGAAGTAAAAATATATTATCATTGGCAATAAATCTTACACACTTGCGTGCACACAGATGCCCACATATATACCACATATGTAACTATATGTACAGAAAAATGTACAGATTCAATTGCTGATCACAACTGCATCTATTCAACACTCCAGGCTACTCTAGGAGCAATGGCAAATGAAGGAATGCTTTGTTTGGGCAAGCATCAGCAGAAGTTATGGAAAGTGAGATTTATCTAACTAAATATAAAAGTCCTTATTGGACCTGGCAGTTGGTTGTTCATCTTAACTAGTGAATCATGAAGAACTCTGTTCAGAGGCTTTTTTCTACATCCTGGTAATTTTTTTTACATGCTGTTTGACTTCCACTGCTTGTTAAAATGGACGGAGACAGAAAAGGCGGGAAGAGGAGGTGCAGTGCTTCTTTTTACCTAAATGCTAAAAGCTTGAAAATGGACTGCTTAGAACTTGAAAGTCCATAGACCTGGCTGACATGATCTGTCTTATTTAGCAGAAAGAGAATTCAGTTCTCTCAGATATTAATACATTAATAGTGTTACAGTTATTAGTATTATTTTTTCTCCTTCTCTGGGACTGACCAGTGATGATATGTCCTGAGAGGCCTTATGGGAGAAATTTTTTAACTCATATACTTTTCAGTATACAACAGTGAATAACTGTTCAAAATATATACAAGAAAAGTTTGTCTTTCTCTCCCTAAAACTCTTAGAAAATCTACATTTTCAAGTGAAATTTTTAGAAGGATACAAGAGCAATCATTTCATATTTCTACAGTGATTAAGAATCACTTGCTCCCAGCAAAAGCAAATCAAAACCTTACCTTTAAAAAAACCACAAAGAATAGTGCCATTAACTCTGACACTTGATAATTCTGAGTATTTACAACTAATATTACCTTTTAATAAAGCACAAAACCCACTTAGGCAGCAGTGGACAGAAGATGATACTCTCAAGCTTAGAGCAGGAACTACTCTAAGGTGATATCAGGATGTTCATTTTGTTTGTCTAGATGTTCTCCTGTTAGCCAGAGAGAGAATTCCTTCTGGCTGAATATGGAAAGATGTTTGACTTCTGTAGTATATTCAGCACAACAAATTTAGTTTCCAGTCATGGATTAATCTGCAGTGATTAAGCACAAAGCTGCCCAGTAGGTATACTCAAACAGTACTCATTACATAATTTGCATATCATAGAATCATATTATCATAGAATGGTTTGGGCTGGAAATTATTATAAACATTTAAATAAAAATTCATTATTGATATAATTTTTTAAAACTTGACAGAAATCACAGAATGGCTGATGTTGGAAGGAATCATCTAGTCCAACTGACCTGCTGAAACAGGGTCAGAATGTTCAGGAATGTGTTCAGCTGGCTTTTGAATATCTGCAAGGATGGACACTCCATAAGCCCTCTGAGTAAACTGCTCCACCAGTGGACCGCCCCCAGAGTAAAATTCTGGGTTTTTTTGTTCAGATGGAATTCAATGTTTTTTTTAATTTCTGTCCATCGCCCTCTTTTCTGTCAATGGCATCACTGACTCCCTGGTCTCCCTTAAACCACCATTTTTTTTATACACATTGATGAGATCCCCTTGAGGCTTCTTTTCGCCAGAGTAAAGAGTTCCAGCTCTCTCAGTCTCTCATGTGAGCAAAGCTCTAGTTTCTTAGACATCTTTATGGCCCTTCATTGAACTTCTTCAAGCATCTTATCTCTTATACTGGGGAAATGAGCACTCCAGATGTGTCTTACCGCTGCTGAGTAGAGAGGAAGAATCACCTTCCTTTACCAGCAGGCAACACAATTAAAATTGCTGTAGACGTATTTTATTGAGTAAAGAAGGCTTAGTAATAAATATAATTTTTAAGACAATTTGGTACACTTTTTGGACTAAAGTTTGTTGATTTTTGATAGTAAAAAACAGTTAAACAGAGACAACTTTCCATACTTTGAGATCTGACCCACTCTTTCAGTTTGCTACCTTTAGGCTTATAATCTATACACGCCACCATAACCTGATAGATGTGGCACTTCTTCAGACTTTGACTAGGAGTTAACTGGAAGCTACTGTTTCAATAGTTTACCTGTACTGTCTCTATAGCAAACATCATGAAGACTGTCTAGCTAGGCCTCATAGAAGGTCATACTGTCCTTAGCTTTGCCCCTGGACCAGCTCTTTAAAAAGCAGCAGTTAATTTTGTAGAAAGGGACTTGATGATGCTTGTAGGTCCCCTCTAATACAGAATATTCTATGATTCTATTATTCTGTATTCCTTAGGTCTCATTCTAAAATTAAGAATTGTGGTTATAGTCACAGAGTTTATAAAGTTGCTTTTGACTAGGTAACACAAAATCTCTTGAAAACACATTCAATATCCAAACACAGTTTCCTAATGGAATATTCTATTCAGATTTCAACAGCATAATTTATACACCCCTTGTTTTGAACCTTAAAAAGTTTCTTTTTGTATACCTCAAGCTCTTTTTCAACAGAAGTTGTTTTTGTTATTCATAGCTTTCTTTTATACATATATATACACCTGTGTGTGTTTGTATAAACCAGCATTTGCAGAGCTTTTGCCCTGAAACAACAGCCGGACTTAAGTTCACACAGGTCAACTGCTTTAATTCATTAGTTTTGTCAAAAGCGCTTTCATGACAGAGAAGCAGTGGTTTAC
Source organism: Chiroxiphia lanceolata (assembly GCF_009829145.1). Lineage (NCBI taxonomy): Eukaryota > Metazoa > Chordata > Aves > Passeriformes > Pipridae > Chiroxiphia > Chiroxiphia lanceolata. The sequence goes on along the minus strand of NC_045638.1, from coordinate 67,617,203 downwards.
CAGTCCTCTACCAAGTCTCACCTGCTTTGCTTTCAGTAATTGTACAGAGGTTAGACATGAATTCTTGAAAATTAGTATCCCTCAGTGTCCTTAATGTCTGCAGATTCAGAGCTTGACCCTGAGTTGGTTTACAATCTCTACCAGACTTCCTTTATCATACCTCACTGTTAGGTTTTTCCAACTCAGACTAACAAAACCAGTGCGGAACATCAGAAGAATTAAACATGAAACATACTCAAATCTGCCAAATGAAGTATTGCCTGCCTAGATTTTCAATATCAGTTGCCAAACATATCTGGTTTTCCTCACATATTTCAATGGTTATTCTTCTCCCAAGTCTCTTGCTTCTGTTACATCAGTCGTATTTAACCTCACAGTTGTAGCTATTTCCTTCTTAATGGAAATCTTTCTTACTCTAATCTTTACTGCCCTGAATATATCAACTTCAATATTCTTTCTGTCATACTGTTTGTGGTAAAGACTTCATGTCACAGACAGAAAAAAAGGGATTGCTGCCAGATCTCTTTTTAGTGAGTCTGCTCAACCTATCCTCAGACAACAGGAGTCCTACAGGGCAACCTATTCCATTTTTTTTCCTAAATAGTAGCAGTCAGACCTTGCTGTGCACACACACTCAACAGCTGCTTCTTCTAGAGCTTATCATAACTCATGTCTCTCTACTAACTTTACCCAGCTTAAGTTAACTAATATGGTCATCACTTTCAATGTGAGGAATCAGTGCACAGGCAGTTGCAAAAATTCCTTTAAAATGCTTTCACAGTTATTCTAATGCGATTTTCAGTCCCTCATTGACTCACAGGGGCCCCTTGAGTATGACCTTTAATGAGCACATCTAAATTAGGTCAGATCAGTTATGCCCCGAGTGACACACTTTTTCCATTAGCTATAAATGGAATTTAGGATGATGAGCTTAAACATAAGCATTGTCAACACCCTGGGCTCAATCCAATTGCCTACATATGGGCCACTCTCTTCTGCCTGGGATGCAAAGTGTGTGGTTGATGCTTCTGGGTGGTGCAAGTCTGCTGCAATGTGCTATATCTGTTAATGGCTTTGTTACACAAACCAAACTAAATATTTTTGTTTATATCAAAAAAGAATCTACTAATAATGATGTTTAAACTGCTCCAGTATATCTGTTCTGGGCAAAGCTGCTGATTAAAAGTCTTCTTTAAGTCCTCTGTGCCATTTCTACCAGTCTTCTGGGGATACCTCAGGTATGCTTGAGTTTCTCAGACTGTACCAGATGCCCATATTTCATCAGCTGAATTAAGACCTGAATGGGATTCAATGTGAAATTAAAGTATTGACAATTTATGAGCAAGGAAAATCACTTAATTAGGTGTCTAAATGCTGGTATCTGCATTAAGGTTGATGTCTAAATTTCCATTACTCTGCACAGAGATCTTGAACTTCATGGTATCTATGGCCCTTTGATAGTCCTTAGACAGTCAAACATCCTGGATGATGTTACACAAGACTTACGGACTACCTGTGAAATTTTGCAGTGGAACTGGAGGTTAACCAATATATCATATTTCAAATAACACTGAACTGCTATGTGTGTGTGTGTGTGTGGCGAAATTTTACAACCCCCAAACCAATCAAATCACATAGTCTAAATATTAGTCTGAAAAGCTGGGGAAACAAACTGAATCTCACTCCTAAACCAGATATTATTAGTCTTCTTAAAAGTGACAGTGTTTAATTGGCTAAGTGGTAAAATGATTAAGAATTAAAAAGAATATGTTTCCTGTAATTATTAGTAGTTCTATAGAACAGGCAATGGTCCGAAGAAAGCAAAATGTTAAATTAAAGTTTTTGGTGTTAAATAAAATGTTATAAAAATGTTCTTTTCATATAAATTATTTATAAAACACCAAGGGACTCAAAGCTACTTTTAATCCTTGTTTTCTTTAGAAAATAAATGAACCCATTTCAATTTTTTTTCACAAAAAGATAAATAGTTGATTCAAATATAGCTGCAGATTTCTTGCAGGTTTATCAGCTGAATATGTTTCATAATATTTCTTTAGTGTGCACTTTATTTTAATCAAGTTTCCAATGGGTTTGGTTTTGTATTACTTTATTCCAGTCTTATAGTAACTAAAAAAATGCCTAGAGATTAAGGATACTGTTAGGGTCTGAAACATATATCTAAAAAATATTTTTTCCTCAGGGATTAGAAGGATAGCACAACATCTTCCCTGTGGAGAGACTGAGGAACCTTAAATCTTTTCTGCCTTTTTGCTTATTAAATTTAAGTACACAACATACTCCATGGTTGATTGGAAAACATGCTATTCAACTGAACCAAATTTACAGCTATGTTAAATTCTCCACAGTGAAAATAAAATCCATTGAAGCTGATAAAAATTTACCCCCTTTTTCCTAATTCAGATCAAAGAGAAGAATACCTTTTTATGTTTTCAATGTTTATATTTTAACAAGAATTATAACCTCATTTTTAACACCTCTTTCTAAATTATGTGACCCAGTGCAGAAAAAAATCAAAGCATCTTCGCTGTTCATATTATCATTTCTTCTAGTTGATATTTTGAATACTTTTGCTGATGGCTCAGAAAATACTGGAGTTAAATATAGCTACAAATCAAAGAGAATATTTAACTACAGTAACAAAAGAAAGGCTTCATAACCAAGAGAAGAGGCACCACATTATTTCCTCCCATCCCCCAGGGGAAGGGTATAAAGATTATGAATGTAATAGGGGCTTTTCACCTGAAACATAACTAGGGAAAAAGAAATAAAAAGACTGCAGCTGTCCCAGCTTGTTGTGCTCCTTATGCTGTTCCTAACAAGGACATCGGAGTGGTTTGGGAACTTAGTCCTTATATAACAAAGAATGGCACTTTTTCTGAGCATTGAAACTTTATAATCCTTAGGGCTTATCTCAATAGTAATTAACCTCCATGGCAACTAGCCAGATAAAACTCCATAAATCTCCTGGAATCTTCAACCTAGAAACTAATTTATCTTTTTCTTCTTCTTTTGAGGAAATTAAAAAAACAGTCTTAACTTTGAATCTAAGCAACAAGAGAGTAGTACAGGAAAATTGTTAGATTTTCACCATATTTATTACTTTTCAAATAAATATTCTTGAATGCCTAATTGCAATATTAAAAAACATAGGCTGAAAACTTTTGAGAAATTTCTTTAAATGTCAGAGAAACATTTCTGTTATGGTAAGGTGACAGGAAAAAAACCCTCTTTCTTTCTCTGGATATTATAGAGAAGGAAACTGAAAGAAAAAATACTAATATTCATATGAAGAGCAAAATGGATTCATAGTAACACATGAATTTTTATATATTTGATATTGGCAGAGTAAAGAATGTGTCTAAAGTCATTCATGTCCTAAACCATTTATCTAAATATTAGTGGGAATTGCCATCCAAAGGTTCCTTACAAAATCAAAGAATCATAGAATGATAGAATCATAGAAAGTTTTGGCTTGAAAGAAACTTTTAAAGATCATCTAGTTCCAACCCCTCACCACGGTAAGGGCAGCTTTCATTATATAAGGTTGTTCAACCTGACTTCGGACACCTCCAGTGATGGGACATTCACATCATCTTTGGGCAACCTGTTCCAGTGTCTCACCAACTTCATAGTAAAAAATTTCTTCCTCATGTCTAATGTGAATTTTCCCTCTTTTAGTTTAAAACTATTACCCTCTATCCTATCACTACAGCCCTAGTAAACGTTGTCTCTCTGTCTCTCTTTAAGTAATTGAAAGACCATGAAAAGCTCTCACTGGAACCTTCTTTTCTCCCGGTTGAGCAACCCCAACTCCCTTAGTTTCTCTTTATAGAAGAGGTGCTCCACTCTTTTGATCATTTTCATGGCCCTCCTCTGTAACTGCTCAAAAAGTTCCATGTCTTTCTTATTCTGAGGACCCCTAAGCTGGACATAGTACTACAGTTAGTGTCTTACGAGAATGGAGTGGAGGGTGAGAGCTATCCGCCTTGACCTGCTGGCCACCTTTATTTTGGTGTAGCCCTGGATATAATTGGCTTTCTGGGCTGTGAGCACACACTGCCTGCTTATATCTAATATTTCACTCATCAGTATCATGAAGTCCTTATCCACAGGACAGCTCTCAATCTATTTATCCTCTAGTCAGTACTGATTTTGGAGATTACCTCAACCCAGGTTCTGGACCTTGCATTTGGCCTTGTTGAAATTCATAAGGTGCACACAGGTCCACTTCTCGAGCTTGTCAGGGTCTCTCTGGATGGCATCTGGTAGACACCAGATGAGTTATTATTGGGTCAGAACCACCTTATGGGGAGTGTGTGTGTGTGTATGTATGTGTGTGTGTGTGTGTGTGGAGGGGGAAGGGATGAGTCAAATCCGAGGGGTGGCATCCTATCCCTCATGGCAGGCCCCTGGAGCCCACATGGGGAAGCCCTGGAGTAGTTGTCAGTCACAAACAGCCTGGGAAAACCATAACACACGACATCTCCTGGAGCCCCTAAACCGGGCTCAGATTTGCAGGGATAGTGAGGACATCGCCCCTCACCTTGGCCTGAAACCCCAGAGTGGCTGGTGGGTCAGAGACCCTGCCTGGAGAGGTTGACCATAGGGACCAGAGTAGGTTAAACCACAGGTATGTGTTCGCCTCGTGTCTCGGCCCTGCCACCTGGACTTGCGAGAGCTGGTCTTCTACAAGGTTTCAGTGGTAGCTTTCTCTCCCTCTTTCTCCTTTCTTCTTGCTCCCTCTGCTTCTCTTTCTCTGCTCCTTTCTTGGTGGTTAGGGTGGCTTGGAGCTGGATGGATTGGATCTTGACTTAGGTGTTGTGGATTTATTGCATCTTAAGTGTTGTAGATTTATTGGATCTTGATTTAAGTGTTGTGGATTGGTTGGATCTTGAACTAACTGTTGTGGATTAATCGTATATGCTGAGGCAGTATTGTGGTGCAACATGTTTGTCTAGCTTGTGTGGTGTCCTTTTGAATTTTGGCCAAATTCCCTTATTTGCTCCTCTAAATTAATAAAGAAATCCCTTTGGAAAAAGCTTGTGGCTTATTCTCTTGATGCTATCTTGAGGCATTAAAGAATCCTATACCTATATATTAAAGTAAAACTCCTAGCCAAGCCCGTGAGCCAGCAGCTCCTGGGGCTGGAGTCTTACAACATCCCTTCCTTCTAATACATAACTGCATCACTCAGTCTGGTATCATCCACACTATATCACTAGTAATACATTGAACATTTTCTGTTCTAGTGCAGAACCGTGAGGGACACCACTCATTACTGATCTCTATTTGGACATAGAGCTGTGTAGCACTTCAAATGCAGCCATCCAACCAATTGCTTATCCACTGAACAGTCCATCCATCAAATCCATCTCTCTCCAGCTTAGTAACAAGTATGTTGTGTGGGACCTTGCCAAAGGCCTTACAGAAGTCAAGTAGACTTCTGTAGTCTTCTCTTGTCCACCAAAGCAAGCACTCCATCACAGAAGTGCCACCAGAGTAGTAAGGCATGATTTCCCCATGGTGAAGGTGTGTTGGCTGCCTCTAATTATGTCACTGTTGCTCATATTTCTTGACAAATCTTCCAGAAGGATCTGTTCCATGATTTTACCAGGCACAGAGGTAAGGTTGAACTGTGAATCAGATTCACTGTAGCCACATACACCAACTAGACATGACAGAGAGAAAACTTCAGCAACTGAAAATCTGGAGCTCACCATGTTTATCTTGCAATTAGCAGTAAGTAATATATAGACATACTCTTACATTATTTGCCTATAATTGGTGCTACTAATTGGTTATTGATTTCTCTTAAGCAAATGCAGTTGCAAACTTTCCGTTTAAACTGAATATGCAGTGGAGAAAAGTTGCTGTGCTGGGGACAGCTGAAGGATGCAATATCAAGCTGCTTTTTTGAGCCTACTTTTGAAATGAAGAGAGATTCTTCATTTTCTCTTTACTTTTCCTTGCCTGCTGCAAACTCTCAGTATCTTGCTCAAGTCAGTTCTGATTTTCATTTGTACTATCACTGAATTCAGTCATCTCGTTCAAACTTCAGAGAAACCACCCAGTCAATGGAGAAAAAAAACCAATCAACAGCGAACTGGTAATATTTTTCTATTAGGGTACTGACTTGATCGTATTCATCAGAGGGCGTGAGGAACTCCAGATTTTTTGACAGAAGGACAGCCTAGCTGTGGTAGAACCAAATAGAGGAGGGTAGAAGATGAGCAAAGTGAGGAGAATTGTAACAGTTCAGGCATAGTATGTAAATGTAGCCTAACATTCACTGAATGTGTAGAGAAACATTAAAAGAAAATTAAAAAAAAAAAGGGAAAAAGAAAAAGGTTTACAGATATTTTGCACTAGGAAAAAGATGAGTAAAGAAGGGAGGGAAGTGAAGCTGCATGAAATAGTTATAACCAAGTTTCTATGACCAACTTGGATGTAACAAAAATGTGCAAAAATGGAAAGGATGAAGTTCTTAACATGTCTAAGACAAGCTGTACCTCCACTGACGGACAAAAAGTTCTAAACAGTTACACACTCCTAAAATAACCCAAACTACTTAAGTTTTACCAAAAGTAAAACACATAAAATTCTGGAGTAACTCAATTCTATTTATAAAATAAAAATTATTTACTGTGTGCTGAATTTTATTTTGATTCCAGTTTTTTTGATTTTTTTTGTTTTATTTTATTTATTTTAAATATTTACACAGACTTATTTTGTGTAGAAAATAGTTGAATTTCAAGATTAATAGAGTCCCGAGTTTTGAAAATATGAATTTCCTCCATGTATGCTCTTTACCTCTCTCTTAGGCCTGACACTCTTTACCACGAAAACAAATGTATTTGAGGCTTTTTATAGGCTTCAAACATAAATATATGAATAACATGGCTTCCAGCAAAGCTGGGATCTTCAGGTTTTCACAGTTTGTATGATATGAAAGACCACAAATAATAGCTAATGAACTGAACTCTTAGGGACAGCATTTTATGATCTTAACATTTTTCAAGAATTTCTATAACTTTGTCATTTTAAAAACTTTGAAAACTCCAGATAAAGAACTTAGAACTAGGATCATTGCTTAATAATTAAATATAGTTATAAAAGAAAGGAAATAAAATTAAAAGAAAAAGAATCCCAAACAACTTGTTTAACAGATGGCTCTACTAATTTGAAAGTTAGGAGCATACGGTAGCTCTCAACTGCCCCTCATTAAAAAAGACAGTCCTCATTCTAGACCCAAATTTCGCACCAGCCTACTCATACCTGCTGTTCTCACATATATTACTGTAAACTATTTACATTAGATAAGATAAATCATGAAAACAGGACTGTTTGCAAACCTCATTTATTTACTGGAAAGACTGAATTTCCAAAACTGCTCAGAATCCTACAACTTCTCTTCCAGCGTGTAAGTAAATGGAGATATCTAAAAGAAATTGGAATTAACCAATCCTTCTTATTCTCATTTTGAGCTAGTGAGCACACAGTAATCTTATATTTTTGGTCCATTTCATAGGAGTTGGGTTGGTATCACCTAACTTAAATGTCCGTACCATGGATCCCTTTGTCTGAGCTAATCAAAATAGATTTCGTCCATGCACAGTGGCAACAAAAGCGTACCTCTAAGTGCATTATTAGGCTGGATTGTTTTAGGTTCCTTCAGGATGCTAAGAATTTTACCCCAGAAGTACCCATTTTTCTATGTTGACCAGTCACACATCTAATGTGACCAGCTCAGATGTAAATATTTACACTGTAGATTGGGAAAATTAGGTGGCTGGGCATCAGTTGGTGGTGAGCAGTTGTTTTCATTTGGATTACTTCTCTTTTTTGAGTTTTATTTCTCTCTCTTTCTTATTTTCCTTTCCACTACAAATTATTATTATACTTATTATATTATTACACTACTATTACTATTATTACTATTATAATATTTTTAAACTGTTCTTATCTCAACCCTTGAGTTTTCTAACTTTAACACTTCCAGTTCTTTTCTCCTCATCCTTCTGGGTTGGGGGGAAGTGAGTGAATGTCTGTGTGGTGCTTAGTTGTCGGCAGGGGTTAAACCACAACAGATGAGCATACACATACATATATTTTTTTGTCTCCTGAAACACCCAGTCAATAACATTGAACCAAGTACTGAACCACGTTTTACCATGTGCTAAAGCATAGGCTGTCAGTCTGAGGGGCTTTCATCCTGTCTTGTACTACGTTCAGCTCCTCTGTTGTCACAGTGCAGCCAACCCTGCACTACATCTGTCTGGTTAGAATAGAGTGGGTTGATGTATTTTCAATGAGGCTTTTTCTTTAGTAAAATACTTTTTGTTCACACATAGCTCTTATATGGAAAGACATAAATTTCAGTTAAAAATATCAAAATAGAAACTCTTAGGATATATGCGGTCATTTCACCTTCCATAGTCTGATTCAGAGGGCAAATTATTTGTCTAACAATTAAACCAGGCACTAATCATTTATTTGTTAAATGGCGGACATTTGAAGTGTTTTCTTTATCAAAATTGTGTCCTTTGGCAAACAAACATGCTGCACTACACAAGTATATATAACATTATTGTGACTATAGTGTATGCTGCTAAGAGTCAAAACAATGGCAGACAGTAAGAAAATAAGAGATGCAGTAGAGATTAGCCTGAGGAAGTTGGAGTGATACAGTTGTGTTGTAAACTGTATAGGGATGAGGGAACACTGAATTATTGCTGGAATGATAAGGCTGGAGTGATGAAATTTAGAGGATGCAAATCACCAATGTATACAAAGCTCAGCAATGATAAGAACATAAAAGGCATTGCATTAGGAGTTTTAAAAAGTTCAGCTAAATCAGTATCTTTTTTTCCCCAGAAGCTGCCCAAAGCAGGTGACTATGGAAAATAAGAATAAGCCTGATATGTCCATTGAATATTCCTTTAATTTTCAGCAATTTGTACTCACAGATTGCATGAGAATGAGGTGGCTTATGCAATCAGTAACTTTCAGAGGATTTCTCTTATGAACTGGTCCAACCTTCATTTGTATCCATCTCAGCTTTAACAACCACAGCTTTCCTTAGCTTCTCTCACTAATCTTGGCACTATCAGAAAAAATACATATTTTTTGAAAGACAAACAAACCAACAAATAAACACCCTAAACAACGGCAACAAAAAAATCCAACCAAACTTGTCGCAGTTAAATGGTTGTTTTAACTGGTTCCACTGCAGAAATAAAGAGTAGAAAGCTGATTCCTCTCCACATTTTCATGCTACACTTTGTAGATGTATGTCATAGTCTCTCCAGTCGCCTGTTTTCCAGAATGAAGAGCCATAATTTGAAGTTCAGTTTAAGGAATCCATTCCATACAACTGGTCATTTTTCACACCATTCTGTGAATTTTTTCCCTTTCTAATACATCCTTGTTGAGAAGGAGGGATCAGCACTGTACAGAGTATGAAAAGGACTATTATACATTATACAATTACATTATATTTGGAGGTAATATACTACCATGGAAAACATACTATTATGCTTACACTGCTTATAGAATAACTCCTAATCTTATAGACATATAATGTCATTAATGCACCTCAGAAATAGATTAATAGCAGAACAGAGACTATTAAAAATTATTTTATTAATATTGGTAGACGTGTCATGGGTGTACGAAACAAATTTTTTTTCTTAGACTATACATTTTACTTTGATAGAAAAACAAACTACTAAGAAAATGTAAAATCCTTCTATAATTTGATTGTGTTTTCTCAGGGTTTACGCAGGAAAAATATAAGATTAAATTTGACCTACGAGTCCAACAGTGAATGTAATCATACAATATTGCATCTTAAGAAGCTGTTACAAGAGAAAACAGGACAGCAAAAGTTAATAACATGCAATGAAGCAACGGAAAAATTCACTCAACCTAGTAAGAGTGTAACAAATTTTTATAGTAAATAGAATTCAGCATAAAATGCAGTATTACTACTCTATTCTTTTTAATCTCTATGTTTTCTATACTACTCTTGTCATAATATTTTTTTGGTTGGTGATTACTGTTTTTACACTTTTATTTATGCTTGTTTTCTCTTTTTTTTTTTTTTTTTCTGTTTGCAACTGGATATTTTCCATTTGATTCTCTTCTGCTTCCTTCATCTCTGCTTGCATGCATACCAGTGCTCTCACCTCTTCATTTACTGTATTTTGAATAAGGTATTTGATGTCTTTGTACCCTTTTGTGTATTGACATCTTAGCATCCTTTTATATATTTACACCTCTCCTGTGTGTAGTCAATTTTTCTAGTGCTTTGACCATTTCTTATTTATGCACTTTTCCATTCCCATTTTATCTTTAAGGACTTTTATCTCTCCCTTTGTACTCTGGATACATAATACACATTTTATTTCCCAGTCTTTTGTTATTCAACTAACTTTCTAATGTGAAAATTATCTCAGAATAATATTAATTTGATTTGGGTCATTTTATAATTTCAATACTTGTTTTACTAGTCTTTCTTTCTGTCCTAGCACAAGGTTGGAAGCAAGGAAAAAGCAGAAAAATGAGAACATTTTTGTATCTGTGTCATATCCAAGTGTAATAGAAAAAGCAACATTAAAAAACATTGTCAGAAATCTGTAAAAACAAAAGAAAGAATAGGTGTTTTTTATTTATTTTATTTTACTGTATTTTTACTGAGTTTGTGAAAAATCTTGACATTTCACAAAGATGAGAAGTTCATGTGACAGGTTTTACTTGATAATGGATGTAGAACAAAGATGAAAACGAAACCAAAAAGAAAAATAGACTTGCCAAGCAATGTGAAATAAATGAATCATGTTCTAATTACTCCATTGCTAAAAGTGTCGAAACTTTTTAACGAATGCTAGTTGGTCCAATAAATGTAACATCTACTGGTAACTCTTTGCTACCACTGAAAGTAACAGCAACAAGCAATAGAGTCAGTACCTGTGAAAAGCTAAGGCATATTGCTTATTAAAGCAATTCAAACTGCTTTTACACTGGTCACTCTGCATAAGTGGTCTCAAACACATAGTGAATCATGAAAAATTTATGCAAATATTTCTTTTTGAAACCAAACATATCCTCAAGTAAAACTATGAAGCATGAGCGCAGAGTAGTTTAGATGTGTAATATAAAATTAAACACTGACAAAATCACTAGATATACAAGAAAGAAAAAGGGTTTTGGCTGCTGTTGTTATATTCTACAGGCAAATGATGAAAGTAAAATCTCGCTTATCATCGTTTTCTGAAATACCTATTTTAATTTGCAAGCCTTCCCAAATACTACCAGGGAATAGCCTTTACCTAGGCCATATTTATTCAGGAAAATTATTTAATTCAAAGAAATTGTACTTTAAAATGTCTGGGGAAAAACCAAAAAAAGAAGAATGTGCCACAAAACAAGAATATCCTTATGGAGAAGAATAAATATTCTTGTAAAGCAGTATCCTGTCTCCAGCAGTGACCAGCTGCAGATGTTTGAGGAAAGAATGTAAGAAAAAGAACCTGTGCCCTTTCCACTCTTTCACCACATCCTTATCAAAAAGGTGTGTCTGGTCATAACGAAGGTCATTTGGTTGATCATTGTTAAGCCATGCAATGTTTAACTCTTATTGTTTTTAAAGGTCATCTTAATTTTGTTACTTCACTTGTATAAAGATCTCATTTCCTCCTCAGTGACTTTAAAGCTCATTCTTCTGAAAGTTGTTACCTGTGTTCAGCCTTCACTCTATGCCAAGGAGTTTTACTTGATTGCTTTATCTGGGAAATTTCTTTGGTTTTGTCCTGTAATATTTAAGAGTTTTTCCATTAAAGGAATGCAAAATAAATTGGCAGACAAGCCACATTTCTGTACAAACTGTCTGTTAACATCAGAAAGGGATTCTGCTGAATCTGCCTCAAATTACCTATCACCATAATCTTATTATTTATCATCATAGTATTCTATCCTTGACCCTCTCAGAACAGTTTGCTTCATGTGTTATTCCATGTATGTTTTCCAGATACCAGAGCCACCTGATTTTGGGATGTTTTAGCTAAGTCTCAGACACTTACAGACAGTTAATGAAGAGATCATTTGTGATATTTGAAAACACATTGAATCAACGTACAGCAAAACTGCATAACAGCTGTATAAATTTTATTATACATTAATGAAGGTTGTTAGCATCTGAATAATTACATAATCAGTTGCCTCATATGAAACAAAATGTACCATTCTTTACCAACATTATTGAATAAAACGCAGAGAGTTTCTTCAGCTTACTACTTTAAGACAAATGACTCCTAAAATTTTGAGGAAAAAAAAATATTTTGATCTTCTAAGACAACAGCATTTTTATACTTCCAAAATGTTTACCTCCAGTTGACCTATTTTCAAAATAAGTTTCTTAACTAATTCTTACATTGTTTAGTATATTGCATTGATTTCATGTGATAGATCTAGGCTTTTATTATATATATATATATATAAATACACATATATAGAGACATATACATACATAAAGAAATACGTGTGTGTGTGTGTGTATACATACCATCTGTATCTATAGCTATATGTATGTGTGTGTCTGTATCTGTGTCTGTGTCTATGTTTATGTAAAACTTCCTTTTGGCCTTTTTATGATCCACTCAGCCCCCTGCAATTATACACGGAAAACAAAGGCTGGCTGATGGCTGTCCTTGAGGATGGGAATAGTGCTATTGGATACAGAGATGAGAGCAGGTTGGGTTGATTGTTGGATGGTGGCAGACCTACGATATTGTCAACAATAACGTGGCAAAGAGAGGTCTGAAGCAAGGAATGCTCTGCAACCAGCTTCCTAGAAGGAAAAAGGAGCTTTTTCCCTACAAAGCAGAACTCTGAAACACTGGTATCTAAGACCGATTCACCAAGTCTTTTTAAAGCAGCTATCATGTAAAATGGGAGAACTAAACTCACATAAATATATCTGACTAATATTCCTAGTTATTAGTCCACAAGAGACACATATTTCAAGGTTTAAGAGACACTCATTTCAACAAATCTGCAAATAGAGGAGAGATTTTTGAGACAAAGTTTAAGTTAAAAGAAGTGGATATTGTGCAACACTGTTACTATTTTAGTAACATGTATAAAGTGCAGACAAATAACCATATCTATGCAACACATATATACAAATAAAATGACTGGTACATGCTGAAGGTGGAAAAGAGAACTTGTTAATTGCTTGTAGCTAAAAACAAACTTATTTTTAATCTTGTCACATACATTCATTTTCCCAGTGTGAATTAAATATAATAAAAACCTGCAAGGGAACAAATGACAAAATCAGATTTTAAAAGTTGCCTATATAGCCTAACAGATGGGTCTTTGTGTCACTGGTGATATTACATTGTGTTCTTTTAAAAATGAGCATTATATCCTTTTAAATTCACTTATATTAAAAAGTATTATTCCTCTGATAATCACACAGTGAATGTTGATCTGATTAGTTTCTTGATCTGTGTTGCTACCTGGTAATGGAAAGAGAAATCAGAACCGACTCCCCTGTATATGTTTTACAACTTTTGTATCTCAGATATCAGTAACACAACATGTTGCCCAGGTGTTTGATACATACGGAGTTTTCTCTGTTAGTCTGTCAGTCACTGGTCCCAGGGCTGTGTCCCATCCATGCAGTTCTGTGGTTTTCCTGCCTCACAATACATACTGTGAAACCCTGTTAACATCCTGCAAATTATTGCACTGCATAACTGAACTTTATCTCAACTCCAGTTAATTAAATCAATAGTAAGCCCTGGGCTTTGCACAAGCAATCCTGATGGGCATTGACTGACAGTGTCAGCTTTATAAAACATCACAGCATAAAGCTTTGTATAGCAAGTTAGTTCTTTTTCCTTCTCTTCATCACAGTTGCTAACATTTTGGCTATATCTAGTAGGTGGTAGTGATTCAGCCAGGGTAGTAACATGGAGTGTAATAAGAAAGTAAAATGGCTTTATTTGTAATTGAATGTGCCTATAGAGAGTTGTGGTGGGTGTGTAGACAGCCTTTCTGCTGGTAACAGGTTGAAAAAATTTAACCTTAACAACAAGAAAAAAATTATATTTTTAAAATCCCTTAGATAATTCTTTATAAAGAAACTTAGATGTCTACAGTGGCAGTGTAATGGTGATACTTTCCCTGTATATTTCAGAAATTCATTATCAATTATCCTTGCTTATAATGCTCTGGAGATATAACATACATACATACACATATATATGTTTTCAGACTTGTAAAGGTGAAATAAGACACAGATTGCATCAATCCCCAAGAGATGTAATGCAGCTATTTTTCCTAGACACAGGAAATTAATTTGAAATATGAAGTTTCCAAATTCATTTTTTAAAAACGATAATAAAGAGAAAATATTTATATTTATTTATGTTCTACCTTGAAATAATAGCATAAGAGCATAAATTAATATGAATATATTATTTTTTTGTATTACACATCTCTTTGAATCCTGAAAAAAATGAAATATTTGACTTGAAAAAAGTGCATGAAAGAGAAAATGGCAATTAAAACATGCTGGTTACAAGGGCCCTGTCATTATCCATGGCAGCAGCAGACCTCCTAAAGAATGCATGAATGTTTCAATGGAATAATCTGGATTGAAAAAAGAGTAGATATTTTTTTCTTCTAAAATATTTTATTGTATTTAAAACTTCTACTTTTAATACTTACAGAAAGCATTAATACTCCTTTTTTAAAAAGAATGGTTTAACCGTGTTTGATTAAAGTTTTATGATATTCCCATTAAAAGATCCTATTTTCAGTTGGTTATAACTGACATAGTTTAACATCAATACTCTCATTATCTGTGTCAGATGCTTGTCTTAGCCTGATTTTGTTTTCAGTTTCTGGGAAGATTTCATCCTGGAAAGCAAAGCTTATTCTCTCAAGTTAAACAAAATAGGTTGCTCAAATATAAATAAATTTTACATCACCATGACAGTTTCTTTGATAACCCAGTTTCTCTACACTCTGGAACTAATAGTTTGTTAAAGAATGTTTCTGTAATTTAATTTTTTTAAAATTAACATTATATTTTAAGCTGCACCTTTGAACGATATCACAATTTTAGACAAAAGACAATTGTTAAAATTGTAAGTTGAAATTTTAAAAAATCCAGTATTTTTCGAAACACCTAAGCCTTTCCTGATCATGGCTGTAACAAAAATAAATAGATGCCCTTCCCAGAGCTTTTGAACATGTTGCAAGCTTCAGAGATGCAGTTCATTTATGCTTTTCCCCAAAGCACTTGGTCATCTGTTCTCCAAAAAGGAAAGAGGAGGTGGTGCCAGTCTCTTCATCGTTATATAATATTTATGTTGTTTTAGACAAGAAGGGCAGGAAGGAAATGCATCTTACTTCAGTGATCATGATGGTAGCAGGGATGCCAAAAGCACACAACTGAAAAGGCAAAGCCTTAAGTCTTCTTAAGATTTCCAAAATGGGGTTTGAAAGTGGAGAAGAAATCAGCTGAAAGCTTGGTTGGGGCTAAAAAATGGTCCCAATGTTACCAAAAAAAAAAAAAAATGGATTAGCATCACATATTTCACAAGAAGGGAAACTAATTAAAATTACATAAAACACCCACAAACCCTGTGGATGGACAAATATTTCCCAAATAAGAGATTGTTCCAAGTTTTCCTGAAAAAATGATAGATTTTTTTGGGAGGCAGAGGGACAGAGGGAGGGAGGTGAGGAAGGAAGAAAAATCATGTGGAAATGGAAGTGGAATATCACTGAAAAAGTGACACATTCAGGAAGAAATGTACCATTCCCATAGAGTTCTGCTCAGCCTATTCACGCTCATACAGAACTCCACAGTTCTTTTCAATCCAATTTAATTTGGATGACTAAGTATTTTGAAATAGCAACTGAAATGTAGTAAAAGCAAACTGTCAGTCATATTTTCTCTGTCTCCCTAAGAAAAGAGGGAACTGAAGGGTAACAGGACACCACAAAAGTTTGTGTGGGAGTCAGGAAAGCATTAATGTTCAGAGGGGCAGATCAAAAGGACAGTAGAGGCTGTGCACAGAGATCCAGCTGCAGGCACTGGGCCCTGTTCCTAGCAGCACTGAGTCTCCAGCTGTGGGTATGGTACTACATGCTACAGCATCTACAAGAAAGCTGTCTGGTTTTATCCCTGCAGAAGTCTTCCTCAGGGTACCTGAGGGCTACAAAAGAATCCAGGGAAGACTTGCTGTACTGCTTTGGTCCTTACACCGTTTGGTCTTACTGCTGTGCTGATACCTGACACTGTCCACTCTCCCTCTGCTTAGCTTTATTCAGGACACAGAAAGCCAATTTATCTCAGACAGCTACTTTTTACCCTCTCTAACGTTATGAAAATCTTTAGTGAAATGAGCTCAGACAAATACATTTTTCCAGGGGAACTTTTCAAGGAGCATGCTGTCCCCTTTTACCTTCTAAATGCAGTAGCTATCAGTATAGTTATACTGATGAATCTAATCAATATTTTTTATAATATTTTATCCCCTAGATTCCCCTGTGTTCTGGCTGATGGAAACTTAGGCTACTCTACAGCACTGCTGGTGGGCCAGCATCTTGCTTCTCATGGGTAAAATTCCTGTAATGTCTCTGGTAAAAGCCTTTGTCACAGGTGAAGGAGGTAGGGGAGTATGGGAATACAAACATGCTGCAGTTTGCTTAAAGGGCAGAAACATCTGCTTGAGTCATGAGTGGCTTGTTGGCTGAGTTCAGCAGGGGAGAATCTGGCAATTAATCTGAAGTGTCACTATATTCAATAGAGATTGTTGTAGAGGGCTTCTGGGGACATCAAGGTAGCTCTCATGACCAAAGATTGCATATGTTTCTGTGGTTTATTAATTTTTAAAGACTTCTCTACACTAAAATAGTAAACTTTTTCTGCGAATAAAGTCTGCTTAGTGACTTTCTTCATAAATGGTGACCTACTTTGTAGAAATAGGTATTTCAGTATGGATATGGGAGTTTCTAAGAAGAATCATATACCTACAAATTACAGTCTATGGAAAAAGAGCAGTTATTAGCTCTTTAAAGGAATAGGCTCTGAGATAATAAAATTTACACCGCTTGGGGCCAAGTTTGCACTTTGGACTAATTAGAATAATTTTCATATACAAAACTAGAAGCAGAATTTGCCCTTCTTGATGAGTTCACTTCTGTTTTTCTACCTGTTTGAAAATAAGATTCTGCTCTGAGATCATCCTATAGTCCCTGGACAAGTATAAAAGCTTTCAAAATACTATTTTAGGAATCTTACCTAATCTGAAATCCATTAAAGATTATGAAGTGCAGAAAATGGCATATGGGTTATATACGAACAACAGATCTTTTTTGAATTTCAATTTCTCAATTTTTTCATCATGTTGTGCAGTATATATCGTGTATCTCAATGTTGTTATGTGAATCATCCAAGAGGACTGATCCAAAACCCACCTCAAACAGTAAAAATTATTTAAAAGGATTCTGGGTCAAGCCCTAACACACTTCCAGACTCCCAAATATCTTCAATCCTGTTCCTTTTCAAATGTTTATTTTTATTGTTTTTTGGTTGGTTGATTTTTTTTTCTTTTTTAGCAGATACCTTTGCAAAAGGACCTTATGGACTGGATTTTTCAGTGAAGCTACAGGCAAATTTTTCTGTCGACATTGTCTTTCTCCCCCTTATCTGCGTCTTTGTGGAACTGAAATGGCACAAAACCTGAGCCCTGGAACACATGGGCCCACTCCTGCTTTTCTTTTGCCCCTTTTGCCATGGACAAGACACAAAAGCATATATACAGGCAGTTTAGGCCGCGAAGGTCCCTGTCCTGAAGGTCCACTTCCATAACATGGTGGACCTAAAGATCTTGCTGGACATACTGAAGGCCAGTAGTCTGAACCTGGAAAACATACTTGATGCAATAGGAGCTTGAGCTAGAGTACCTGTTCTGAGAGGATCAGAAGTAATTCAGCCTTGCTAGAGTTTCTTAAGGGTGTTTGGTGTTCCCCAAGAAAACTACAGATTTAGGTCATCCTTTTGGAGGCAAGGGGCTTGCTTCTCAAGGAAAGTGCTTCCCAAAGAGTTCTCAGTGAGGTAGGTACAAATGTCTGCCTCTGGCTCTCTGAGGTCCTTTCACTCCTTGTGTCCCATTGCAGGTTGTAGAAGGGCAGGGGAAGTGGCAGTAATCAGCCTGTGGGGCAAATCCACACTGGGACAGCTCATGAGACTGCAAGTACATCTGGCACCCCATGTTCGATGATAACAGAGCTTCTCTCCCAGCCTCTGACCCCCTGATTTTCAGTGCAAATCCAAGATACATGCTGGAATCAGGGATGAGGGTGCCTATAGGGGTGGTTGTAGAAGCATATTGCAGCACAGGGATCCTTCTCTGGGGAACATCCAAGCACATCCCAGCCTGTTGTCCGGTGTGCTTTGCCTTGCTGGATTTTTGCAGTGATGCTCGCTCCCATGCTGCCCCTTCTCTTGCCACTTCCCAGAGAGTTCACTTTCATTTTCACTACCAGGACCCACTGTCCAGTATCCATGAGCCCCACTGCATGTTGTTGGCCAAGGCTGCAGGAGGGACAAGCTGCAGCCTTCCCTCTGCCCGGAAGTGCTCAGATTCCTGTGAACAGCAGACAGCTCGCAGCATGGAATCATGCAATCATTAAGACTGGAAAAACCTCTGAGACCAACAAGTCCAACCATTCCCCTAGCACTGCCAAGCCCACCACTAAACTATGCCTGCATATGCCACATCCACATGCTTTTTTGAACACTTCGTGATATTGTGATGACTCTGCTGTGCCCTCTTCTGAAACCATCAGGATTAGTAGAAGTTTTCATTTATTTTCTTCTCAAATTTCAGTATCTTACCAATTTATCATTCAGAAATTTTGCCGCTTTCCTGCTTGCTCTTTTCTTATTCTCTTCCTGACACCTATCTCTCTTTTTGACAGAAACAATATTCCTACCTTTAGTAAACTTTAAAATTCTCTATTCTATTGACCTTATTTTTGTTTTGTAAACATTAGGGGACTCAATGTTGGTTTTTTGACTTATTTCATTTGAAGTTTCATGTTATCTGATAAAAGGTGAAGAAAAATCTTTGTGAGACTTTCACTGCTTTCTGAATCAAGAACAAAGGGATTAGTTATTTAATCAATAAATAAATAAAGTACACAGTTGAAATATCATGTGCTACAGTGATTGAGTGGTATTGTTCAGTGGGACAACTAAAGTGGTATTGTTCAGTAGGATAACTAAAATCTGTTTTCATTTTAACAGATTTTGAAGAAATTTTTGAGCTTAAAATTTGCTATTTAAAATTTGAACACTTTTTGAGAATCCAGTTCCTCAAATTATACACTCACAAATTTGTACTTTTAAAAGCTTCTTATCCCTCTCTTACTATATAGAAGGTACATATGAGGGCAAAGTGTGGGACCAACTATCCTGAGAATAACTTGCAGTTTTCAAAAAATGCAAAAAACCCAAAATATAAAAATAATGCTCTTAAAGTTAAATTAATAATTTTGGGGTTTTCCTTCTTTTAGAACAACAACAAATATAGATATGTATACTTTTATATACTTACATGATTTAGAAGCCTTACAGTGCTGTGCCCATTGTCCCTTTGATATGGGTTTTTATTGAATCTCATTAAAGTCTTGATTCTGGAATGCTTCTTTAACCAAAGAAACTGAGACTCTAAAGGTTCTCATACTGGAGTGGGACCAAGTCAAACCTTCCTACTGATAAAGGTTACCTATTAGCCCCTAATTTTCAATATTGAAGTCTCAATTATTTTCAAGAAAAAAATCCAGAGACTGATTTTTTTTTGCATTGTTTTGTGTGCTTTCTTAGGAGCAAGTTTTGGATTCTTGATAAAAGTAGAACAAAATATTCCAAATTACCATACATTTGACTTCTGGAAAACAAGAAAGTTAAGTATCATTCATACAAATATTTAAACTGTCAGAGACCTTAAAATGGGAGTAAATTTTAAAAAGTTTATAGACCTTCCATGGCTTTTTAAGCTTCTATACCACAGTTCTTCAAATAAATAAGAATAAAGAACTGCTTCAACACTGAGCTCGGTGAACTCTTGCATTCCTTACTAGACTTAAATGAAATTGCTCATGGTCAGTGATTCTAACTGCCCTAACAACTTTCTATTTTTCACTCCAGTCTTGCTTTCTAGTTAGATGCAAATTAAGGGTATCTTACTGTGTGCTTAGAAACTCTTCTTTTTGCATAATAAGGTGTCATGTCTATTATTTAACAGCTAGCTGTGTTGATATACAAATGTATAAGCTGTTCAGCAAAGTCAATTTTTAATACAGCTAAAGCTTCTTACACAATGTGAGACTATGACCACAAAAATTTCCCTTGCAGTATACAGTATTTGTCATGTTCCATGGGAATTTTTCCAGAAATGTTTGTTTCTTTTACTTAAGTTGATTTCTTTTACTGCTTGCTCTAGCAATCAAAACTGTCTCACTATAGTCCCGTATTCTCTCACTTGCCTGTCTTATACACATAGATGACCAGAAAAGAGAAGGGAAGGGAAAAAATTTCCTCAAATCTGAGTATATAATCTAATACAGAATGAATTCTGATCTCAATCTTATGTAAAGTAAAAAATTATGCATTTGTGCCAAAACCAAAATTAATTTCAAAAAATTATTTTTATCTGGTTTAATCTTTTTTTCTTCAAAATTACGTAGGGTTTTATCATATCACAACCAACACAGACAGCATTTTTATCATCCCAAGATCCGTATGAGAAAATATTTTCATGTGTTTTCATTTTAATTTATAATTTTTAGCTGTTGTGATAAAAATGAAAACCTTGTTTATGACCTCCTTATTTAGGAATTTTCTTTCTTCCTTTTTTTTTTTCCTTTCCAATTTTTTCATTTTGTCTAAAAACATTTGAAATGTCCTCGCCTACTCATATTCTCAAGATGTTATATGGTAATAAAAAACCCCAGCCTTTCTCCACTCATATCAGATGACCTTTATCTTCATTACTCTCATATTTATCTGAAACAGACCACCTCACCTATCCTTGCTTTGTTGCCTATTGCTCTTTTACCACATTCCATTCTACAGCAAAGCTCAGAATTGGAATGGAAGGCAAGTTGTTCCAAAGAAAAATATTTCTATTATAAAACTCATCACAGGTAGAAGATTCATTTATGTCAGGTTAGCATGGTACAAATATGCTTGAGAAATGACATTTAGTTCTATGTAAAATAATTTTCATTTTTCCTTTCCCACAATAAAGTATATTTGATATTCCCTGCCTCACAGCTATTGCTTTTAGAAATACATCAATTACAACTGCATCCCAAATTATACATTTTTGTATAAAGCACAACATATGTATGCAGACCAAAATCTAAAAAAAGTCCCATATTCTGAAAAATATTCCACTCAAATGCATAAAGAAGTGTGGCTACTTGGGGTCATTTGTACATTACGTGCTTTTCTTGAAATGAAAGCGCGATTTGGTTCTATATTCACTTTTATGTCGATACGGTTCCATCTGAGATCCTTGCGTCCTCCAAAATTGACTATCTTCAGACATTATGAAGCAAATCTGTCTAACAAAAGGCTAGAAGTTATAAAACAAGCATAATGCTGTCAGGCTTCAAGGTCCATCAACTAATAACAATAAAAACGAGTTTTAGTGCCAATTCTTTCATAAAACCATAATATTTAGTTGCCTCTGTTAATGTTAAAAAGGGTTTTTAATCTCTATGGAATTTAGCTTAATAGCATACATCCTTTTCTATGTTAAAAATAAGAAAAAAAATCCAAACCCAGCAAAATAAACGAATCTTAATTCCAGAGAAAATATAATACAAGTGGTTTTTTTATGACTGTCTTAAAGTTTAGCTTAAAGACCTTAAGACTATGATCAGTCATTAGAAAAACCTGTCAGCAACTGAAAACAGTTACATTTAATAGGGGATGGTGTTTCTACCCTTACTAGCTATGGTGAGTATTGCACTCCAAACACTTAATTATTTTCAGCAGTTTGCAAAATAAGTCAGTCACATTTAACAAACATCATAATGCTCAGGTTCATACCAGTGTCCCAATGACTGGGTAAATTAAAGGAAATTTATTTTATGCAACATCAGTAGAGGTGCCAAAATCTGACCTACTGGAAAAAAATATGATTTTACATGGTACCTCTAAAAATTACAGCCAAACACTAACAAACTGATTTCTCGTGGAAAGCTTTCCCTCGCTAAAGAGCAGTGGTTTATTCAAAACTTGCTGGCAATAGTCACTATTTAGTATAGTCAAATCCTATTATTTTGTTAATAAATTATTCTATCCCAGCCTTGCTTACTCAGCTATGTAAATTAATTAAACTAAATCAATTCCTATGGATTATTTTAAATAAAAATTTACATAGGTAGTTAATGACCAATCTTTCACTTTCTGTGGATGGCAAATATGTCCCTATCCACTTTTTCACTCACTATTCCCCCAGCAGGATCAGGGGGAGAATCAGAATGGCAAAAGATAGAAAACTCACAGGTCAAGGTAAAGAGAGTTTAACAAGTGAAGTGAAAAAAAAAGAAGTAAACAAACAAGCAAGTGATGCAAAAATAATCACTCATCACCAGGAGATCCGTGTCCATGCTACAAGCAATGGACACCTTGGGAAAATTCCCACAGATTTACCCCTGAGCCTGAGGTTTCATGGCATGGAATATCCCTTTGGTCATTTTGGGTCAGGTCTCCTGGCTGTGTCTCTTCCCAACTCTTGTGTGACCTCAGCATACTCACTGATTGGGCAGAGTAGGAAACAGAGAAAGGAAACAGAGTAGGAAACAGAGAAGGCCTTGATAGTGCATAAGCAGTGCTCTGTAAAAGTCAGAATATTGCTATCAACACTGATTTGGCCACAAATCTAAAACACAGCACCACATGGGCTGTGTAATTCTCCAGTTTGCATGGTAGGTTTAAGAGAAGGTAGTTAGATTTGCTCTTGATGGCACATAGGAGAAACAACAAAATTCTCCAGAGGTTCAAAATCAATTTTTACTTGCAAATTTTAGAACATGCCAATGGAATAAGCACTGGGCAAAGTTTAACTTAGTGAACTTTAACATATCCAGATACAACAAGGCACTTAGCAAGGCACTGAGTGGAATTTTCCTTAGGCCACTTTGCAATATATTTTGAGAAGAAGAAGATAAAAGAGAAAGAAAAAAGAAAGGAAGATAGTCACCACCCAAGGATCCAGCATGGTCTCAGTAGCTTTTAAATCCAGGGTAGTGGAGTGTGCCATGCAGCACATATTTCACCATGCTCTTATCTGTTCCGGACTGCTGGGGCCCTCCAGGTGAGCTTATGCTAATTTCAGCACCAAAATCTCATGCTTTACACAGATCCAGAATATTCCTGGTGGTCCCATGAGACCAACCACCTCCACTACAGTGCAGGTCAGCAGCTGACTTTTCAAACGCTCCTGAGCTACTCAGCACAGTTTGAGAAGGCTCAAGGGGGTGGAGGGAGCAGTGCACCACCCCACCTACACAGGGCTCACTCTGTTCCACCACAATTCCCATCTGATTGTTTTGAGCCAGTCAATCATTCCTCTAGTCTCTTACAGGTTGCTATGAGGAAAGTTAGCTTCATCCCAGACAAAGTCGGTACATTCCCCTTTCAAAATGAATAGCTATGTATTTCATTTGAGTCATGGTGAAATCTGTTCATAAGGATAGAAGAGGACTTAGATTTGTACTCCTGATTCTGTGGTGAAATGTCTCATTTCATCAAATGATTAAAGAGATCTGCTCTAATTTTTCTAAATATGGAAGCATTGTCATGAGAAAATTACTTTTTTGGCCACAACATTGCCAGGAGGGAAAGTCCTGTTTGTAACTATGCTGCCGATGCCTAATGGGAGTAAAAGCACTGATAATTATAGAAACAGGTTTTAGACAGATGAAGTGATTATAATTTTTTTTTTTTTCTGGGAAAATCTGTGTTTCAATGATTTGAAATGTATTTTAAACTAGAAATGTATCCAGAATATTCTGCACATTCTATGGAAATTTTGCATTTAATTGGAAGAGACCTTTAAGTATAGAAAAATCCGAGTGTTTTGCTTTGTTGCTTTTTAAATTATCTAAAATCCAAGATTTTATGCATTCACTTTTTTTCTAATCTGTTGACAATCTAGTCAATTTCTCTAAATTTAAAATAATTTTTAAAAATCAATTTGGCATAAGTTCATAATTAGTTATTAATACATTGCTAAACAGTCATCTTGCAGTCATTGGTAAATGTGTAATCCTCAAAAGAAACATATGCATTTAACAGCCACAGCTGCCTAGCACTTCATTAAAAGACTAGAAAACTGAGATTTAGGTAATGACCAAAGAGTCCCTTAATCAGCTTTTGTTTTATGGACACGGCTTGAATACAGTTTGGGGGAAAAGGGAGAGAGAGTAGTAAATGTTAAGAACAAGGTTAAAGCATGAACTTAACCATAACAGGTTTAAATTAACCTGGTCTCTTTTCTAGATTGTTTGAGGTAGACACTAGGAAGGAATTAATTGCACTGTACACAATGAAATACATAGATGAAATATCAGGTCACAAGCATTTAAATTGTGAGAAAATGCTAAGGTTTATAGTATTATGGTGAATGAGAAAGAGAAGGGACTTGTAGATTATGTCTGAGAAGCAATTTGTGATAAAACTTTCTTTGTAGTTTCATCCAAACTCAAAATTTCATGTGATAAGTATAGTTTAACTTACTATAGAGACAGGAATTATGATCCCCTAATTCACACCTTTTACTGAGAGGCAACTACATGTGTGCATATCTACAGACTGATTATGCTGAGCAGTAGAAGAGAGACTATTGTGATGTATTGACCTTGTGGTGGAATGCTAGGTGGTCCCCAAGCTGCTCTATCACTCCCCCTTCTCAGCTGGACAGTGGAGACAAAATAAGATGGAAAGCAACTTGTAGGTTGAGATGAAGTAGTTTACTAAAGCACAAGTGAAAGGTCTTGTGTGCACAAGCAAAGTGAAAAAAAAAAGACTTTATTCTCTACTTCCTATCAGCAAGCAATGTCTGGCCACTTCCCATGAAGTAGGGCTTAGGGCTTCAGCACGTGTAGCAGTTGCTCCAGAAGGCAAACGTAAATAAGAAATGCCCCTCACTTCCTCCTCCTTTCCTTAGCTTTTATATCTGAGCTGACACATGGTATGGAATATCCCTTTTGTCAGTTTGGGTAAGCTGTACTAGTTGTGTCCCCTCCCAGGATTTTATGCATCCCCAGCCTACTGATGAGGGGTAGAATACTGGAGACAGCACTCATGCTGTGCCAGCACTGCTCAGCAGTATACGAAACGCTGGAGTCTTACCAACACCTTTCTATCTATGAATGCACAGTACAGCACTGTGAGGGCTGCTATGGGAAAATGGAACTTCACCTCAGCCAAGACTCAATACAATTACCCATAGCACACAGTCTACCACATACACTTAAAGGAGTATTTTGGTTAATCTCACTGACTTAATTGGCACCAATTCATTTACATTCCTAGAGGAAGAAGAAAACTTCTACCTTTGAACCTAGTCTAGCATGAAATAAGTTTCCAGACAAGGAAAATATTGAAGACTGGAGATGATGCCTCCACATTCTAAATGCTTGTAATTTCAAGTAGTATGTGTAGATCACAGAATCAAAGAAAAAAAAGAGGTTGGAAGGAATGTCTGGAAATCAAGACCCCACTTGAATGAAGGATAGTTTAAAACCTTAAATAAGACTGTTCACAACTTCTCCAGTCAAGTTTTAAATATCTCCAGGGATGGTGATTCCACCCTTTCCCTGTTCTGGTACTTAACTGCTGTCGTTGCAGTTAAGCATTCAGCTTCCTAATGTGCAGTTTGAATTTCCTTTGTTGCAACTAGTTTTTTACCTTTTGTCTTTATGTGCTGATTTTAAAATAGAATTAGTATCCTTCATATTAGCTAGTATGGTGCTACTTTGGATTTGTGCTGGAAACAGTGTTGATAACACAGGGATATTTTAGTTATTGCTGAGCAGTGCTTACACATCTCAAGGACTTTTTTCCCTCTCACCCCACTCCACCACTAAGGAGGCTGAGGGTGCACAGGGAGTTAAGAGCATTGGGACAGCTGACCCCAAATGATGAGAGGGACATTTCACACTATATGGCATCATTCTCAGCAATAAAAAACTGGGGGAACCTTGAGAGTGATGGTATCTGTCTTTTGAAGTAACTATCAAATGTGACAGAGCCCTGCTTTCCTGGAGATGCCTGAATGCCTGCCTGCTGGTGGGAAGCAGTGAATGAATTCCTTGTTCTGCTTTCCTAGTGTGCATGGCTTTTGCTTTACCTGTTAAACCATCCTTATCTCAATTCAAGAGTTTTCAGTGTTGGTCTTCTGATTCTCTCCTCCATCCCACCAATGGTCAGTGAATGACTGGCTGTGTTGGGTTTAGTTGACAGCTGGAGTTAAAGACAGACAGCCCTTTTTGATGCACAACATGGTACTCAAAAGGTTCAAGACAATAACAGATTTGACTAGAATATGATAGATCACATCTATGAGAATGAATAGCAGAATAATTACTACAGTTTCCCAAACAAGTTCTAGAATACTCAGTCAATATATTTGTCATTAACTTCTCTTCAGTTGCAGAAAAAGGAGAAAAATAAAAACAAAATACCCTCCACACACACACATAAAAAGCTAAAACAAGCCTTCAATGAATTTCAAAGCCTTTTATCTAGCAGAAATGTGTTTTTAAAATAATACAACCAAAGATGACATTAAGCACATCTTTTGCTCTTGAGGTATGTCACCTGGGATTAATTTATATAATAAGTGGGCAGGCAAGCTTGTTAAACAATTCTGTATATTGAGAATTTAGATATCAAATGCTCAGGTAACCAGATAATCTGGCTTATTAATGTGCAACAAACAAAATATCTTGGAACAAGGAATAAGGGAAAATTGCTCTGGGGATTACCATATTAATACTATACGATGTCAAACACAATGCAGAAATAAGACTTAATTTTTTTTTGCATCAAGCACTAAATGCAAATAGAAAAGAAGATAGAATCTTCTGACTGTTTCTGTGTTCCCGGAGAACACGAGGTTGATTAATGAGCTACAAAGTGAGAAGCTGAAGTTGGAATATTAACATCTAGAGAAATTTGAGTAAAATTACTTATTTTTATCTCAAGAAATTTGCTTTTGTTGTAAAGAATTAGTTTTTTATTTTGTTCATAGATTTTATTATATTTGAAGTAGCAGGTTTATTGATATTGATATTGATATGATACAAGATATTGATCCTTTACAATATTCCATTCCTGGCTTTGAAAAATTGACCACCGATAATCTTCTTTTTGAACCTGCACCAGTATTTCTTGCTGTGGTGCGTAGTAGAAGAAAAGTTACCTCCTACAGCACAGCCATATTGAAATACTGTGACTACATAAGCCTGATACTTCTACTTCAAACCAACCCAGAAACTGTTAAGCAGTGCTTTCCTGCCAGGCATCATATGAGGAGAGTAAAATATTTCTAACAGCTTGTGAGGGAAGAATACAAAACTTGTTTTAAATATAGGGAGCATTTTTGTACACTTATGAATCTACAAATGGAGTTAGGCAAAAGGAAGGTGGGGTTGGTGGGGAAAGGATACAATTTTAGGAGTTGTGACAGTGATGCTATGTCTGTATTGAGTTTCTGTCAAGGTCTAATCACTAGTGCATACTAGTTTGTTGTGTAGATTTTTTCATTTTGAGTTTTAAAACCTTAGAGGGGTCATAGTCTCATTCTTTTTGGTGATTGCTTGTCTTCCTCCAAACACAGAAATGTGGTTGGTCACTGCTGAACAGAACCAAGAATTTAAAATTCATCAAAATAAAACACTGGGTTTGTGCTAAAAGACTGTAATTCTCCTGAGCAGATTTACCTATTGAATCATCTCCTATATCACTCTTCTGTAAGCAGTCTTTTTCTATCTGGTCTGCACACAGATCATCTTGATTTTTTGTTTCACTACATTAAGTGAGACATTTCAGTAACAGAAAGAGAAAGAGACCATAAAAAAGAGACAAATTTCTTTTGTTTCAATCTATTGCATCCCATGGTAATAGGTCTGGTGAATATGCAACAGGAGAGGAAATCATATTCCAATCTGCTCCAGATCCCTGGTCTGGATTGAGACCAAATCACCACTTCTCAAAGTTTTTCACTGCACATCAAAGCACAGACATTGACCATCTGGTTCTTATCATTGTGTGTACTTCCTCTTCTTTCTCTGCTGCAGTTTTAGGAGAAATACTTTCCAGGACAATACTGTCCTCAGAAAAAGTAAAAAATCAGGAATCTCTTCCTGTAAAAGAAATTTCATATCTATATGTCTGTACTGTGAATTTAGCTCAGAACAGTATACTCATAGAGAGTTACCCAAAGCAGAAAGAGGACAAAACAACACACTGTGAAATTTCTAGTAAAACACCTGTTGTAAAAAAGAAAACAAAACATATCAGATATGAGGTTCTTATATATAGATGAGAATTTCACTATTAGAAATCTGTTAGCCTTGGCTCTGAAAAACAAAAATTTATTTTATGATGTGGAATTCACGTCGTGATAGTGATAAACGTTTCCATTTTAAGGGTCCACAGTTCCAAAAAGTGACTTTTTGTTGCTATTACATGTGAATATTTTTTCTGTAGACAATAGGAGAGAATATCTTAAGAATATTACTCAGTTCATGCTACTGCATGATAACACATCCTTGATATTGTGAGAAATTTTTAGAAAAAAACAAACTGGAATATAACAGAGGGTACAAGTGGATAAAAAAAAGAGGGAAAGTTTTCTACCCAAGAAATGAGTTGCAAAGGTTCTGTTTTCAGTAACCAGCAGTCACATGGTGCAATTAACACAGCCAAGGGAAGAATTAGCGTCTCTTAAAGCTACAAAATTGATTATTGTGCACATGTAGTCAACACCCCTGCAAATTGTATCCCAAAGTCCAAATTTTTTATTTGGAAGTACAGAAACCAGGTGAAGCAGGTGAGCGAATAGAATAGAATAGAATAGAATAGAATAGAATAGAATAGAATAGAATAATATAGAATAGAGTAGAGTAGGAACAGAATAGACTATTTCAGCTAGAAGGAATATTTAGAAAGCTAATATTTGAGAAAAAATTATGATTACATCTTCTAGTCCTTGCCCTGTATTAATAATCAGCTACAAAAAATATATTTTAGTGTACTATACACAATTTAATTTAAATATAGGACGTTTATCACAGTTGCATTTTTTCTTATTTTATATGGTGTTTTGTTTATTATTTAAACTTCAAAATATCTCAAATATACAAGGCAAATTACAGATAAACTGACAAGACTGTGCATACATTATGCAGTCTTGTGACAGACCAAGCAATAGTGTGATCTCTGTCACAGATCAAATTGCAGAAAATAAAAAGATAAGCTGTTCAGCTGAATACATGCAAGAAGAAATTGTGATCAACTTTTCAACAGCAAATTAACACTGTTTTCTCTTATGTTTTCAGAACCTGATCATGTGTGTTGGGTACTGAAGGAGAACATTTATATCTTTCTTCACATGCAACTCCTCTAGCTCCAGAATCCTCAATATTGAGCCAGAAAAGTATGGGCTGAATGTCTATATACTTCTTTCTTCTAAGATACTGAATCCATGCAAAACCTTTTGCATTTTGGAATGTCCTTTTGATACGTCCCTTTCATATCAACAATAATCCAAGTTCTTCTACAAGGCACAGTACCATATTGCTGACTCATCCAGACCAGTTCTACCACTGTGTTTATGCAGCATTGCATTGTCATAAAACACAGTGCAGCTGTTGAATAAGTGAATAAATGTAGAAATTTAAGAACATAAGTCAAAAGCAACCTGGAGAGCAGCCCATTTTATGAAATATTTACAGAACTCAAGATCTGAAAATTGAATGTGTTTATGGAAATAGGAATTTTCAGCTCTGGTCTACTGGGACTGTTGTTCAAGGATATTATATTATATTATTATTATATTATATTACATTATTATATTATATTACATTACATTATATTATATTATTCCACCT
Organism: Chiroxiphia lanceolata; assembly: GCF_009829145.1. Lineage (NCBI taxonomy): Eukaryota > Metazoa > Chordata > Aves > Passeriformes > Pipridae > Chiroxiphia > Chiroxiphia lanceolata. Next base: position 67,586,960 of record NC_045638.1, on the reverse strand, counting down.
GCAGTGCTACAGGCTGGGGACTGAGTGGCTGGAGGGCAGCCAGGCAGAAAGGAACCTGGAAGTTTGGATTGACAGGAAACTGAACACCAGTCAGCAGTGTGCCCAGGTGGCCAAGAAGGCCAATGGCATCCTGGCCTGTATCAGGAACAGTGTGGCCAGCAGGACCAGAGAAGCGATTCTTCCCCTGTACTCAGCACTGCTGAGGCCACACTTTGAGTACTTTGTCCTTTTCTGGCCCCCTCAGTTCAGGAAGGATATTGAGGTGCTGGAGCAGGTCCAGAGAAGAGCAACAAGGCTGGTGAAGACGACTCAAGCACAAGTCCTACAAGGAGAGGCTGAGGGAGCTCGGGCTGTTTAGCCTGGAAAAGAGGAGGCTCAGGGGAGACCTCATCACTCTCTACAACTACCTGAATGGAGGTTGTAGCCAGGTGGGTGTCAGTCTCTTCTCCCAGGCAACCAGCAGCAGGACAAGAGGGCATGGTCTTAAGCTCTGCCAGGGGAGGTTTAGGTTGGATATTAGGAAGAAATTTTTTACAGAGAGAGTAATCAGACATTAGAATGGGCTGCCCAGGGAGGTGGTGGATTCACCATCCCTGGAGGTTTTTAAGATGAGACTGCATGTGTCACTTAGTGCCATGGTCTAGTAACCATGGCAATGTTGGAACAAGGGTTGGACTTGATGATCTCGTAGGTTTTTTTCCAACCCGCTTGATTCTGTGATTCTATGACTATAAAAATTATGCCTTTGTGGTTTTTTTTGTTTTGGTTTGGGGGGGGGTTGGTATGTTTTTATTCTTGGGGTGTTTTTCTAATTATATTTCTTTCATGGCTAAAGTCATCAAGCTTTAAATTTAGAGTTCAAAGAGTGAATATGTAGGATATTCATTCCAGCCATTTCAAAACAGTAGAAAGTAATGTACCCTAAAGTCCGTTTTTCCTTCCTTCCTTCTTTCCTTCTTTCTTCTTTTTCTCTGTGACCTCCAATGTCACACTTGGTCCAATGTTGTTATTTGTTTCATTAATGAAGTATAATCTGAAAAATAAAACCTAGACACAAAATTATTTTGTGTCTGTTTTGAAAACAGGTTTAAGGACAGAGGCACTCAATTTTATGTTTGATATTTCTATATGTAGGCAGTCCCTTAGCATTTTTCACAGCACAAACAAAGAAAAGAATGACCTTTGAAGGACATGTCTTTAGTGCTTTGGAAGCATCAACTTGCAAAGTAGATAGAGATGCTAATTCTCTTTTTCTTAAAATAGCCAATAATTTTGAAATGTTTTTACAGTATGGAGAATTAGTAATGCTGAATTCAAAACTGATAAAAACCCTCAATTTTTATTCCCTTGCGGTGATTGTTTTGCCAATCCTTTACAGATAGGTTTGGGTTTTTTCTGTATGTCATATTTGCAGCTGAAGTTAGGTTTATGGAGTTGCATATGTCAGAAATGTATTTCCCAATTAAATATCAATTCTGTTTTCCTTTACTGAATCAGAAATATTTAAATCTGGATGGTTTGTGACTGTGATGGGCTAGTTGCTTAATGCAAAGATCTCTCTCTATTGTCTCTGCAAATTTTTAGGACCCATCAGTTGAAAATTGCTCATTCATACTCAAAATTGACTTTACGTTATTTTGTTTGTTTTGCATTAGTATGCAGTATCGAGAAGAACTGAAGAATTTTCTTCTGATAATTTGGGAAAGGGAATACCAGATTTGTACACTTCTATTGTTATGTAGAATGCAATTATACATGAATACCAACATAAAAGTTCGCCTTCTTCCTGCTCATTTTCTAGCTTCTTTCTGTTTTTCCGCTAGTCTCAGCAGAGTATTATTTTTTAAATACAGAAAAAAAACACGTTTGTAATAACACAGAAGTGCGATCCTAACCTTACTAATAGTGGCTAACTGTCATAGCTCCAAGTAGAAAATAGCATAGACAATGCACCACTTCAGGATACATATGACAACTGCCCTTGACCCAGAAAATTTTATCATGATTTGTGTTAGACATTTGAAATGTCTCATTGCAAATATTTGTGGTCAAATTCTTTTCCAGTACACTGGTCTCAAAGGGGGAAAAGGATCTTTGCACAGGAGTTAACAGGGCTCACTGAAAGAGCTTTAAGCTAGTTTTGAAGGTGGAAAAGGATAAAACCAGGCTCACTAGAGATAAGTCTCGGGCTGGTATGCTATTGGTTGAGGGATGGTGTACTATCAAGGTCCTTTGATCTGCCACCTCAGTGGAGGTAGGAGATGGAAATCCATGTGGCAGTAAAGATGCAAGGGTTACTGATGTGTTAGAAACCATAGATGCACCTGAGAGTGATCATGTAGGAATTAGGGCTTCTTGCCCCAAAAAGATAATAGCCCAACTGAAGTGCATCTACCCCTCGCACACAACATGGGCAACCATCAGGAGAAGTAGGAAGCCATTGATTCATTAGTAAAATGATAATATAGTAGCCATTATGAAGACATAGTAAGATGGTTTGCACAATTGTAGTGCCGTAATGGATGGCTATAAACTCATCAGAAGGGATAGGCAAGGAAGGAGAGGCAGTGGGGTAGTCCTTTATGTTGAGGAGTGTTTTGATTGTCTGGAACTTAATGATGGTTACAATAGGATTGAATGTTTGTGGGTAAGATTAAAAGAGAAGGTCAACAAGGCTAATGTGATGTTGGGAGTCTGTTATAGACCCAGCCAGGATGAAGAGGCAGGTTAAATATGCTATAAGCAGCTGGAAGAAGTCTCATGATAGCTAGACTGTGTTCTTGGGGGACGATTCAGCTTAGCAGATGTCTGCTGGAAATGCAATATGTCAGAAAGGAAACAGTCTAGGAGGTTCCTGGAGTATGTGAAATTTCTAATACAGCTGCTGAGTGCTATGAGATGTCCCAATGGACCTGCTGTTTGTGAACAGAGGAGGACTGGTGGCTGATGTGGTAATGGGAGGCTGTCTTGGGCACAGCAGCCACAAAATGATGGAGCTTTCATTTCTCAGACAGGCAAGGAAAGGAGTCAGTGAAACCGCTATCTTGGACTTCTGAAGTGCCTGTTTATTTTTTGGACTTGGGATAGAGTACTGAAGAGCAAAAGGACCCCAGAAGGCTGAACATTCTTCAAGGAGGAAATCTTAAAGGTGATCCCCATGTGTCAAAAGAGAAGCAGGAAGGATAGAAGACCAGTCTGACTGAATAGAGAGCTTTGGCTTGAACTCAGGTTAAAAAAGAGGACTACAAGGATGTTGTGAAGTTATGCAGGGGAAAAATTAGAAGTGTCAAAGCCCAGCTAGAAATTAAACTGGCTACTGCCATAAAAGACAATAAAAATGTTTCTATAAATACATTAGCAACAAAACAAGGGCTAAGGAGAATCTTTTACTGGATTCAGAGGGGAACATAATGAGAAAGGATGAGGAAAACATCTTCTTTGCCTCAGTTTTTAATAACAAGACCTACTGTTCTCCAGGTATCCAGCCTCTCTAAGGCAGAACACAGGGACAAGGAGCAAAATGAAGCCCCTATAACAAAGGTGAAATGTTCAGCAACCTGCTACACCACTTAGACATGAACAAGTCTATAGTGCCAGATGAAATCCACCCGAGGATATTGAGGGAGCTGGTGGAAGTGCTCACTAACCACTTCCTGTAGTTTACTAGCAGTCCTGCCTAACCGGTGAGATCCCATTTGACTAGATGTCAAAAGGAGGCTCAGGGTGGGACCTTATCACTCTCTACAACTACCGAAGGGAGGTTGTTGTGAAACGGGGATCAGTCTCTTCTCCCAAGTGCAAGTGACAGGGCAAGAGGAAATGGCCTCAAGTTACACCAGGGTAGGTTTAGATTGGATATTAGGAAACATTTCTTCATTGAAAGACTTGCCAAGCATTCGAACAGGCTGCCAGGGAAGTGATTGAGTCCCACAGCCCCAGAGTTATTTAAGGCATGGCCTTAAGCTGCGCCAGGGGAGTTTTAGGTTAGACATTAGAAAGAAATTCTTTATAGAGAGGGTAATCAGCCATTGGAATGGGCTGCCCAGGGAAGTGGTGGATTCTCCGTCCCTGGAGGTTTTTAAGATGAGGCTGGACGTGACACTTAGTGCCATGGTCTAGCAACTGTGGTGGTAGTGGATCAAGGGTTGGACTTGATGATCTCAGAGGTCCTTTCCAACCCGTCTGATTCTATGATTCTATGAAAAGATGTGGAGATGTGGCACTTAGGGACATGGTTTAGTGGTGGACTTAGCAGTACTGGGTTAATGGTTGGACTTGGTGACCTGAGAGGTCTTTTCCAACCTAAATGATTCTATGATTCTATGGATTTGACTAGTTGCACTGAGTTCAAGGAGGCTATGGCCACTGAAGCATTGTTAATAATGGCTGATCTTTGTTAATAATACTGGCTTTATGAAAAATAATGACTGATTATTCTGTTATGAGTTATGGAATTCTAGGAACTATTATGCACAGAAAATTCACTGCTTTACACTACCCATTTATTTGGCAAGTATATTTCTGTCTTATTGGTTTATAATTATTCATAATAACTTTTAAGTGTTCTGTAGTATATTTTAAAAAAGTAACGCAATGTTAATAACAAAAGTTTAATACAATTTTGTGAAATTATTGGGAAGTTGCTTAATTTTGGATGGGAATCAAAAAAAAATACAGCTTTCTGAAATGCAAAAATACCCCCATTGTATTGACATTGCCTTTTTTCTTTATTTGGCCATATTATTTTTCTTAGATAGTGTGTATCTGGGAATCGTGATTATTGCATTGTTGTGTCTTAGATAATGCAAAGAGAGTCAAATAGAATCTCATTGAAAGGTGAAGCAGGCTGTTTTATGTCTGGAAGCAGATGAGTATGCTCTGCTGAAAAGAAGCTTCTGAAGTACACCATGCAGCAGTGGCCTTCCAGACTATGTCTGGCTGAAGGCAGTGAACCCCAATTTCTAATTCTCAGGAGAGCTTTCCAGTATTAGATGATATTGTCAGAATTTATTTTCCCTTGTTTAAACATACAGACATTAGCTGTTAAAGCCTGAACAGTTTGTTCTCACCTGTTTTACAGTTAATGGAAGAAAAAAAAACCAACAAAACTTTTCCCATTTAATCTGAAGAAAGGCATTAAAATTATTTAGCTCAATTACTTTTTTTTACCAAATCTGCTCCTTTCAATGCATTTACAAACAAAGACGCTTAAAGTGATTAGGAATGATTATGGCTCTAGCTATGAAGTTAGAGAATACATCTTCTATTTTCTGCTATGGAATTCAAAACGGAGAGGGAAGTCTGCAATTGTACTCCATGTTCTCCAATACTGTGCCTCATGTGAACTTTGAAAGCCTGATCCACTGTCAAGGAATGTGGCTAAAAACTTTAGAGTGCTTGCTTCCATTTGAGAACTTTATGATGTTAGCTACTATATATTTCAGGTCTGGACTCCCCAGTACAAAAGAGAGAGGGACATGGTGTAAAGAGTCTACCAAAGGGCTACCAAGGTGTTTAATGGACTGAAGCATCCCTCCTCTGAGGAAAAGCTGAGAGATCTGGTGCTGTTCAGCCTAGATCACCTCAGGGGTATCTCATCAATGTATATAAATACCTGAAGGAGGACAGAGGCAGGCTCTTTTCAGTGGTGCCCAGTAACAGAAACCAGAGGCAATGGGCACAAACAGAAATACAGGAAGTTCCATCTTAGCATCAGGAAACCTTTCGTTAGTGTTAATGTGACTGAACACTGGCACGGGTTGCCCAGAGACATTCAAAATGGAGATATTCAAAAACCATCTGGACACGGTTCTGGGCAAGTGACTCTAGGTGACCCTGCTTGAGTGAGAGGGTTGAACCAGATGACCTCCACAGGTCTCTTTCAACCTCAACAGTTCTGTGATATGGAAAGCAGATCTTGACACCAAAATATCATACTCTTTAAGAAAAAAATATTACTAGATTCCAGGAAGAATGTAATCCTTCTATATAAACTACAAGCATGCAGAGCACTTAAGCAGCACTTTTGGAAAATAGTCCAAGACTGTTCTGGAAATACTCATAAATACAGGCATGGCTAGGAACTGAAAAAAGTAGTGCCCACCAAGCCACTCTATCACTCCCCTTCCCAGCCAGACAGGGGAGAGAGAATAAGATGGAAAACTACTCATAGGTTGAGATAAGGCAGTTTACTAAAGCAAAAATTTGCATGTGCACAAGTGAAGAGGAAAATAACAAGGTTTATTCTCTACTTCCCGTTAGCTAACAAAGTTCAGCCACTTCCCAGGAAGTGGGTCTTCAGCACAAAGAGCCATTTCTCAGCAGGCAAACATTGTAAACAACAAATGCCCCCTCTTCCTCCTTTTTTCCTTAGCTTTTATATCTGAGCTGACGTCATATGGTATGGAGTATCTCTTTGGTTAATTTGGGTCAGCTGGCCTGATTGCGTCCCATCCCAGGATCTTGGCCTCAACTGGGGGGAGGGATGTTACAGTGCTGATTCTGTGCCAGGGTTGCTCAGCAGTAACCAAATCACTGGTGTGTTGTCAACACCTTTCTAACTACCAATGCAAATCTGTGAAGGCTAGTATAGGGAAATGAACCCTCTCAGCCAGACCCAGTTCAGACCTATATAGTCATTTTTTTCCTAGCAAGATTTGGAGGGAAGGGTAGGAAAGAGGAGTGGTAAGAACACAACTGTGGCCATACTCCTAACGTCTTTTTCCTCTTGTTATCAGTGTCACAAATGTTGGACATAAAATCAAACAATCAGCAGTTTGTGGAATAGCAGTGTCAATAAAGCTAGAGCTTGTTAAGGAGTGCTTAGTAATTTACTAAATATACCACAATGCTGTAACAAAATAGTAAAAAAGACCTACAAAGTATTAAGTTTTCCATCCCAAAGAAATTGGATAGGGTTTTTTATATGTTTGGTTGGTTTTATTTTAAAGGGCACCTTACATTTTTCAGGACACATACTTCTAAATTCATACCACCTAGATTTAGAAACGTAAATGACTTGTCTAAGCTAACAGTGTAGTTGTCCTAGGTTTCTGTTCTGTAGCTTATATTCCCAATTACGTCTTCCATTCCAACATTTTGTTTTGAGTTAGGTTAACCATAGAGAAGTTGATAGATGCAATGTCTCTTTCAGTGTTAAAAAAAACCATCACCCTGTCTGCATCCTTTATAGCTGAAACAGTAATGTCTGTTGGCTGTGAAAAAATACAGACAGAGCTGAAGTAAGAGTTATCTGTGTTTTCCTCTACTTTGCTATAAAGAGAGGTTTACTGTGATCTGGTGATAAACTTAGACATGCAGTAGTGGCTGGACTAAAGCCCTCTGTGTGAGAAAGAAATAACAAACTGCAATTAAAAAAAACCACAGAGGAGAACAATATAGAGAGATATACAGACACAAAAATATTGTTTTCAATGTCATTTCAACATAGAGCTTCTGGAACTAAGTGTCAGAGCTATGTGGAAAAGGGCTAGAAATTATGAGAAAGGAAAATGGAAAGAGCAGTGGCATTTTCTTTTTCTCATAGATTCTAGCATTTTGTGGCCCCATCTTCAGAGAAAGATGATGTTGCATATTCTTTAAATAACTTTGGGGCATGTCACTCAGCAAAATATTCTCAAATATCACTACCATTACCTCACATTGGTTAATCACTTAAATTTAAAAACTACTTAGAGGTCGGTTGGAGGTGGGTGTTTCTTTTTTTTTTCCTAACATTCCTAACACTCAAGACTATAGAAATCAAAAAGCACTTCAATCTCTGACAATAAGCTAATACCCCCTTTTGTCATGAACACACTGAAAAGAAGATATATGAAGTCCAAGTAGTTTTAATGTAAGATACATAGTTTTATAGCAGATATTTCAAGTATATTGAATTCTTATTATGGTTATATCTTTATATTAGCATAAAAGGAAAAAAAAAAACAACCCTGAAAATTCTTTTCCCCAGCTTTTTAGATTTTAAACTAGAAAGAAACACATTTTTTGTGCAAAAAAAGAAGAAAATATAGAGAAAGTCTATTAAATGCTTAGCACACTGTATTATCTTCATTTAGATTCTGACACAGAGTCAGCTTAAAAAATTGTAAATATTTCATTGATTTTGGTGAAATTTGGATCAAAATTTATTTCTGAATAAAACAGAGATAAGGAACCTGAAGTAAAAAAAAAAAATTAACTCTCTATTAAACATCCTTAGAGATGAAAGAAGGCTTGGGACTAACTCTGTCTCTGCAACAAACTGGACAATGTAAATGTAATTCTAAAAATGTTTGAAATAAAATAATAAAATTATCTTGGTGTGAAACATAATAGTATGAGGTGTACTATTAATAAAGGCAATGCACAGTTACTAAGGATACATTGTAAACAATGTAAATAACAATGTGATGTAAATAACAAGCACATGAAAGGTTATTGACTATGATTTGGAAAAGAGCATAGGTACAGGACAGAAAGATTTAAATAACTTCTACTAAAACCATGTCAGCATTCCTATCTTTTCAGAAATCACATAGACTTATTAACATTTTAGCTCCTTTTTCTGTTATTTTGAAAACTTCCTTTTGAAAACCTTTTTCCAAACAGATATGCTATGCAAACATCCAGTTCTCATTAAAATAATTTTCCCATGAAAATAAATATTCATTAAAAACCTTTGCGTAATTCTGTCTTCAGAGGCACAGACATGCATTCTGACCTACTACAGTCAGACTTGCTTTTCTGACCTCTTTTTCTTGTCCCCTTTTCAGAAGCGCCACTGGCCAATCACTGCTGCTCAGTGCGCTAAAGAAAAGTTGGCTTTCTCACCATATGTTGCTCATGCTCACCCTGATAAAGTGTACATTAGACTGCAATTTCTTCCATCTATTACATTCTCTATGGCATTTCTCAGACTGGGAAGGTAAAAATCCTTTGCTTTTGATATTTTCCTTACTTAAGCTTAACATCTGGAACCAGTCTTCTTTTTATGAGAGGGAATTGAAAACAACTCGGGAATTGATGTGAACATGTATCAGAGTGGGAGGAATGTCAGTTTCTGAGGTATATATTTCAGATGATATATGTCAATTACGGCAAGCATTTCCTTCAGGGAAAAGGAAGAACTGTATCTATAGTGTAGTCCATATAGCAAATCTGTTTGCTTGGTGTTACTGGGTTAACTCTATTTATGTACATGCACATGGCAGTGATCTTGTTCATTTCATCTGAAAAGCTGTGGAAGAGAAGCATCCAAATTTTGTAGAGATCTATTATAGCAATAAATGGACTTTTGAAGGTAACCGCTGTTTTTTCTCATTTTCTGTCTTTTTATTTTCATTTCTTTTTTATTGTTCTGACACACAGAAGGAACAGGCAGTTTCACTTTACGCACCTTTGCTGTATTATCTAAGCCCCAGACTAAGCCCAGATTGGAAAATATTAAATATTTTCAGAGTGAGATTTCATTGGATGTATTTCCAAGTGTGATATCAGATTGCACCTGCAGTTCATCTCATTCTACTGTTGAATTCAGAGACACATGCGATCTACATAGCCATATATTCCTCTATCTCTAAAGAGATTCTTGATGAAAGTACCATCCCCTGATTCAAATCCTAGAGCAGAATATGCACACAATAATTCCAGGGACCAAGTAGGTGTGTGTTGTGGTTTAATCTGTCAGACAGCTAAACACCACAGAGCTGTTAGCTTATTCTCCTCCAGTGAGATGGGGGAAAGAATAATTAAAAAAAAAAGGTAATTTTTGTAGGTTGATATAAAGAAATTTTAATAGGACAGAAAAAGAGAGCAAGTAATAATAATAATAATAATAATAATGAAGAAGAAGATGATTATGCAAACCAAGTGATGCACAATGCAATTGCATGCTGCTCACTGACCAGACTGTGAGCAGTGGTCTGTCACCCACCAGCCAACTCCACCCAGTTTTATTGTTCAGTATGACATACTATGGTTTGGAATATACCTTTGGTCAGTTTGGTTCATCTGTCCTAGCTGCATTCCCTCCCAACTTCTTGTGCACTCCCAGCCCTCTTGCTGGTAGGGCAGCATGAGAAGGTGAAAAGTCCTTCATTCAGTGTAAGCTGTCCTCAGCAGCAACCAAAACATCAATCTGTGTTATCTACATTATTCTCATCCTAAATGCAAAACACAGCACTGCGCCAGCTACTGGGAAGAAAATTAACTCTATCCAAGACAAAACCAGGACAGTATGCATGTCTCTTACTAGTTCTAGGAGACTCTGTTTTCTTTCCTATGATGTCCCTCACATTTAGCAAAATGTCGTTCAGATTCACTTTTCCATAAATAAGAAACTAGTCTTTCTTTTTATGTGTTCTACTTCAGAGTCCACTGAAGCCTCAGAAAAATACTAATATGTCACTAATGGAGTTTTCTTGTTACCAGTTCAGATTTGCTTCTTCAACAGCACTTCAGCATCTGAATGTACATCCATTAGTCAACTTGAATTCCTGTTAAGAGTTGTGTATTCCATTAACCCACAAAACATTTTCCTGTCTCCTCTGAACAAATGTTATTAAACAGAGTTGTGAAAAAAGTGCCTCAAGTACAGTGACCATGTAATAGGGTCTGCATCCCCAGCACTTTTTAAGTCCACAGCAGCAATCTGACATGGGAAAAATACAAATTACAAATCTTTTATAAAAGCCGTTTACATTCTCATCTGAGACACAAGCAAGAAGAAATTTGATTTATAGAAAAGAAGGAGGGCCACTGTGCCAAAAGTCTTTTGGATACTTTCAGTAGTTAAATTAATTGAGCAAGTATATAACCACTAGTGGATGACTGCTTAACCTTGCCATTTAGGACACAGAACCTCATGAAGAACTTGCATAAGACATTCTACCTATAGGTGAGTATTGCGAGCATTATGTTATTAATGAACCAAAGAGATTACATGACTTCATTAACACTGCAGTGAACGCAGTTTAATATGTTCTCAAAGAACTTGATAATGTTTGTAGTCCAGCAAAAATATTCCACATCTATCTATCTACCTACCTATCTATCTATCTATCTATCTATCTATCTATCTATCTATCTATCTATCTATCTATCTATCTCAAGCTAGGTAACAGTCATATCTAGGTGTTGGCAGTGGGGATCTCTGTGAGGAGCAGCTAGGGCTGAGTTTCTTTTGTCCATGACAGTGACTTGTGGTGATTTCCCTGTCCTTATCTCAATCCACGAACGTGTACATCCTATTTTATCCTCTCCTCTTTCCAGTTGAGGAGAGAGAGTGAGACAGTGACTGGGTGGACATTTGGCAGCCAGGTAAGGTCAATCCACCACACATTCTTACTAGAATGGAAGGAAAATGCACAAAACATGGTTATTGTTTGATTGAGACATAAAATCTAGCAAGTATAATAAATGCAGGAACAAGAAAAGCTATCACTGTTCTGTATTTACACAATTTTTTAAAGAATATGTGAAACTGCCCTTCAGACACCCAGGTCAGTGAGGAAGGAGGGGGAGGAGGTGCTGCAGGCACCAGAGTAGATTCCCCCACATACATGGTGAAGACCATGGTGAGGCAGCTGTTCCCCTGCAGCACATAGAGGTTCATGATGGAGCAGAGATCCATCTGCAACTCATGGAGCACCTCACGCCAGAGGTGGATGCCTAAAAGAGACTGTGACCCTGTGGGAAGCCAACACTGGAATAGGCTTCTGGCAGGACCTGTGGACTTTTGGAAAGAGGAGTCTATGCTGATGGCAGGACCTGTGACCCTGCAGAGGACTCACTCTGAAGCAGAGAAAGAGTGTGTGGAGTTCTCTCCTTGAGGAAGGATTGGTACAAACAATGTGTGACTGCAGTTGAATGCAGCCTCCATTGCCTGTCCCCCTGTGTGGAGGGTGAGGAGACAGAGAAAATGAAGAGTAAATTAAGCCCAGGAAGAAGGGTAGGATGGGGTAAAGGTGTTTTTAAGATTTTCTTCTTTCTTTCTTTCATTACCCTACTCTGATTTGATTGTAATAAATTAAATTAATTTCCCCAGATAGAGTCTGTTATGCCCATTATGGTAATTGGTGAGATATCTGTCCCTGTCTGTCTCAACCCTTCTGTTATATTTCTCTCCCTTGTCCAGCTGAAGAGGGGAGCACTACGGCAGCTTGATGGGAACCTTGTGTCAACCAGCCAGGGTCAACCCATAACAACAACTTTTCTGTTTTTTCACATAATTCCTTCTACTTAATAAGGATAATTATCATATATCAATAAAAAATTATACATGTATGATTAAAGTAAAAAAAATTGAGTAGAGAAAGACAGCAATTCTGTATTTGTTTCTCAATGATGGATAGGTGGTAGATATGAAAACAGTGCTATTCATGTCAATACATTGGCAGTGAAAGACTTGCAAAGAAAACATCAGAGTAGTGATATGCCAAGAAGGCACTTCAGTCTCAAAAAGACACCAAAAGAACCACACAAGGATTAAAGACATTTTGAATATAAACAAGTTTATTATTGAAGTATCAATTATTGCATACATCAAAACAACTAAATAAGGGCTACACTACAAATGATAACATCAAAGCAAAAGATAATTCTAATTTTGGTTGAATACTAGCATGAAAACACATTTTAATGGCGTCTGTTTATCAGTTCCTGGGTTTTATTCTAAGAAGCTTCTTTATCTCTCTTGGTAATAGCTGCTGAGTGTCACGAACATTTTGTGTGATGTCATATTCAAGATGGAGAAAAAAGTATGTACAGAAACATTTGCCTCTGCAAAATGACTAATTGTAAGATTTGTAATACAATGTATGTATGTGAACAAAATATATATATACATATGCATGTGTGTGTATATTTGCATATATATAGGCAATGTGTTCATGCACAAATTTTAATACAAAAATCTTTATATTTTGAAGACAAATATGAAGTCAGGGTGCTCACTTAAAAAAATAAACAATCTGAAAACCAGACTGGAAATCTCCTTATCAGTGTGTGTACCACACACATAACCTATCCCATTAATCTTAACAGACTTGCCTGTGCCTGTAACTGTACTCCAAGTAAGTCAAGGCTTGGCTGCTTGGCATTAAGCATGCACTTGTCATGTTATCTCTGTTACACTTCATAAGAGAGGGAATGTAATCTGACTTTTTTTTTCTTAGTCTTTGAGAAGAATAAATAAACATTAAATTTAGAATAAATTATATTACCACTATAGGTTATGCTGAAAAACTTTTTCATTTATGTCAACTTGGTTAGTACTATTCGTGTATAATATCAGCACATACCCTCACACAGGCAATTCTTCATACCTGTACTGCCTTTCTTCCTTTTCATATTCAGATTAGATTCTAAATAATTTGATTAGATTGCGTTCTGTGAAAAAATGTCTTCATAATTTATAAATAAAATTTATGTTGATCAATGAACATAGATCTCATAATCTATCAAAAGACAGAAAGGAATGAAGAGTAACATCAATTAACAAATATATGTTGTCACTTTATTGGATTTTCCTTCTCCCACCTTCAATTGTTGTTGAACTTAAGAAGCCCCTAGACTTATCAAACTTCAACTTCACTGATTTTCTTTTCTGACAGACTTATTTATTTCACTGATCATGCCTGTCCCCATGTGAATCCATATCCTTAAATGCAAAAAAGGTACCATATGCAATGACTGTGCTAGAGATATCCATGTTTTAGAAGTTAAAGTGAATTGTTCCAAATTGCCATTAGCCCTATTCTGGTCCTATCTTCAGCTGATAAAATTTATGGAAGGTATTTGTTTGTTGACTGATAATTCTGTGTATCTATTCTTTTAATCTCCTCTTATAAAGATTATCTCATTCACTTGTGAGAAATATGATTTTGCTGCTTTTCTGCCTCCTCAGTTATAAGCACATTTCCATAACTGAACTTTTCATTCCAGTATCTATTTTGTGTTAACCCTCATAACAGAGATCCTTATAACTGCCAATAAACATAGGTTTTGTTTGTATTGTTGAATTCATACTCTCTAGAAAATACTGATAGATGAGAATAAATATGTAAGAAAAGAGCCAAACAATTATTAAAGCCAGCCAATGAAGTGATATCAAAGAACAAAAAATAGATGTAATGTCATTCCATTAGTATATTTGCATTCACTTAGGGTTAGGGCTGGAATTTGAAAGTCAGACTTTTTAAGTTGACTGGTCCTAATTCTGTCTAAACTGTTGTGTGAGTCTGAGCAACTCGAAAGACAGTTGAGTGTTGATATTTATATAACAGTGTTGCCTAAAGAAAACTCAAGGAGAAAAAAACTCCAAGGCAACTTAGTATGGAGGTAAGGTAAGAAAAGGATTTAATGGTGCCTCTCAGGCATAGAGGTTACAAGATGTGCGCACATTCTCTGATCCAGTGTTGCAATTTTATAATACTGCCTGCCCAATCTCTGATTTTATCCACCCTCCGGCCTTTACCCCAGTCCACCCCTGGCCCGCTCCTTGGGAATCGGGTCTGGGGTCTTTTTGAGACCCTTTTCTTCATCATCTTCATCTTCTTTGGGATACAGAGGGCACACAGTCACACAGTTCTTGGCTGTATCTTGCAGTTCAGGTTAGGGATTAGATGTTCTTAAACAGAAGAAGCCCTACCTTGAAAAGAAGTCTAAATATTCTAATGGAATTCAGGGGGGGAATTGGTATGGGGTGCACAGAATGGGCTAAGAGGGTTGGGAAATGTGTATCTACTGTGCTAAGGGTAAGGCGATAAATACTGCTGCTTCTAAAGCCTACATTTTCTACATAACTATTTCTAAAACTTACAAAAATTAGAAAAATCAAAAATCAAAGACTCTAAGGCATCACAGAGAAAATGTTTTTCATAAATGTGATACCTGTATCATGCTTTAACTACGTATTTAATCTATTTTAAATGCTTTGAGACTCTACTTGAAAATTTCTATGTTTGTGGAAATTTTAGATCTCCATTCCTTTTCTCCAGATTTTTGGTGTTTTCTTTAATTTTGAGTTCATTATTATAGTATTACAGAACACGGAGAGACGTTACCATTTTCTGCTGTGCAAGTATTTAAAAAGATTTTAAGGTGAGAACTCAGAAGTCTTACCAAAGTGTACAGCACTTAGAAGGGGAAAAGATTTAAATATAGTTTGGGAACAGTGCATACGACATTCTTCCTCTTTTAATGAGAAGATTTCCCTCACAAAGTGGAAGAAAACTCAGTTTTATGGATTTCCCATATTTCCTGACAAGCTGTAATTTTAATAATGAACACTACACCTTTATTTTTATTGTTTTGAAGAAACTGTGATATCCAAAAATTGCCTGAGAACATTAATTTTACGTAAAAAGGAACTTCAAATGATATTAATTTATCATAAACATATACAGTTATAATAGAACATCTTGAAAATAATTTGGAAAAAAAACAACCTTGCACCTGATGTTACAGTTTTGGCATTGCTTTTATCATTCTCAAGACAAAAATATTTCTTGCAGTTACATTATGGCATACCACTTCCATTTAGTTTGTACAACTTTAGGAGGGCTATAGTAATCTTTATTAAAAATAGTTAACATGTAAAGATAAGATATCACCTGCCTCATTAAGAATAAACTTCAATACTGCTATTTGGAAAACAAAAGACTTTATTAATGTCTATAATAGCATTGTATTATTTTAAATTACTTTCAATACAAGACTGATTTGCATTAAATGTCCTTTTAAATAACAAAAAGTCAGTATTAAAAAAGCACAAGAAAGGTCTAAAACATTGTGGTGTTATTTAGTGCAAAAAAAAAAAAACTGGGAAAGATGAATATTCATAAGTCTTCCAGTATATTTTTTCCACTGAGAAATAAATAAATGCCTTCTGTAGGACTTATGTTCTTGGGAAAAACCCAACAATTAAAGCCAAAGCAAACCCCCCACAAATAAAGAAAACAAGATGACTTTTTCATCATTCCATATATATTGGAGGTCTAAAGACTAATCCTCCCTTTTTGGGTAAGATTTTTCTAAAGTTCAGAAATCTGTCAATATTCTCTCTATCTTACCTCTTGTTTACTAATATCTGTATTTCCTGCCAAAGTTTAAAGTGCCTAATTACAGGACCTGTAACAGACAAAGAAAAAAATCCAAACCCAAAGCAAAAAAAAGAACTGTCAGTCATTCTAGTCTTCTTTTGCAATCAGTGATGAGAGGAACCTTCAGCAGCTTTGTCAGTATAAAATCTCAATTACCTTCTGAAGGTATTAAACCGTCTCCATTTATTTCTCAGAAACATAAAAATATTCCTGAACTTACTTACTGTACATTAGCACATAAAGTTATATGGAATTAACGTAGATCCTGACTATGAATTCACCACTTCATTCCATTCCACTTTTTCTTTAAGTTAATTTAATATTAGTCATATAGAAGAATAGTCAATAAAATTTCCTAGCTTTATTATATTGGGAGAATTGGGCCTCTCTTAAGGACTGTTATTATATAGACCAGAACATACTTACCACAGTGGTCATCTTTTTCAGTGTTCTTTTTCAAAATACATAAATCAGAAACCAAACCACATTTGTTTATGCCACTGTATATTCACAAATAAGATTAATTATTCCCAACTCTCCATCAGAAAATGCCAACTTTCATATGCCTTATTTTTAATCTCATTTCAACAAACAAATTCCATAAATTTGCATTTTCAGTTTCCAAGTGTGTTTGGTTTTATTTTTCTTGAATACTTTACAGTGATAATTATTTCTGACACATCAGTGGGGAACTTTGCAACATTTAAGAGATGAAACATGCTTTACTAATGCAGCTGGGCATCAACTCCTGCATTGTTAATTCTACATTTTACAGGGCTGTAAACCATCTGTAGCAGGGTAGAACTGGGAAGGAAATAACATCACATGTAAAATTCCTGTCCAGCAGTCGACTCCATATGTATATACCCTCAAGTAGCTCCATCAAAGTAAATGAGACCATCATGTGTTTTAATAGAAGCACCTTCTTGAGTACGCTCATGGTTAGGTATACTCATGCTAAGATAATCTAAGGGATCAAGGTCAGATTACCATTTAAAGGATCAATGTTATAATGATTCTATAGGCTATAACAGAAAAGATAAAAATCGTGTCTATTCTATATTTAACTGCATGAAAGCAAATAAAAGGGTGAGGATCGTGATGTGTGCCAAAACTGCTAAAAAGGTCATTTTAAAAGAGCTTCAGAAAGGTATTCTACTTCCTTCTGATAGGAGCTAAAATGTCTAATTTAGAAATCTCCTCAGCAGCCAACAATTTACACATGTACCATTATCAGGAATTTGAACTGTGTTACCCATCATCTGTGTTTGTAGGAATGTTTCAGTGGTAACGATCTGCACACATACCTTTTACCAGGAAGCTGTAAGCCCTCATTTTATGTGACCTTAGAGAAAGCAGTTTAATTGATTCTTCCTCCCTGTTGTTGTTGTTTTCAAACACACATTTCTCTGAAAAAGAATTGTGACTTTACCAGTAAAAGTAATTGTGGAGCATACAAGGAGTAGAAAAAGACAGTTGAATTTTATGGAGGAAAAAAAATATCATTTTGTCTAAAGTCATACTTCTATAATAATTTGATGTGTCAAGATTTTTAGTGAATGGCAAGCACAAAACCAAAAAAACCCTCAAAACAAAAAACCAAATACCTCTGCTCCAAAAAAACCCAAAAAAAACCCAACAAAAAAACCCTCAAAAAACCACAAAAAGATTACAGAAAAAATAAACCTGGTTCGCAATGACACATTTGGGAAATCAATGGCTATTCTACACTTCACATGTTTGGACTGCAAGTGCATATTATATGTACATATAAACTGGGTTTAGGGGTTTGTTTTTTCAGCAGGTATTTTTTTTTCAAGTCCAGCAAATGACAGAAGGATTATGCTCTTTCTCCACTGAACCTTGCCAATTCCATTAACATTAATGGTGATCTTCTGAACTTATTGGACTCAGGCACCTAAACGAGATGGGAAGACATATATGGACCCATAATATAAATAAGATCAACACTGTTTAGAAAAACTGGAGACATGGAAACCTCAGAAATACAATTTAAAAAATATTACCACTTACCATAAGCATGCATATATTTCTGCAGATTATAAATTAGTGTAATAGTTCAAGTTTCCATGTTTTCATTAAATTAGTTTTAGTTAAAGACATTATGTGGTTGCATCAAACCAAACCTTAATTTAAAAAAAGAAAAAAGGCCAACAGGTGACATTAAGCTTACTTCTGTGTATAAAGAAGAGGATTCACTTACATATGATATATACATATTTTTAAAAAAGAATTGTACTCCAAAACCATAAAATCCATCCATAATTGCATACCTGTACTCACACATCCCACTTGTTTCTACCTCATTTCTAGTTTAGTGTAATTCAATAGAGACTGTACATTAAAGAGTCTAAAGAGTCATGAGCAATAAACAAATTATCTCACTGAAAATCTTCTGTCAACCCGAGTTGCCCTTGAATTTTTGTTGTTATTTTTATGTCTGCTCAACAAGTAGACTTTATTCTTCTTTATAAATGTGATCTGCTGAAAGAATCTGAAATGATTCCAACCTAATCTCATAAACAATAATACAGAAAGTTATGTCTACTCTGTAGTTACCAAGAAAGACCTTTTTAAAAAGAAACATCTGCCCTTCACACTTTGTATAGGCATGAGTTTTTTCTAGAACATAACCAGGAATGTAAAAATCATTAAATACTAATTCATAATAAATAATGGTCTTCTTTTATATACCTTGCCTTTAACTCTTGCTTAATAGTCCCATTTGTGCATGAAAAGCTTATCAAAGATCAGGTTCATGAAAAGATTATCATATATTTTAGTGTATAAATAAATAATTCCTTCCTGAGGAGTCTGTATTATAAATGTACACAGGGAAAATTTGTGCTTTCATACAGAATGGCTTGTTCTGTTCAATAGAAAAATATAACAACAAACACCAGAAGTCTCAGAATGCGTGTTCCTCTCTCGAGAAAATGCAGCTGCATTGAGAACAATATGGCTGCAATCCCTGCGTAGAAGACAACGTGAAATCTAAAGATGAGAACACAGAAAGCAAATACACCATAGAACAGATCTTCAGATAGTGTAAACTGTCATTTCTTTGCTGAAGTAACTGAAGTATCTCATTTTTCACCAGTCGAAGGCGTTTCCCCAGTATTTTGGTGCTTCTTGAACAGGAAGGCAAGCATTGATCACACCGGGAACAGCTATAATTGAATGTTTCTCTGCTACTGAATGTAACACTAACATACAAAGCAAAGCAACAGTGAAGAGTCAAATACATTCCCCTTTCTTTTCCTCAGGAATAGTAGATAGATTGCAGAAGATGCATAGAAATAGTTTTATAAAGTATTATCCTTCCTAAATTTCTGTGAGACCAACGGTGTAAATCTCCTTTAAGTATTCTTGCTTTTCCTTGTCTAAAGCATACTTCTTTGTTCAGAATCATTTTCAATAGTATGGTTTGAAGAAATATGTTTACAAAAAAACCCAGATATTTTCCGACCAGATCACAAAACCTATCTCTCACTATCTTACTGCAACCGGTGTCTTTGATTAACATTTTACCAGTTAGTATTCATAGATATCTTTGACCAACATACTTCAGCCTATAAGTGCTTCTTAGCATTGCAGCAACAATGAAATGATGCTGGGATTATTTTATGTAGATGTAGATGCAGATGTAGATGTAGAATGTAGACATAGGTGTAGATGTAGGTTTAGATGTAAATGCATACATATACATATTTCTTTTCTTCAACACTTACTAGTCCTGAAATTTAACTTGATTTATTTTTCAGTTATGTAGGAGGGAAAAATCAATAAGTTATTTGAAAAGAAATACTTTACTAGTATGTTGATATTGTCTCTGCTGGGGGTTGACCAAACTCTGCAGCTGCAGTGAACAAATTTCTCTCCACATCTCTGAAATGTTCTGTTTATTGAGACAGGGTACCCACCATTCCTCAATGGAAGCAGATATATATCATCTATACAGAAAAAGAAGTTTTGCTAGTTTTTGAAAATGGGCTTTTCTGAAACTATTGGAATAACCATGTAAAATAACATCATAGGGAAGAAAGTTTACATTTGTCTCAGTGCTAGCAATCATTGTGCAGTAATACTCCAAAGAATTGGTTCCAGACTGCCCTGTCTCTGAACTTGGCCCTAGAAAACACACTGCAAAAAGCCCCAACCTTTTTAGCAGCCAAAACAGCTGGGTGTATGTCTCCTGCCACTGTACGGATGTTTTACTGCCTTATCTCAGAGGCTGTGGCTTTTGTTAGTCAAAGAATATCTTGCCTAATTTCTTTCCATTTAGATTTTCTTTGATATCATTCCTTCAGAGACCACTGAAGTCCCATAGTTCACAGGGCACAATCTGCGCAGGTGTGAGTGACAGCTATAGAATCAACTTCTACTTTACAAGAACACTTTTCTTTCTCAGAACTAGCTTTCTTCTTGTGTTACCATGACATTCAGGATCACTTGTATGAAAGCTGTTTCCCACTTGAAACAAGATGTCCTTCATGATGGATCTTACTTCTCATTTCACTACAGCCAGTATTTGGTGACCTTAAAGATTTGCTGCAAAGCCCATCTGTTTGTTGAAACTTTCCCTTAAAAAAGAAGTAGTTTGATTGGCAGGATTGATTAGTTACCTATGAGTAAAGTTAGGACCTGTTGTTTCAGTAGGAAAGATATTGCAGTAGATACAAAACGAGAGGATGATTTACAGACTTCTTTATTTTTTCTTATAAATTGTTTTACATACTTTTTTACTGTATGTACGGAGCATGTAATAGGTGCTGTGAACAAATCTGAAATAGCAGCACCATCATTTTAGAACAGATTTTCAATGTCTACCTCAAAGCATATTTGCCTTTTTGTCTTTTGCCTTTTTGTCTCAAGCAAGAGATCTTATTCTTCTTGTATGCTCTAAATAAGAAATCTTTCAGCTCTGGAATTTTGAGTTAATACAACTTGATCCAACTGGCCATCATCGTGCTTCATCAAAGACTTCATCCCTATAACAAATAAGGTACCCTGATACTCTCTTTGTGACGAGCAAAACTCTAAATCACAATTTCATGGTAAAAGATAATAGAAAGTACATATTTCAGGTTTTGTGG